>NC_138945.1:31645000-32112500 GCF_965226115.1 Aulonocara stuartgranti | reverse complement strand
TTCACATTCTGTCTCTCACAGTTGAAGTGTACCTCTGGTGCAAATTACTGACCTCTGGCATCATTTTAAGAGGGGGAACTTGCACAATCGGTGGCTGACTAAATACTTTTTTGCCCCACTGTATATATATATATATAGGTCCCTCCAAGGATGAGGGACCTATGGATTCGTCGATACCCAACATCCACAATGACGGCGAAACAACTAGTAGCTCAGTGTTCCAACATTCGAAAGAAGGGACTGCTCTCACAGCTAGAGATTGACGAGGTACAACACAAATGCTACGGCAAGGAGTCAGGACGCCAGGTCAGGGGGGAGATATCATCACCCCCACCCGAGATTGGGTACATAGCCCCAAGTGCGATAGGAGAAGGATCGTTGAGTGCGAGAGGAACTGACCTGAAAAATAGGATAATGGCCAAGCTTGAAACCTGGATCCCCCGTAGCCAGTTACCAAGATTACGTGAAGTACCCTCAGAAGGTCTGCTAGATGATGTTAATGCAGCACTACGGACAATACCTACAACCACGATTACCGACACTAACAAGCTGATCTACAATACGGCAGCAGTGATCAGTGAGATGCTTGGCTACAAGTTGAACAGCCACAAGGGGCAGTACCCTCCATGGAGAAGGAGGCTAGAGGGCAAGATCAAAGTAGCACGGAGGGAGGTTAGCCAACTAACGGAGTTGCAGAAAGGTGCGACAAAGAAGGTGCATAAGAAATACAGCAAGCTGTCCATACCTGAGGCCTTGGAAACTGCCAAGCAAAGACTCACAGCCTTGGCCAGCCGCTTGAGGAGGTACACCAGAGAGATAGAAGGCAGGAGAATAAACCAGCTGTTCTCCACAGAACCAGCAAAGGTGTACTCTCAGTGGCAAGGGAACAATAATAAGAGAACAGCACCACCAAGGCTGGAGACGGAGCAATACTGGAAGAGCATATGGGAGAAGGACGCAACCCATAACGGCAATGCTCAGTGGCTAGTGGATCTGAGGGCAGACCACAGCGACCTCCCTGAACAGGGTCCAGTAACTATCACAGTGGCAGATATCCAAGAAAGGGTCTCCAGTATGAAGAGTTGGACAGCACCAGGGCCCGACATGGTTCACGCCTACTGGCTGAAGAAGCTGACTGCACTCCACGAGCGTCTGGCAGCACAAATGAACCAGCTGCTAGTTAACGAGAGACACCCGGAATGGCTAACCGAAGGTCGGACGGTCCTGATCCCCAAGGACCCCAAGAAGGGACCGGTCCCCTCCAACTACCGACCAATAACCTGCCTCAGTACTACATGGAAGCTCCTGTCAGGCATCATATCGGCTAAGATGAACAGGCACATGGGTCAATACATGAGCGGGACACAGAAAGGAATTGGCAAGAATACCAGAGGCGCAAAACACCAGCTACTGGTAGACAGAACAGTCAGCCGAGACTGCAAGACCAGACTGACCAACCTGTGCACTGCCTGGATTGATTACAAGAAGGCCTATGACTCAATGCCCCACAGCTGGATACTGGAATGCCTAGAATTGTACAAGATCAATGGGACCCTAAGAGCCTTCATCAGGAACTCAATGGGGATGTGGCGTACAGCACTAGAGGCCAACTCCAAGCCCATAGCACAAGTCACCATCAAGTGCGGGATCTACCAAGGAGATGCTCTGTCCCCACTGCTGTTCTGCATAGGCCTGAACCCCCTCAGTGAGATCATTAACAAGACTGGATACGGATACCGACTACGGAACGGAGCAGTTGTCAGCCACCTCCTGTACATGGATGACATCAAGCTGTATGCCAAGAGTGAACGAGACATCGATTCACTGATCCACACTACCAGGCTATACAGCAATGACATTGGAATGTCGTTCGGACTGGAGAAGTGTAGTCGGATGGTATCAAAGAGAGGGAAGGTAGTCAGAACTGAGGGGATTGAACTACCAGAAGGCAACATTGCAGACATAGAGGACAGTTACAAGTACCTGGGGATCCCGCAGGCAAATGGGAACCATGAAGAGGCCGCTAGAAAGGCTGCAACCACCAAGTACCTGCAGAGGGTCAGGCAAGTCCTGAGGAGTCAGCTGAATGGTAAGAACAAGATCCGGGCCATCAACACGTACGCCCTTCCCGTGATCAGGTACCCTGCTGGGGTAATAGGCTGGCCAAAGGAGGAGATAGAAGCCACTGACATAAAGACAAGAAAGCTCCTTACCATGCATGGAGGGTTTCACCCCAAGTCCAGCACCCTGAGACTGTACGCTAAGCGGAAGGAAGGGGGCCGGGGACTGGTGAGTGTCAGCACCACAGTCCAGGATGAGACAAGGAACATCCAAGAATACATTGGGAAGATGGCCCCAACTGACCGAGTGCTCAGTGAATACCTCAGGCAGCAGAAACCCAAGAAAGAGGAGGGAGACGAGGAACCATCATGGAAGGACAGGCCCCTGCACGGTATGTACCACCGGCAGATAGAGGAGGTGGCTGATATCCAGAAATCCTACCAGTGGCTGGACAAAGCTGGACTGAAAGACAGCACAGAGGCACTAATCATGGCAGCACAAGAACAAGCTCTGAGTACAAGATCCATAGAGGCTGGGGTCTATCACACCAGGCAAGACCCCAGGTGCAGGCTGTGTAAAGATGCCCCAGAGACAATCCAGCACATAACAGCAGGGTGCAAGATGCTAGCAGGCAAGGCATACATGGAACGCCATAACCAAGTGGCCGGCATAGTGTACAGGAACATCTGTGCCGAGTATAACCTGGAAGTCCCGAGGTCAAAATGGGAGATGCCCCCAAGGGTGGTGGAGAATGACCGAGCTAAGATCCTGTGGGACTTCCAGATACAGACGGACAAAATGGTGGTGGCTAACCAACCGGACATAGTGGTGGTAGACAAACAGAAGAAGACGGCCGTAGTGATCGATGTAGCGGTTCCGAATGACAGCAACATCAGGAAGAAGGAACACGAGAAGCTCGAGAAATACCAAGGGCTCAGAGAAGAGCTCGAGAGGATGTGGAGGGTGAAGGTAATGGTGGTCCCCGTGGTAATCGGAGCACTAGGTGCGGTGACTCCCAAGCTAGGCGAGTGGCTCCAGCAGATCCCGGGAATAACATCGGAGATCTCTGTCCAGAAGAGCGCAGTCCTGGGAACAGCTAAGATACTGCGCAGGACCCTCAAGCTCCCAGGCCTCTGGTAGAGGACCCGAGCTTGAAGGATAAACCGCCCGCAGGGGCGTGCTGGGTGTTATATATATGAAGGAGAAGCACATTAATTCATAAATGTGATCTAATAAAGGTAAAGGGAAAAAAATAACCATGTTTGCTGTCAATATGGCTTGTAATTGGGATGAAGTGAACATCTGTTGAGTAATTTAACATAAAATTGTTTGATAGTGTTAATTTGGAAAGCCAAAACTCTAGCGGGTCCACCAGACCCATGAACACTGGCTGAGTGACAAAAATACGAACACCACACAAACGTTAAGAAAGAAAAAAAAAATAGGCCAGCAAGTATTTCTTATCCTGTGCATGTACTGTGCATGTACAGTAGGTTCTTCTTCAAGGGTGGCCTTACTTTCAGTGGAGGCTCTGTATCACTGTAAAATGATGCCCGATGCCCCATCAGATCCAGAATCACCCCACCTTCTCTAAAGCTCCCTTCTCTCAGACTAAGCTAATCAAAGTAATATAAATAAACAAATCATAATACAATATACAGTTGTATGAAAAAAGAAGTTCCAGTGTTTTTCTAAGATTTTTAAATATCAGGGTATAATTAAAATCATTTGGTCCTTACCAGGTTATACAGCTTAGTAAGGACAACTTAAGATGAGCAACAGCAACATAATATACTGTGTGAATTTATTTAACAACAAGTTAAGCCAAAATGCAAAGTATTGGATCATAAACTATATCTCCAAAAGTTGATTCTGTTCATCTGGACGTAGCGTTTTGTGGGAGAAACGTTTCATCACTCATCCAAGTGACTTCTTCAGTCTCAGCTGACTGCAAGTTTCCCCAATCTTATAAACAGTACATTTGCATAATGACTGAAACCAGCCTGATGAAGGAACAATGGGCTGGGAGGTCAGTTCTTTAATCTTAATTATGCAAATTCTCATGACCATTGATCATATGTTCACCCACACAGACCTGGACCAGTACGCCTCATCTGTACTGGATTACATCTCCAAAACCACAGACAGTGTCACCACCCAGAAACGGATCACCATGTACCCTAACCAGAAGCCTTGGATGAACCGGGATGTTCGTCTCCTCCTGAAGGCCCGCAACACTGCCTTTAGGTCAGGAGATGCACACGCCTACAGTACAGCCAGGGCTAATCTAAAGAAGGGCATCAAAAAAGCCAAACACCATTACAAAAAGAAGGTAGAAGAACACTTCTCCAACTCCAACCCCCGACGCATGTGGCAAGGACTCCAGACCATCACAGACTACAGGACCACCAAACCCTCCCCCGCATCCTCTGATGTCTCCTTCCTCAACGAGCTCAACAACTTTTATGCTCGTTTTGAGCGAGGGAACCCCACAACCACAACCAAAGCAGACATGACGCCAGACCACCAACCTATGACTCTCTCCCCCACCGATGTAGGAGCGGTGCTGAGCAGGATCAATGTCCACAAGGCTGCAGGCCCTGATGGCATCCCCGGACGTGTTCTCAGAGCGTGTTCTGGGGAGCTTGCAGGAGTGCTCACAGACATATTCAATCTGTCCTTGGCCCACGCTGTGGTACCGGCCTGCTTCAAATCCACCTCCATCGTCCCGATACCCAAAAACTCCAACCCATCTTGCCTCAATGATTACCGCCCAGTAGCACTCACCCCCATCATCACTAAGTGCTTAGAGCGACTGGTCCTAGCACACTTCAAATCCTGTCTCCCCCCCACCCTGGACCCCCACCAATTCGCATACCGCCGGAACAGGAGCACAGAGGATGCAGTCTCCATCGCAATGCACTCTGTCCTCTCACACCTGGACAACAACAACACCTACGCCAGAATGTTGTTTATAGACTTCAGTTCAGCATTCAATACAATCCACCCCTCACAACTCATCAGGAAACTGACAGACCTGGGTATCAGTTCCCTCATCTGCAAATGGTTACTGGACTTCCTGACCAACCGCCCCCAACATGTCCGGCTGGATAACCGCTGCTCATCTACCATCACAATGAACACCGGTGTACCACAAGGCTGTGTGATGAGCCCTTTCCTCTACTCCCTCTTCACCCACGACTGCAGACCTGCTGATGGTTCCAACACCATCATTAAGTTTGCAGATGACACCACGGTGATTGGCCTCATCAGTGACAACGATGAGGCCGCCTACAGGGAGGAGGTGGATCGTCTGGCTGAGTGGTGCGACAGAAACAACCTGCTGCTTAACACCGAGAAGACCAAGGAGCTCATCGTGGACTACAGGAGGAATGCTGACCCACATCCACCCATCCACATTAAGGGGACGGCTGTGGAGCGTGTGAGCAGCTTCAAGTTCCTGGGAGTCCACATCTCCGAGGATCTCACCTGGACGACCAACTGCTCCAAGCTGGTCAAGAAGGCTCACCAGCGCCTCTTCTTCTTGAGGACTCTGAGGAAGAACCACCTGTCCTCAGACATCCTGGTGAACTTCTATCGCTGCACCATCGAGAGCATCCTGACCAACTGTATAACAGTCTGGTACGGGAACTGCTCTGCCTCGGACCGGAAGGCGTTGCAGAGGGTCGTGAAAACTGCCCAGCGCATCGCCGGAGCACCACTTCCTGCCATAAAAGACATCTACAGGAAGCGGTGTCTGAAAAGGGCTGGGAAAATCATCAAAGACCCCAGTCACCCATCACATGGACTCTTCACCCTCCTGCCCTCTGGGAGGCGCCACAGGAGCCTCCGGACTAAGACCACCAGGTACCGGAACAGCTTCTTCCCCACAGCTGTCAGACTCCTGAACTCTGCCTCCTGACATCTGACCCACGTTAAACTCATGGACTGAACATACACACACCCACAATGGACAACTGTACCCTCAAACACAATAATAACATGGACTGAACCACCACTCACAACCACTAGCACTTTATATAGCCTCTGTAGAAACTATCTACACCCTCACTTATCTTAACTGCACTACTGTATAGCTCTGTGTAAATAATCATTCTGTACATTCGATAATTTTTAATCCTACAACTGTTTACAACTTGCATAGTTCCCATTTCTGTATAGCTGTATATCCCAGATTCTGTAAAGTTATTTATTTCATATTCTGTATAGTTTTTCATATTTATATCCTGTTCATATCCTGTACATAGCTTGTACTCACTACAGCCTGTACATACTATAGTTATAGAATATTCACAACATACTTCATACCGTGTACATTATAACATAATAGACCCATTTCTGTAATATACTCACATATCTATATTATTGCTAATATATATTGTAATATATCTATATCACTAAAGCACTTCTGGATGGATGCAAACTGCATTTCGTTGCCCTGTACCTGTGCATGTGCAATGACAATAAAGTTGAATTCTATTCTATTCTATTCTATTCTATTCTATTCTATCATCAACCACTGACCAAAACCCACTGATCAAAGACCACTGATCAATGGCCATGAGTACCATTCACAGAGAGTCGAGGAATGGCTGCAATCACAGCATATGATTGCAGCAATGAACTATACTTTATGATCCAATACTTTTTGCAGCAATAACATGAAATGATTGTTGAAACAATTGTTTCAGATTGTTGTGGAAGAATTTCAACTCATTCTTCTTTACAGCATTGTTTCAGTTTATTGGCTTTTGTAGATATTTGTTTCATACATGACTGTTTTAATGTCCTGCCACATTAAATGTCTTGTCCTACATTTCATTGGGTGGAGATCAGGACTTTGACTGGGACATTGCAACACTTTGGTTATTTTCAACATGAGGTTGTAGATCTCAAAAACAAGCCCAGTTCATTACCACATTCACCACTGTGCTTGACATTTGGCATAAGGTGTTTGGACTGATAAGCTGTGTTTGGTTTTCTCTAAGCATAGAGCATTATGGCCAAGCATCTCCACTTGGTTTCAAAGGACACTGTTTCAAAGTCTTGTGGTTTGTTCAGATGCAACTTTGCAAACCTAGGCTATGCAACCATGTTTCTTTAAGAAAGAAGATGATTTCTACTTGCAGACTTTTCAAACAACATGCCAACTCAGGCCTGTTGGGTCGGAGATGTAGCTGTTGGATGTTTTGCAATTTCTGAGCATTTTATGGTCGAATCTTGAGGTGAATTTGCTAGGGCATCTGAATCTTTGAAGACTGACAATTTTCTTCAATGTTTTCAAGTTGTAAATAATCTGTTTCACTGTAGAATGATGGCTTATTTGGATATGGCCTTATAATCTTGCCCATTGATGGCCATAAACAGCTGTTTGTTTAAGGTCATTGCTGATAATCAGTTAATCTACTACATTTGATTAACAGCACCTGAGTAGTACTTACCTTTCCACACACTGCTTCTGAATTTTGTCTGTTTTTGTTAAATAAATATCTACACAGTCTAATGTCTAATGTATTGTTGTTTATCTGAGGTTTTACTTACCACATTTAGACCCTTATTTAAAACCGTAGAAATGAAAGAAGGTGCAGTTTCTTTTCCTGACTAGAATATTTTATAGGCTTTTAATTATAGGTTACCCAAGTCTTTAATTAGCTTTCCAACAGGAGCATCCAATAAATTACAGTGTATTCTTCAGTAAGTTAATATTTCACGTCACAGCATAGCACAGACTTTAAATGTGTCATTTTATTTGAGTAGTTCAGTCTCATAACATGGATCATTTATTTTTAATATGAATTACCATAATTATTCATTTGAAAGTTGGGTTAATTGTTTAACATGTCAGCATTGCAAGTGGTGGTTTTGTTGTTGATATGAATATTTAACAGGTGGTGAAAAAAAGTAGAGTAAATCAATTTCACTGAAAAAATTATATCAATAAAATAAAAAGCCAACCACTGTAAAGCGATTCTTGCTATTCCCCCACATGCTTTCATTTGAAAAGTATAATTAATTGTGACAAACAGCCTCACAATAAAAACTGATGTTTAAACTGCATTTGCAGTAGTCAGCATTTGCTCAACTTATGTTTAGAATGTGTCTCTGTATTACAGAAATTCAAAGTAAAATGTAATTATATCCAAATGTAAAAAATCATTTTTAATTCCTTAATTAGCCTGAAAAATGCAGGTTCCCACACAGTGTGCCCAGCTTTCTAAACACTAAATTCCCTTACTGGCCCTTCGTTTCTGTGATAGCTGTATAAAAAAAAAGTTAGGGTTTATTTTGTAATGAAATCTCTGTTATTCTGTTTTTACTACATTATCATACATCTACATCAATGTGAATATAGTATAGACTTTGTCATGACAACTAATATATAATATGTTGACGTATAGGTCTGTTTTGGATCATTTTTCTGCATAACCCAAGTATATTTGAGCTTGAGGGCAAAACCTGATGGATGGACATGGAACCATGTTTGAATTCATGGTTCCATTAATTATGAAAAGTCATCCAGGTCCTGAAAAACATTGCAGTCCCAGACCATAACACCACCACCACCATGTTTGATCACTGGTATGATGTTCTTATGGTAACAAAACATAAACCTTCCATAAAAGTTAATCTTGTCTCATCTACGTAACTTTTTTCTCAAAAGTCCTGGAGATCAAGTTTTTCATTCTGAAATTTTAAATGAACCTTTGTGTTCTTTATGGTCAGCAGTAGGGCTGCCACGATTAGTCGACTAGTCACGATTACGTCGACTATCAAAATCGTCGAAGCTTGAAGCTTTGTAAGATCACAAAAGATGCAGGGATAAGTAGTAGGATTTAAGAGTGTAATAACGGACTGAAACAGAAGACGGCAGCACTGCATGTACAAGGATGCCAGCTGCCGTTAAACCCCAATGAAGAAGAAGCAGCTCTGTCCCAGAATTCATAGCGCAGCCCAGCTCAGTTTCCAACAATGGCAGCAGCTAGTTAGTTTTAATATTACTCTTATTATTCTTTCTGGGTCACAAAAGAAACGTTTAACATATTTTCAGGCGAGAATGTAACTGTGTAAACCTCAAATATCTGTTCAGTTTATCAAGACGTCACATATTTTCAAAAGCGCTCCGACGTTTGCGGAGACGTCCGTTACCCACTAGCTCGATAGCTAGCCGGGGGCAAGGCTCACTAGAGCCCGTGAGAACACCGGACTCCCGGCAAATCAATTTCAAACCCACCGCTGTCTTTTGTTACTCAGGTTAAATATATATAAGTCACTTAGATAACTTAAAAATTTTATTTTTTGGCTTTTTTTAGTATTTTATTTGTTCCTGAGTAAATTGGTTTGGCTGAGATTAAAGTTATAGTTTTTACACAGCTGAATAAACGTCAAGCAGACAACTGATTATCAGAAGTGTGAGATGCTCGAGAATATACTCCGGTGTCCTGTTATATTTTAGATCGCAAGGAGTTTATTAAACTTCACCGAAACAATCTGCAAATTTCATTTAAATTTAATAAACTATCATATCTTGTCTTTATTTTTAGTTAGCACATACCTTAAACACTTAAAGCTGTAAGCTAATAATAGTTATATAAAAGCAGATGCATGCTGGTGCAATAATCTATACGTTTTACGTCCAATGAATGCATGATCTGATTAGTCGACTAATCGCAAAAATAATCAGTGACTAGTCGACTATGAAAATAATCGTTTGTGGCAGCCCTAGTCAGCAGTGGTTTTCACCTTGGAATGCTTCTATGGATGTCATTTTTTGCCCAGACTCTTTTTTTACTGTTAAACCATAAGTGCTGGCCTTAAATGAGACAAGTGAGGTTTCCAGTTCTTTAGATGCTCTGGGTGTCTTTTGTGACCTCTTGGAAGAGTTCTTGATGTGCTCTCTGAGAAATTTTGGTAGGCTTCCCACACGTGAGAAGGTTCACCACTGCAAAATTTTCTACTTTTGTGGGTAATGGCTCTTGCCATGTTTCAATGGAATACCATTATTTTTATTTTCTCAACACCTGGAGCTGCAGTCAAATAGTATGTGTTATGTGTAGCACAATTCTGCACTGTTAGTGCTTGGAAGATGGAAAAAATAAAGAATACTTAATTTTGAAGCCTTAACCTCCTACTACCTTCCACGGCATGCATTTTAAATTTCTCTATGATATTTGGACATATTTGGATCCGATGAATGTAAAAACAAAGAATTACCTGATTTTTTTTTAACCTGATTTCTGTTACTAAGAAAAATGAGAGCCACATATGAGGATATTTGTTTCAAATTTCGATAGAACAGGGGCAGTATAATGTCCTTGTAAGTGGATATCAGGCCCTTGTTGCGCAAAATTGAGCATTTTGGTCTAAATAACCCAAAATGTAATGTCCACATATGTGGACACCAGGTTCTAGGAGGTTAATATGAACCAAGAAAACCATATTCTGCCCCTCACTGGAATTTCTAATTGATACATTTCATGTATTTTGATATTGGTGTAGTTAGTACTTAAAAATTAACTCACTGCATTTATTTTAAAGAAAGTATATTTAAATGTTTTTTGTTTTAAAGCAAGCTTATTGAAATAGCAGGATACCATGTAAATGACAAGATAATATGGAAAATTATATATACTCTGATACACTCTTCTTGTCTATTTACTTATACAGCCCAGTCTCAAAGCAATTAGTTAAATAATCACAAAAAAATTGTCTTTTTTGAATGTTCATTGTCACAGAATATGACTTTTCTGTGTTAGCTAACACAAATTTGTAACAGATTTATGTAGGACACATATTTCATCAGTAGTATACATTTCTTTAGAGAAAGCAGGGAATTGTCACCATTGTAACTAAGAAAACAACGTTAAGCATATGTAAAAAGGATGTAGTCTTTTATGCATAACACTAATCATGTAACTCATACACCTAACGAAGCAACATACTTAATAATTAATAACATATTTATGAGTGATACATACAGTGGGGCAAAAAAGTATTTAGTCAGCCACCGATTGTGCAAGTTCCCCCACTTAAAATGATGACAGAGGTCAGTAATTTGCACCAGAGGTACACTTCAACTGTGAGAGACAGAATGTGAAAAAAAAAATCCATGAATTCACATGGTAGGATTTGTAAAGAATTTATTCGTAAATTAGGGTGGAAAATAAGTATTTGGTCACCTCAAACAAGGAAAATCTCTGGCTCTCACAGACCTGTAACGTCTTCTGTAAGAAGCTTTTCTGTCCCCCACTCGTTACCTGTATGAATGGCACCTGTTTGAACTCATCATCTGTATAAAAGACACCTGTCCACAGCCTCAAACAGTCAGACTCCAAACTCCACCATGGCCAAGACCAAAGAGCTTTCGAAGGACACCAGGAAAAGTATTGTAGACCTGCACCAGACTGGGAAGAGTGAATCTACAATAGGCAAGCAGCTTGGTGTGAAAAAATCAACTGTGGGAGCAATCATCAGAAAATGGAAGACATACAAGACCACTGATAATCTCCCTCGATCTGGGGCTCCACGCAAGATCTCATCCCGTGGGGTCAAAATGATCATGAGCAAAGATCCCAGAACGGGGGGATCTGGTGAATGACCTGCAGAGAGCTGGGACCAAAGTAACAAAGGTCACCATCAGTAACACACTACAACGGCAGGGAATCAAATCCCGCAGTGCCAGACGTGTTCCGCTGCTGAAGCCAGTGCATGTCCAGGCCCGTCTGAAGTTTGCCAGAAAGCACATGGATGATACAGCAGAGGATTGGGAGAATGTCATGTGGTCAGATGAAACCAAAGTAGAACTTTTTGGTATAAACTCAACTCGTCGTGTTTGGAGGAAGAAGAATACTGAGTTGCGCATGTGCGCATGCGCCAACCAGCGTGCAGCCTGTTACAGTCGCTCCTGCTTTTCTCTTAGTTTAGCTCTTTTTTCTTACGTATTCTTTTTTTTTTTTTCTGACTTGTATTTTCCTCCGTTTTCTATCTCTTACTCAATCATGTGGATTGAGAGAGTTTTTGTTCTTCTGGTGGCCGTGGAACTGTTACTTTTATCATGGAACGGGACCGCGGCACATCTCCTACACGCACGGACTGTTTACTCCAGAGATCAGCTGATCGCCCTGATGCCGGCCGGCTCGCTGGCCAGGCCCGCAGAAGTGCCCGCAGAAGTACCAGCTGAAATTTGGAGGAAAACACATCGGGGATGCAGAGGTCAAGGACAGAAGAGAAGAAAAAAGGTGACGGTGAGACAGCGGAGGCTCGAAGCGAGGAGGAGGTTTAAACCGTGTCTGCCGTCTATCGTGATGGGAAATGTGCGATCGTTGGCAAGTAAAATCGACGAGCTCTCAGCACTGGTACGGAGTCAGAGGGAATACCGAGAGTGTAGCCTGATGTGTTTCACCGAATCATGGCTGCACCAGGTCATTCCCGATGAGAATGCTTCCGTGGAAGGCTTCCACACTGTTCGGGCGGACAGGGACAGCATCGCTAGCGGTAAGCGTAAAGGAGGTGGGCTTGCTGTTTTAGTTAACAACCGGTGGTGTAACCCTGCCAACATAACAATCAAAGAAAGGATTTGTTGCCCGGACACTGAACTGTGTGCTGTTGGACTCAGGCCGTATTATTTACCCAGGGAATTCTCTCACGTCATCTTGGTGGCTGTTTATGTTCCCCCCTCTGCTAACCCCACAGCTGCATGTGACACTATCCACTCTGCCATAGCTCGGCTACAGACTCAGCACCCGAGTGCCTTTATTGTGATCTCGGGTGACTTCAACCATGTATCACTGGACAATACACTACCAACATTCAAACAATATGTGGACTGTCCCACCAGGGGAGAGAAAACTTTAGACTTACTGTATGCTAACGTCAAGGATGCATACAGCTCCTCCTCCCTCCCCCCACTTGGTAGGTCAGATCATAACCTGATTCACCTCACCCCCCGCTATGTGCCAATTGTGAGGAGGGAACCTGTGACCACCAGGACTGTTAGGAGGTGGTCAGAGGAGGCAATAGCGGAACTACAGGGCTGTTTCGAGGTGACCGACTGGGAAACACTCTGTGAGCCTCACGCCGAGGACATCAATGGGCTTACTGAGTGTATCACAGACTACATAACTTTCTGCACCGACTCCATTGTTCCAGCTCAGACTGTTCATTGTTACCCAAATAACAAGCCGTGGGTGACTAAGGACATCAAAGCCCTCCTCAACAACAAGAAGAGGGCTTTCAGAGGGGGCAACAAAGAGGAGGTGAGGAAGGTCCAGGTGTTACTAAAGGACAAGATCAGAGAGGCTAAGGACAATTACAGGAGGAAGCTGGAGTGGAAACTCCAGCAGAACAGCATGAGAGAGGTGTGGAGGGGCATGAAGACCATCACTGGATTCAGGCCAACCAACAGCAGGGGAGCTGAGGGAGGTGAGAATAGAGCCGACGAGTTGAATCTGTTTTTCAATAGATTCGACACCACAGTGTCTGCTCCCACCCCCACAACCTCACCTGCAGTCAGCCTGGAATCCAGAGCCACACCACTGTGCCAGCCTCTCTCTTCACATGTTGCCTCCTGTGAGATTCCTGACACCCCTCCCCCACCCATCACCTTCACTCAATACCAGGTTGAGATGCAAATGAGGAGACTTCACTCAGGCAAGTCTGCTGGACCAGACGGAGTGAGTCCCCTTGTCCTCAAGACCTGTGCCCCCCAGCTGTGTGGAGTCTTTCATAAACTGTTTATGCTGAGTCTGAGTCTGCAGAGGGTCCCGGTGATGTGGAAGACATCATGCCTAGTCCCTGTACCAAAGACGCCTCGTCCCAGTGGCCCCCAGGATTACAGGCCCGTGGCACTGACCTCCCACATCATGAAGACCCTGGAGAGGCTCATCCTGGACCAGCTGCGACCCATAGTAAGACCACATCTGGATCCCCTTCAGTTCGCTTATCAGCCTCGTCTCGGAACAGAGGACGCCATCATCTACCTGCTCAATCGTGTCTACACCCATCTGGACCAGCCGGCGAGCACTGTGAGGGTCATGTTTTTTGACTTTTCCAGTGCTTTCAACACCATCAGGCCGACCCTCCTGGGTGATAAGTTAGCAGCGATGCAGGTGGATGCTTCTCTGGTGTCCTGGATTGTTGATTACCTGACAGGAAGACCACAATATGTACGTCTCCCACAGTGTGTGTCTGACAAGGTGATTAGCAACACAGGGGCACCACAGGGGACTGTCCTCTCCCCCTTCCTCTTCACCCTCTACACCACAGACTTCAGCCACTGCACAGAGACCTGCCATCTTCAGAAGTTTTCTGATGACTCTGCGGTGGTTGGATGCATCAGCAGGGATGATGAGACAGAGTACCGGGCTGTGGTCGACTCCTTTGTCACGTGGTGTGAGCAGAATCATCTGCAGCTCAACGTGGCAAAGACCAAGGAACTGATCGTGGACTTCAGGAAGACCAGGAAACACTTGACCCCTGTTTCAATCCAGGGGGTCAGTGTTGACATTGTGGAGGACTATAAATACCTTGGAGTACACATTGACAATAAACTGGACTGGGCTAAAAACACCACAGCACTTTACAGGAAGGGCCAGAGTCGTCTCTATTTTTTGAGGCGACTGAGGTCCTTCAACATCTGCCAGAAAATGCTGAGGATTTTCTATGAGTCTGTGGTGGCCAGTGCGATCCTCTATGCTGTTGCATGCTGGGGGAGCAGGCTGAGGGTCGCAGATGCCAACAGACTTAATAAACTGATCCGTAAGGCCAGCAATGTTGTGGGGATGGAGCTGGACTCCCTCAAGGTGGTGTCGGAGAGGCGGATGCTGTCCAAGATAAAGACAATGTTGGATAACACCTCCCACCCACTCCATGACATGTTGGTCAGTCACAGGAGCTCGTTCAGTGAGAGACTGAGATTACCGAAAAGCACCACTGAACGACACAGGAAATCATTCCTGCCTGTGGCCATCTCCCTGTACAACGCATCCACTTAACACACTGTTTGCTGCTACAACTACACATGTTTCTTTTCCAAATATTTATTTATAAGTGACTTATGTATGTATGTATGTATATATATGTATATATTGTACTATTCTTAGTTAGCGTATTGTCTGTCTTGTCTTAATGTTGGTTTAAAATGGAGCACTGTAACAAAAAATAATTTCCCCCAGGGATCAATAAAGTATTCTGATTCTGATTCTGATTCTGATTAACGGAGTTAGAAGTTAGCAGGGAGTTAGCTCGCTAGCTTCTATCTAAATACAATATAGCATGTCCTGACTGCGGGGTTTTGGAAACAAATTAAAACGTACAGCTCTGATATCACTTCCAGCACAAATGAAGACAGAAAACTAAATAGCAGTGACGTTTGTAGGGTTACTGAAGTTGGGCTAGCTGGTATATAATGATGTGCTATGTGACCGCTAGCGACACAGCTATATTAGCATAATATAAACAAGCTAACTTTTTTTTCCACTCGATAAAAGTTAACGTGAGTGTTCTCAGTGGTCAGGAACAAATGTAATCGCATGGCAGGATGCTGTAAAAAGACCAAACTTCAGCCAGGAGAACAACTGAGATAATCCATCCACATTATGAGGTTAGTCATTTATATACTGCTGCATGAGCTGGGCTGTAGTTACATCCTAAGGTTTTAAAAACTGAGCTTAAATAAATGATTAGCGGTAATAAAACCCGAGGGAGGTCAACAGTGATCACTGACTGTTTTAGGAGCTTTTTGAGATTAAATAGAAGAAAATACAAAACATTAAACATGTTAACAACACAAAAGCCATATTAAACGCAGACTACTTTAGGCCCGGAAGTAGGATTCGTCACGTCATCACTTAACGACTGGATACTTTAGGCTCAACTGCAAAATTGTGTAGTCTTATGACTCTTATGACTATATGACGCAGTTACAATCCTTTTGCCTTGACCAAACCCATCTGCTTACAGCTAGACAAGGGGAAACTACCGTATTTTCACGACCATAATGCGCACTTAAAAGTCTTAGATTTTCTTCAAAAAGTACGGCGCGCCCTATAGCGCAGTGCTCCCTGTGTGTTGTAAGGAGGACGTAGTAGAGAACACCATGAGAACGCTAAAGGGTGAAGTGTGGGCGTTGATCGTATATACCGGACAATCGCACATACCTGTCTAAAAGGACAGGTATGTGCATTATGTGGAACATCGTTGTTTTAACAACCCTGAAAATGGCAAAGAGACACGCTTATGAAGCACAGTTTAAACTGAAGGCCATCAGCTATGCGGAGGAACATGGAAATCGAGCAGCGGCGAGAGAATTTAAGATTAACGAATCGATGGTTCGCAAATGGAGGAAGCTAGAAAATAAGCTCCGGCAGGTCAAGAAAACGCAGCTGAGTTTCTGCGGACATAAGGCGAGGTGGCCCGAGTTGGAGGAAAGACTCGAGCGGTGGATCATTGAGCAAAGAACGAGTGGGAGAAGCGTTTCGACGGTCACCATTCGGCTAAAAGCAGTTTCACTAGCTGAAGAGATGAACATTGAACATTTACAAGGAGGTCCGTCTTGGTGCTTTCGTTTTATGAAACGGTGCCATTTTTCCACCGGACCAGGACTACGGTAGCGCAGCAACTTCCAGCGGATTATAAGGAAAAGCTGGCCATCTTCCGCTCCTACTGCAGCAAACACATCGGCGACAAAAACATCCAGCCCAGCCACATCACAAACATGGACGAGGTCCCGCTCACTTTTGACATCCCGGTGAGTCACACTGTGGAGAAGAAGGGGACCAGCACGGTAGTGATACGCACAATGGGGTATGAAAAGTCTTCTTTTACTGTTGTGCTTGGCTGCCATGCTAATGGACAGAAACTGCCGCCTATGGTGATTTTTAAGCGAAAGACTTTGCCTAAAGAGAAGTTTCCAGCAGGAATCATCATTAAGGCAAATGAAAAGGGCTGGATGGATGAGGAAATGATGAAAGAGAGGAGTATGTAAGGAGACCAGGTGGTTTTTTCCACGCATCACCATCGCTCTTAATCTGTGACTCTATGCGTGCCCACCTCACAGCCGATGTGAAAAAACTAGTGAAACAAATGAACTGTGAGCTTGCTGTCATTCCGGGAGGCCTGACAAAGGAACTCCAACCGCTGGACATCGGTGTGAACCGCCCGTTCAAAGTAAGGCTGCGAGCGGCCTGGGAGCGATGGATGACCGATGGAGACCACAGTTTCACCAAGAGTGGAAGGCAGCGCCGGGCAAGTTACGCCACAATTTGCCAATGGATTGTAGATGCTTGGGCTAACATGTCTGCTGGCACTGTTGTTCGAGCTTTCGCAAAAGCCGGCATCATTTCCGAGGAGCCGCGCGGCACGGAAAGTGACTCTGACAGTGAAGAAAGTGAACCTGGCATGTTTGATGGAGTTTTAGCGCAGCTGTTCAATTCAGACACAGAAGATGAGGACTTCGATGGGTTTGATTGATGATAAAAATGTGAGTACCAAACTTTGTTTTGCTCCTGCTTTATTTTTAAATACGCACACTTGTATGCTTGTGTGTTGTTGATGATGACGATTACTGGTAATAAAAATGTGAGTACCAAACTCAGTTTTGCTCCTGCTTTATTTTTAAATATGCACACTTGTATGCTTGTGTGTTGTTGATGATGACGATAATAGAAATGTAATAGAAATGTGAGTAAGGTACCGAACTCAGGTTTGCTCCCGCTTTATTTTTAAATACGCATACGGTACTTGTATGCGCCCTATAATCCAGTGAGCCTTATGTGTGTGTTAAATACAGTAATGGCACACATAACTGAGACTGCGCCTTTTAGTACAGTGCGTCTTATGGTCGTGAAAATACGGTAATACCTGCAATGCTGTTGGGCTGGTCCACAGGCAGACAACCTTTTGTGAGAAAATAACAACAGTCTTCCTTGGAATTGTTGTTGAAGGCTTGTTCATAGGGGATTGTCTGAGTATTATGGTTCTGTCGTTAATATTGTAGGGTCTTTACCTTACAAGTTAAAGGGCCTTGACACAATTGTTGTTGTGAACTGGTACTATATTAATACAACTGAATTAAACTGAAATTAAACTGAACTGTGAAATAGTGAGCTTGAGGGAAACTTCTACATGTATTTAAATTTAATTTGTGACTGACTGTCTGTGACTAGGTAAACAGAGTTTTACCCTTCGGTGCTGCCCCCAGGTTGTAATTGGGGAGATGATTTTATTTAGCATTTTGAGTTTGACCGGTGAATAAGTAAAGAAAATAAATAAACAAACTAAGGAATGAATAACAACTAATGGCACTACTCTGTGCACTGAAAAGTCTGTATATCTGTGGCAGGCAATAAAACACACATGCACTCAACTTCAAAAGCATTTGGATGTTGACACTTTTTTGGGTGGGGGGAGGGGGGGAGGTCCTTTGTTGTTTTTCGTAACAAATGAAACAGATAAAAGATTTAGAGTTGAATCAAAGTGTTGAAGTTGCATTTAGTTCACTGGAACACCCAAAATAAAGTCTAAATGAATGTTGATGCAAGTGAAAGAGTCACAAAAAGGCTGAAAAAAAGAAATACATTGATTAAAGAAGCTAGGGGAGTTAAACTCTGTAAAATATCCATGCATATCACTGTAAAAGTGTAAAACCCTGTGAAGAAGAGAATTTACAGCAATGAGAAAACCACTGATTACAATCAAGAATAGGAAGACCACGTTAGAACTTCCCAGAAAGCACCTAAAACACCCTGCCTTTTCCAGACAAAAAAAGGCATTGGGTGGATTTACTTCTTCCAGAATGATGGCAACAAAAAAAAAAATGTAGAAAAAGAGCATTCAACATCATCTGTCAGACATGTTGGAGGCAATGTTGTGGCATGTATGGCTGCCAGTGGAATCTAGCCATTGGTGTTTATTGATGATGTGACTGCTGATAGAAGTAGCAGGATGAATTCTGAAGTGTGCAAGCCTGTACACTCTGCTCAGATTCAGCCAAATGCTTTAATACTGATCAGACAGAGCTCCACAGTCCAAGTGGATAATGACCCAAAGCATACCGCAAAAGTAAGCCAAGAGTTTCTGAAGCCTAAGAAAGGGGATATTCTTCAATGGCCAAGTCAGCCACCTGATCTCTACCCAATAGAGCATGCTTTTCAATTACTGAAGACCAGAGATGGGTAACGCGTTACTGTAATCTGTAATCTGATTACTTTTTTTGCGCCGTTGGTGACAACAGCTGTGTGCAGATCAACAATGGATCATATATCGATTGTGGGAGAGAGTATGAGCGTGCGGCGTTTAAAGCGTGGAACTGACCTGACCTTACTGACCTTATTTTGAGTTTGATTCCATAAAAAGTGACAAAAACATTAGCATCTGTTGTGCGTGGGAAGAAAACTTTTTACAGCGAAAAAAACCCCTAAACTTCCAAGCACGCACCGAGTGCGCAACGACGTAATGGGAAATTCACAGAGAAACTCGCGGATTCTTCAACTGACAGCGGTACACCTGCACCAGGGTACACCTCCGCCTACCCTGGAATGTGCAGAAAATAGGTTTAACACTTAGAGTCCCCCGAGAGCAGCAGTGCCCAGCCTTCTACCTTTCTACCTTTAAATGTTAAACTAATTTATTCAAGTCAGAGAATGTTGCATATAATTAAATTTTTGCTTGATGCATAAAGTTAAAAGATTAAAACTGATAAAACAAGTTAAAAAAAGAAACTTTTCCATTTGATTACATTTTGTATGATGGATTATGCAGAAAAAGTAGAATTGGGCTGTAATATCTATCGCTTTATCACCTATTCAGGTTGTAAATCGTGTTTTTAAAAAGTAACTAAGTAACTAAGTAATTAATTACGTTTGAAAATAAGTAATCAGCAAAGTAACGGGATTACTTTTTGGGGGAAGTAATCAGTAATTAGTTACTGATTACTTTTTTCAAGTAACTTGACCAACACTGCTGAAGACAAACCGAAGGCAGAGAGACGCATAAAAAAGCATCAGCTGAAGGTAGCCATGGTGAAGACTTGGCACAACATCAAAATGAGCTCTAGACTTTAGGACATTATTTGCTGCATAAAATTGAAATTAAGTTAGTTTCCAGTTATGTTTGAATCTTGGAATACAGTGCACTATGTATAACTGGAAACATACTTTTTGTTATACCGCTTGAATTAAAGCCGATAGATGGATTTCAGTCACATCTTGATTGTTGAATCTTAAATCCACTGTGGAGGTGAACAGAGGCATAATTACAAAGATTGCATCAGTATTTAAATACTTGTGGACCTGAATGCATGTGTGTTTTTGGTTTTTTTTTTTTGGTCATCTATAAAATCCTTTTCTTAACACTTAGACTTCCACATAATTTAACTCTCTTCTAAATACAAATGTTTCTTGGCATTTACAATCGCATGTTTTATGTTACAGCATTAATTTGTTTATTCTTCATTGATAACTAAAATTTCTCCTTCCACTGGCTTTTTGTGCTTTATGTAATTCATGCATTTAATTTACATACAAGTCTAGGGGTATTTAAACAGTCACAATAATTACTCTGGCACGTTTTCTCTTCGGATTCTGCAGGCATTTTGTGACTTTCTGGAACCTGTAGAAGGAACCAGTGATATGATTATGTCTAACTCAGATGTGCAGACTTGGAGAGGCTGTGTCGTGTCCAGTTTAGCCTGAAATTACATCACTGCTTTCCCAGAATTGTGACATCTAAAGCTGCTAGGAGCTGACATGGCAGATACAACTAAGGTACTTTCAGTGTTTCCAAAATGATTTCTAAAACATACTATGTCACTATATGATGGACTGAGTTTGACTATGAACAAATTTGTGAGGTTCTACCAGCAGCAGTGTCAATGCACAGTTTACTCATGTTGAATGCTGGTGTTGAACGAAGTCCGAACAGCCAAACAGGCATTAGATTAGAAATGTGACGATTGAAAAAATCATTGTCAAGCACGCAATGCTGGATGTTATTTAGCTGGTACATACTGTAACAAATCCTAGTGTGCATAATGTCTGATGAGGTTAGGCTAACAGCCACGTGAATGGCTTATATTTTTAAGCTGATTAGTGGTTTTATCATGAGAAAGGGAATACAGTGCTAAACTATGCTGAGAACTGTATAGCAGAGTATAGAACAAGACTGTCAGTGGTCCAGAGATTGTATGCACACAGAATTTTTATTTTTATTTTTTTGTAGATATGTGTAAAAAGATACACACTTCCCTCCTTAGGGAAGTTGGGAGCTGTCACGGACTAAAGGCATGGATGAAAAATTAAGATAAAGTCTTAAGGCATGACACGCCAGTGATTGCATTAAAAAGAACTTGCCGACCCACGTTGACAAGTCTGCGTTGAGATGTGTGTTTTTGTGTGAGCAGGATGAGAAGTTTCATCGTAAAAGAAGAGGGTGTCAGGCCAACATAGACAGGTCATTTCCCATCCATGCAGGGGGCCAAAGCTGCAGATTCAGCAGTCCTGGATTCAGATGATGATGACAGCTATGGATGCACCCGGATGGTTCCTCCACAAGGCCATTCCTCCTCATCAGCCTCTCAGAGGGAGAGTCCAGCCGAGTCAGCACAACACAGATAAAAATGTTGCTATTTGGCCTCCTATCTCTGCCTTGCTCTTTTATTCTTCTCTGTAAAGCAAAGAACTGTGTACATTTGAGGGAAATAAGGAGAGGATATGAATAAAAAGACAAAGGAGGAGTGGACAGAAAATGTATCCTTGTGAGACATACCCCTGTGTCTCCTTTTCTCTCTCTTGCAAGTCTTGTTGCTCATCAACATCAAGAAACACACTTCTGATTCAGGGTCCTGACACTAAATTTCAGATCCAATTTTCTTTAACAATATTTTCCACAAATGCTAGTCACAGCAGGCAGCTGTAATGGAAATGAAATGACAGTGAACCATAAATTTCTGTGGTTGCACTCAGCAATTCACATGTCTGAACATAAACATTCCTTTTAGAAAAGGTGTTTGCCGGCAGTTCTTTTATCATGCTCTCTTGTTTAAAAATTAGATTAAGCATAGCTCAAAAAGGGTGAATGAAGCTTTTCCATTAATAGTTCTGAAATTGACATTTTGCGCTTAAATTAGCCAGTCAACTGCAACTTTGCCTTCAAGATATATTCACATAAATTCTATCCAATTTAATAAGAGTGGAACTGCGCTTTATGAAAGTTTGTGTGAGGCAGGATACAACTTATAATAATTTTAAGATTGGTCCTTTTCAATTTCAGATAGAACATTTGAAAAAAAAATAATAATAAAATGAGTTCAAAATGCAATACATACAGTATCAGTACATGGAATCAACAAGAATGAGCAAAAGCTTATGAAAGCTGAAAGGATGTGATACGTATCCAAGTTGACATTATATCAAATTAAACCAATAAAAGCAGTTAAAGACCTCAAACCTTCATTTAGCATGGATCAAATCAGGTTTTTCTGTTGTTCCCTGTTTTTGGATTACCAAAGAGAAAACAGTCCAAGTCAAGTCAGTGCCTCTTGTGTTCCATTCTTTCTCTCTCTCCTTATTTCTGTGGGCTTAATAACAAGAATAGCATCACAAAACAGGGCTCCACCAGTTAGAGGTGAAATATGTTGGCTCAATATCGACTGAGGCCGTCACATACTCTGATGACTCATGTTAAAGCGCTTTTTGACTAAAAGGATTTGTAAAAGATGTGTCACTCACAGAGTGTTTCCATTCCTCTATTCCCAGTGGTGGGCCTCTTTGGACTGAAACAGTCAAACCATTATCTTTTCACTCTCGACTTATTGACAGGATGCTGGAAGAGGGCTAAATGGAGGGTATCCAATCACAGCTATTAAGGTCAAGCACATAAATATACACTTCTCTGACATGCTGATAGGCAGTGTGAGTGCCAAGCTTTATTTCCTACAGGAATCACATAAAGATCAAAGCAACTCATACACTGACTGATCTTGTCTTATTGAGAAAACTAGGCTTTTGAAGTCAGGAGACAAAGACGAGTAGAGTTCAGGGAGAACAGTTGGCAGTGCAGAAGTGAGAGTGAAAAAGCCCATTTATAAAAGTAGACACCCTATCCTTGAACACAGGTCCACGATGAGCCAGGTTCACTGCAGGGTGTCACACTCAGAACGTTACACTTCCCAGCAGCTGCTATGCAACTGAATCCTGCCCTCGCATTTCCTGAATTCATTCCAGTTCAAGTCTCTATCTTCATATACCTGCAGTTCAGAAATGTTAATTTTATACTGCTTAACCATTTTAGCTACATCCCAGTTACAGGAAATTGTATCTACCTTTTTTGTTTGTCAGTCATCCTGCCCATGTAACTCCTTTTTGTAATCTGTTGCTATGCAATTGAAAAGCTGTGATGTGGGTTTATTAGGGTACCAGTAAATAATACATGAAGATTCATTTGAGATTGTAAATATATAATGCAGTGTGTAATCAGAAATTAAGCAGGCTTTGTAAAATGGAGTAGACAGGTTGAAGACCTGTGATGTCTGACTGTGGTCATCTGAGAATAGACAGGTAATGGTCGGGTGTCAGTTCAGTTCAATCAAATTTATATAGCGCCAAATTGCAGCAGCAATTTCCTTGAAGGATTTTGTATTGTAAGGAAACAGTAGTGCAATCTGCTTCTGTATGATACATGTGAGAATGAGCAGATCAAGACAATGCCATGTTTATTTTCGCCCAGTGTATTAATTATGAGTGAATAATGTTGTCTCCACTGAGCCCAGACATGCCAACTCCCCCCAAACAACATCCTATAGGTTTATGGACAGGTTGCAAATGCCATTAACACATTCTGATATCATCTTTAAATACTTTTTGATGTTGTCACCTGAAAAAACATTCATGAGAACACCACCAGCCTCCACACACACCAACATACATACACACACAGAGACCCAATTTTGAAAAGCTGCAAAAAGTTCCAGTTTCAGTACTGCAAAGGCTTTCGGGGGGAAATAGTTCCACACACAGTTTGAAGATCTGTCAAACACTTACTTTGATGTCCCAACCCTTTAACAACACCCGTCTTTCTCCTTCACCACTCAGCGACAAAGTGATTGCTATCACTGAACTGTGTTTATTACATAGTGAGTCAATGCCACTATGAAATATGCCACTTAAAACATGAAAAAAGCATGTTTTAAGTGACAGATTTTTTTTTACTTTTTTATTTTTCTTATTCTTTTGGCATTAGCAGTTAAAGTCGCTACTGCAGTGAAAAAACTATTGTCACGAAGAAGAAGTAAAAGTAAATGACCTTTTCTCATAAGCAGATGGTCGATTTCTGTTTGTTTTTTTCAGAAATGTGTATGACTGATAAATGTTAGATTATGGACAGATGGCAGAGGACAAAGTTCCACCAAGCAGAAAATGATACAAGGTATTTTGCATAGTAGCTACAAACAGATGTTTTGCACTGTTGTCACCAGCACTGACCTCCTCAGACACATTATCATTAGATGCCAGCTCTTCTGACTGTGGCTGCCATCTTGAATTAGTGATGGGCTAGTGTGCAGAGGGCCTTCCTGTCTCCCTGTCATCTCTACGGAGACAGAGGAAGTGGATCTCGCCCACAGCTTGTGCCCACATTTCACATCTACTCAGCTTCATGCTACACCATTCCTGTAGGCTGCTACATAGCACGATTCTGCACATGAAGCCAAGCAAACTTAATAAACATGATCAAGTCTCCAATCTCTCTCTATTTAGAGCTTTAAAAGTCTTCACATGGCCTAAGTACAACAGTGTGGGTAGTAGTTTGGCAAAATATGACATTATAAATTGAATTGTAAATGCAAGCCAGTGTATTTTTAATTCTAATTTCAATGGACTCGACATTCTCTAAGGTACTACCTAGCACAATGCAAATGATTACTTTAAAGAAACTTGTAATTGCAGCTTGTAATTGTTAATCTGATATAAGAAATGAATACTTCAACGTTCACATTTCTGGCATGATTCAATTCACTACATTTGTTTAGGTTTATCGGTTTATTTCACCTTAAGGTGCATCCATATACAAGGTAAATAAGACATTACTAGAAAGAAATAGGACAACCTGCATATGACACTGCAATGAGGAAAACAGACAAAAATGATTATTACTGTGACAAGAGACACAACAAGCAGTGCGTCAAACAGCGTCAAAAACGAGCAGGAGATTGATGGACTGATGAAAGCATGAGGGTACATTCATATATTCATGATGACATTTAACTTCCCTCAGTTTCAAAATGCTTTCTCTACTGTCACTGTCAAAGAAGTTCTCCTTGTTCCCAAAGGAGATTTTACCTAGTTTGACATTTGAAGTCAGTTCGATACAGAGTACCAGGTAGAAAAGGCTTAATGGGGATGTAAGTGGGTGAAACATGAACTGAGCAAGAGCAGGAAGATCACTGACACAGAGCCTATTATACATTTTATTTAAAACAGTGGTTGGTGTGAATGACAGGTTATAAGAACATAATACATATAAGCACAGACTGACCATAAAAAAGGGAGAAAATGCCTGGAAGCTGTGGAGGAAGGTCTACTGCTCAGTAGTTTATTTAGACTGCGTTCAGAATATTTCACAACTGTTGTTAGCAATTATGCCCATTCTGGATGTGAGTGGCATACATAAATGCTGGCAAGCAACAAGAAAGCAGAAAGTGATTAAGTTATATTTAGGCATACTTTGGTATAATTTTGGCTGGAATGTGTGAGTATAAGAGAATAGCACAAATACAAGTATAAACAGCACTTCCTGCTGCCGGTATTGCTGCCGTTTGTGTGTCACTCTAACATGCTGTATAAATTCATAATATTCATCAAATCTAATTCTGAATGTAAGTTTAGAATTATGTATTTAACTTTATTTAAGTGTTTTGTGAGTTATTTGTCTTGATGAGCTGTCTTTTTAGGAAAAAATATATTGAACAGCTAAATTATTTTATTTACAAAGTGGCTGAAAAATTAATAGAACCTCTCATGGCCATGGCAGACATGGAGCAACTAAAACAGTTTTGTAAAGGGTCTAACATTTGTTTGAAGGAAATAACTTATCACAACCTCACATTATTTTATCAACTTTCTTTTTGCCAAGCTGCACCTAATTTTAACATCTCGACCATAGTGAACTATTTTCCTCATTCCAGTTTTTCCTCATCCCAGTACACCAGGAGTTCATATCTCAAACTTTTTTAAAACAGAATATAATGGAAGCAAAAAAGGCTGTGTGTTTGTTCAGTAAATACCAGCAGTAACATATGTATGCTTCTGTAGAAATCTGAGAAATCTACATGTATTTAATAATAAATCACTGAGTTTTGCAGTATATCAACACAGCAACAGTTGGGTTTTGCTCAGTGAATGTCCATTTGAACAGACTGCCTGAACTGACATTTTATTCAGTCAACAAATTTTTAAAGATGTCTGTAGTAAGTCAGTTGTAATCAACTGTCCAAGTTGCAGGATCCTAGTCAAAGCCATAGTCATATAGGGGTATTGCATTGTTGACAGGCTGAGATCCGAGAAAAAGTGTGAAATCTCATTTTGATCATGCTATTGATGCTATTCTTTTTCTTTTAGGGGATCAACCATCAACACTACGTAAATCTTCTCTGTGGTCTTGATCATTTCCTTTTGCCTGGCAGCTCCATATTCAACAAACTTCATCCAATACATTCACTGTCTAGAGTCTATGAGTTTGTCTCCAACCTGAGCTGTCCCTATGAGGTACTCAAATCTAATCCTGTCCATCATGGTCACTCCCAATCTTAGATTCTTCAGCTCTGCCACCTCCAGCTTGGCCTTTTTGTCTTTTTGTCAGTGGCACGGTCTCCATATAACAGGTCGCAGTACCATCTTGTAAATCTTGTCTTTTACCCTTGCTTCTATCCTTTTTTTTTTCACAAATCACTACTGACACAGTCTCTGCCCCTACGCTCAGCTTGAGCTCTTTTCTTCACCTCTCTTGTGCACCGTCTATTGCTCTAAGTTAATATTCATATTATTTAGTAGTAAAGACAAATTTGAAACACACTGGTGATCTAAATACAAGACATTAAATACAAAATAATGTAGTAAAGAAATAATATTCCTAAGAGATTTTTTCCTTTTTTTTTTTGTCTTTTACCTCTGTGAAGAGTACTGATCGATTTAAGTTCTATATTACTGAAAGATGATAAAACTGAACTTAAAATTGAAAAAAAAAAGTAAAAGTCTGTCAGCTTACATTCCCTTTGTACTATTTGTTATCTGCAATTGTCTCCGAAATCTGACTGCTGCGTAAAGAAAGAACACTGATTTCAACAGCTTTACATTCACACTGTCTCCCCTGTCTGTCTCTTTCTGTGTGTGTGGGCATGTACACGTGTGCATACATACATGGACCAGACAGGAGCATGGTCATTACTCGTAGGGAAGTTACAGTAGGATGAGATACTAGTGAAGCATGGTGAGTGGGAGGTGTATGAAGCTGGCATGCCACATCTATTCTTCTGGCACTGAAGATGACATTGGCCCTCAAGCTAAAGTCTTGATACCGGGCAACTCTGAGTCATGGGGCAGAGGGTAACATTGAGATGTGATGCTTTCTTATGCAATGACTTGTACACTGAAGAGCATAAAACACAACGACATTCACATAAACCATGCATCACATGGCATGAAAATGATGGGGTTCAGTGTCTTTATTAGTAAACTAGAAGTCTAAGGTGAAAAGTTATAGGTTCAAACTTCAGGTTGAAGCTCAGCATAATAAAACATAAGTTAATAAAGTCACAATACACATCTAATGCATTCTTATGCTGGATCAGGAGGGAATGTATAATGTTAGAAACATGTTAGTAGAGTAGGAACAGCTCAGAGATTCTACCCATGTCCATCCTAAATGGACCTGCACTGGTATTTAAATATGGCATTCGACACAATGTAAAGTCGTAAAACAGTAGCAATGCTGTATATTAAAATTGATAAATCCACTGGGAGAGCTTGGATTGTAACTAAGGTGGTTTCTGGCAGAGAGCACAGATCATGAACAATATAAAAGTTGGACCCAGACAGAACAGTGCAGCATTACTGGGCTGGTATGGTGTGTATGTATAAAATATAGTAGTCGTGGATAAGAGAAGAGCTGGCTGCTCGAAGTCAGAGAGGTCATAGCTAAGTTTATGTCAGGAATCGCTGTGCGGCAGGCAGGAGTTGGACCCAAAATGCAGGACTCACAGACTCGGGGAGGTGAACTCAAAACACAGCTTTATTTGCTGGGAGAACAAACATACAAACTAGACTAAACTGGGAAACCATAAACTAAGAACTCACAGGGAGACACAGGGAGATCCACACACAGCATGAGGGACGACGTCACGCCGAACAGAGGGAGACGCAGACAGAAATACACAGAGGGTAAACGAGGAAAGTGGGAACACACGGGGAACACAGGTGACACTGATAATCATAACGAGACAGGGCGCGGTGAACTGAACATGACATGTACGGGCGTGAGAGTCACAAAGTAAACAGGAAGTGCACAGAGGTTCAGACAGGAGGAGAGAGAGCACGGGGAAAACACAGACATAACGGGCTGGGGAAACATGAAACAACCACAAAGGGAGACGAGGGCTCATAAATACACAGGGCACACAGGGGGGAGAGAGAGAGCACGGGGAGAACTTGGACATAATGGGCAGGGGAAACATGGAATAAAACATAAGGAGAGACGAGGGCTCACAGATACACAGAGGGGCACACAGGGGGTAAAAGCCATGAAGGGAAAACACTTAGGGAACAACACAACAGGGCAACTCAGAAAACATGGCCTAAATAAGGAACAAAATACAAACATACAAGAAAACTAAGAACACTGGGCCAACATGGCCCAGGACCATGACAGTTTATGCGGTGCTATACGTTTGATTAAACACACAACAGCACAGTGCTTGAATTTTTATTCTCAAGCTTTTTTCTTTTTAGCACATGTGGTTTTTCTTTAGTGCTGGCTAAAACAGTTTTGGAGTGCCACAAAGATATATCTGTGATATCTATATTGTCGAACTTGTGCTAATTAAAATATTTATTGACATGAGTACACCTGCTCTTCAGTAGTAGTGCTGCCTAAATTGCGTAAAAGCTTTCACTGTCTTTTCACACATCACTAAATTATGTGTAATACTATCAGCATGCATTGTCAAACTGAGACAGACAGCTTCACTTCAGGGTAAAAGTCATGCATTTCAAAGCATGTTGATTACAGTGGTAAAAAGTTATATTTTGAATCTATTGTTGCAAAGTGACAAAGGTCTGGACTGCACAGGTCTGCACAGTGTTGGTGTGACAGATCAGTCTGCCCAGTATAGGGTGCGATGGAGGCAGATGATCTGCTGTGGTGTCTCCTAAAGAGACCAGACAAAAGACAAAAGAAAGAATTAAAATTCAGGCAGATAGCTATAACAAACTTCTCAAAGATTGTTATAGGTATAGAAGTAACAACACAAAAGTACGATAACATTAGCTATATGAAAAATTATCTTGGATTAGTTAATTGCTACATCGAAAAAAGAAAAAAGATAGAGGCAATAAATATCACGTTTAAATAAAACATTGCCTCTATCCTGTCATATAGATATAGTCTCATCATGCAAATATTAGCTTAAACCACATCTTCTAAGCTGGAATAGTTAAGCACATGTGGTTGTCAGTCTATGTAACACAAACACTATGTGACAAATAGATTGACAAGGCATTGAGCACAGCATGTAAGTAAACTATAGCAACAACAATGCAAGAGTCAATCTCCTCCACGTCAAACAGACTTTGCTTCTTATAATTCAGGTCCAATGAAAACAATTAGGAATATGCAAATTATAGTTTAAAAAATATACATTATTCAAAAGATAAATAGTGACCTATTTTTGTGCAACATTTCCCATTTATTTTGGGCTTTTCTGCTCCTTTGCAGTCTGAGCCCCCACTTTCTTCAACTCTTATATCATGTCACCATAATCAGGTAGCAAACTAACAGGTTAGCTGCTAATGGAAATAAAACTGTCATACAACTAGGAGAAACACTAAGAGACTCTATATAAAAGATGGGTGTAGCCACTGGCTCTCAAAAGGGAAGCCAATGCTATGTTTGGGGGAAAAGTAAATAAATAAATAAAAGAAAACATTTATCTAAGGAGTTTATGATTCCAAAGAGCTTATCTGTTCCTTTTAAGCCTTAGCCCATGCAACATATCACTCCTTTTCTAAATTATGACCCAATGCAGAATAGAAAAGACATTTAAACAGGTTATGATTCAGGGTGAGAGAAATGCATTGTTGATTATACACCAGACCAATTGATGTCTTTTAAGTTCAGAAGAGAAACGATAGAAAATGAACTGCAGAATGGTTCCATGTCTCGATGAACACCCTTTTCCATTTCTTTAAAATCCAGATTGAATCATTTTTCCCCCATTTTATTGTCATTATTTTTATTTTTTATTATTTCTAGTTTTTCAAATAAAGCAATCAGCAAAGATACATAATAAACAAATGAAAGCTCTGTTTTTTCACTTACTGAAAACCTTTTTATAGGGTTGTTCGAGCATGAAAAGGAAAGATGCATTTGTTTTCATTTGGTTCCTGTACTTTCTGAAAAGTTGAATTTCAATGAGTCAATCAAGAGGAAGGCAGCAAAGAAAGTTTTTGTATGTGTTGTTTGTTGACCATCATAAGCCACTCAGCATGTACGTATTGTGATGAAAGATTGTAGTTTCCAAGGTGCACACTGTATGGAGTTCAACAAGTGATTGATTTCCCCTTGCACAAGGGGAATGACAGTTGGAAGATTATCGGTTTGTTTTTCCTCACCCTCTCTCTCCCCAGGTTATTTTCATGTTGTAAATGGAGGTATTGATTCAGGCTCCATTCTGTTTGTCCTCAGCTCAGTTTATCATCTGAGGAGAAAACAGGAATGGGAACTTTCACAAGTTTGACTTCATAGCATGGGTGAATGTGATCAATGGCTTCAGCATGACATCCAGTTTTAATAAGGATACTTGTTACACCTTTGTGATCTGACTGGAAATCTTTTTTTCCCTTTTTTAAATATATGTATTTTCTATTAATTGTATCACAGTCGAAGCCCATTTCCGCCACTAAACCAAAAAAAGATAACTTGAAATTTCGAGTTATCTTTCTCAAAATTTCGAGTTTGCTAGTAATCTACGTGAATGACATCATTTTCTTGTTACCCAGAGGAATGCGCACTCAAAACCGGATTGTAACAAATTGGCGCTTTCGAGAGTATGTTTGCTGATAGTAACACCATGTGATTCAGCTAATAACACAAGGATTTCATCATTTGTGAAGCCACGCTGAAAATACTCAGCAATTTGTGCATTTATGACAGGCTGTAATACTGGTAGTTTAGCTGTAGCATTATAGCTGTTGTCTTTTGAGAACAAATTTTGAGAAAATAACTCAAAATTTCAATAAAGATAACTTGAATTTTAGAGTTATGGATACTTTTTTTTTTTTTTGTGGCAGAAATGGGCTTCCGTACAGTCAACATACTTTCTATCCTGTGTTTAATGTAAAGTTACAATAATATGTGGTTATATACAGACTGAAATAATCAAAAATTACTTTGAGAAGGGGATGGGGAACTGATTGTGCAGCCTATACAAGTTTATAATTGGTCTTGTTAACGTATGTAGCATATCTGTGGAAGTATGGAGATGTCTAGGGTAGTGGACTTTTAATCAGATAATTTAAACACAATACGAAGATGCCTGTGGATTGGAGAAGTGGAGAGGTAATACGTCTCAAGAATAAGGGTGATGTACAAAGTAGTAGTAACTAGGGCTGTTCGATATAACGATATATATCGTTTCATTTTACGCTATCGTTTGTTTCGTGGTGTCGCAAAATAAACTGTTTGCAGCAATATTTTTTCATCATTTTGATGGTCACTGTAGTGGCTATATTAATTTCTTAAAGTTCTCTCTTTCTCTTATGTTTAATATAACCACACTACAGATGGACAATCGCCTGTTTTTATGCGTTGTCGTTAGCAACAACGACGGTAAAACCCTCGCGTGTCCGCTTATTTTCCACATAAACCTTTCACAATAAAGCTCAAGATCCTGTTGAGACTTTTCAAAATAAACTGAATCACGTGAAAGAGTATGCAGAATATTTACGGATGAGAAGCAAAAAAGAGCCGTCAGGTGCTAAAAAATAAACCTTAGAGTCAAACGTTAGAACAGGCTTTTCCCCGCAGCACGCCGTGTAATAAATACTCACAAAGAAACGGCGGCCGTTACAACTTATGTCTAAAATGTATCGTTTCATGCATCAGTTAAAAAACTTGACTCCAGGTACACGACACCCAGCTGGAAACACTTCAGACAAGTCGAGCTGCCCGAGATTCACAGAATTTACAGAAAATGTTACATTTTTGTGATTTATATCGTTATTGGGACAATAGATGTCTTGTATCGGGATATGAGATTATGGTCATATCGCACAGCCCTAGTAGTAACTACTAGTTGCTAAAATTAAAGCAGTAGCATGATAATATTGTGGCATGTTGGAAGTGGCTAGTTCTTTCCCATCATGCCTAGGGAACATGTGTTGCCATTTAAGACGTTTAAACTGTGTATTTGCATTTGTTATGGCTACGTAACTCTTATGAACATTCCTGTTAACATTAACGTTCCTGTTAATGTTCCTGTAAATTCACTGATAGTTGTTGTTTTGATACAAAGAGATGTTACACCATGAGTGAGTTTATATGCGGGGTTATTGACCCTCTGAAGCACAGTGTAGCAAAGTAAAGTGTTCAATAAAGAGCTGCTCCTACCTGCTTGGGGTGGAATAACAGTCTCAATCTCTGTGTTGTTCCTTTATTGTTAAGATTCCCCAGCTTCCATAATATGAATAATGTGCTAAAGCTAAGTTAAGAAGAGGTGACATTCAGTGAGCAAAGAATGACTAGTATGGCTTTGACCACTATAGTTGCAGTATTTACTTTAAGAATACTAATGAAAATATATACAGCATGGACTGTGATGTTCTCAGTCAGCATTGTGATCTGTTATGAGATTAGAGTGCAGCTATTGCAGAAAAGAACCCGGAGAAGTATAAAGAGGAATAAAGGACAATAGAAGAAAGACAGAATATACACTCAACAAAAATATAAACGCAACACCTTTGTTACTGCTCCCATTCCCCATGGGATGGACGTAGAGACCTAAAATTCCTTCCAGATACACAATATAACCATCCCTCCCAAACAGTGGTCACAAATCAGTCCAAATGTGTGGTAGTGGGCACATCTGCTATATTGAGATAATCCATCCCACCTCACAGGTGTGCCACATCAGGATGCTGATCTGACATCATGAGTAGTGCACAGGTGTACCTCAGACTGCCCACAACAAAAGGCATGCCCGTCGTCCTCATCGGGGTCTTGACCTGACTCCAGCTCGTCACCGTAACAGACTTGTGTGGGCAAATGCTCACATTCGATGGCGTCTGGCACGTTGGAGAGGTGTACGCTTCACGGATGAATCATGGTTCACATTGTTCAGGGCAGATGGCAGCTGAGAATGTCCCAGTTCTTGCATGGCCAGCATACTCACCGGACATGTCACCCATTGAGCATGTTCGGGATGTGCTTGACCGGCGTATACGACAGCGTGCACCAGTTCCCACGAATATCCAACAACCTCGCACAGCCATTGAAGTGGAGTGGACCAACATTCCACAGGCCACAATTGACAATCTGATAGACTCCATGCGACGATGTGTTGCACTGCATGAGGCAAATGGTGGTCACACCAGATACTGACCGGTTCTGGGTCCCCAGACCCCCAATAGCGCAAAAAACTGCACATTCCAGGGTGGCCTTTTGTTGTGGGCAGTCTGAGGTACACCTGTGCACTACTCATGATGTCAGATCAGCATCCTGATGTGGCACACCTGTGAGGTGGGATGGATTATCTCAATATAGCAGATGTGCCCACTACCACACATTTGGACTGATTTGTGACCACTGTTTGGGAGGGATGGTTATATTGTGTATCTGGAATGAATTTTAGGTCTCTACGTCCATCCCATGGGGAATGGGAGCAGTAACAAAGGTGTTGCGTTTATATTTTTGTTGAGTGTACATGTGAATGACAGCGAGGCAGTTATAATAGTGAAGATACAGGGAGTAGAGGTAATGAAATTGGATGAGTTTAAATACCTGGGGTTAACCATGTAAAGCAACAGACAGTGCACAAGAGAGGTGAAGAATAGAGTGTAGGCAGGACTGATGTTCATGTTGGGAGTGACCAGGATGGACAGGATTAGCAATCAATACATCCATCCATCCATCCATCTTCATCCGCTTTATCCGAGGCCGGGTCGCGGGGGCAGCAGCCTAACCAAAGAGGCCCAGACCTCCCTCTCCCCAGCCACCTCCTCCAGCTTATCCGGGGGAATACCAAGGCGTTCCCAGGCAAGCCGAGAGATATAATCTCTCCAGCGTGTCCTGGGTCTGCCCTGGGGCCTCCTCCCAGTTGGACATGCCTGGAACACCTCACCCAGGAGGCGCCCAGGGGGCATCCTTGTCAGATGCCTGAACCACCTCAGCTGGCTCCTTTCGATGTGGAGCAGCAGCTGCTCTACTCTGAGCCCCTCCCGGATGGCCGAACTTCTCACCCTATCTCTAAGGGAGAGGCCAGCCACCCTTCGGAGGAAGCTCATTTCTGCCGCTTGTATCCGCGATCTTGTTCTTTCGGTCACTACCCACAGCTCGTGGCCATAGGTGAGGGTAGGGACGTAGATCGACTGGTAAATTGAGAGCTTCACTTTTACACTCAGCTCCCTCTTCACCACGACGGACCAGTGCAGCATCCGCATTACTGCAGCTGCAGCCCCAATCCGTCTGTCAATCTCCGGCTCCCTTCTCCCATCACTCGCGAACAAGACCCCGAGATACTTGAACTCCTCCACTTGGGGCAGGAACTCATCCCCGACCCGGAGTGGGCACTCCACCCTTTTCCGGCTGAGAACCATGGCCTCAGATTTGGAGGTGCTGTAACGTTGGGTTGTGTTGTGTGGTTGAGAAGAGGCGGCAAAACACCTAGCAGGCTAGGCGGAAGGATACACACCCACACTGGTATCAGTAATCCACGGTGGTTCTTTAATACGCATTCTTCAGTAACCGTATAAAAGCCCGGCTGAACGGCTGCGGCTCAACAACAAAATGCCCAGCGTTCATACAACCCAAGCGTTGCAAACAAAACAAAAAAAGGGTCTGGAAAAGAAAACATAAGTCCGTCCCTCGTTAAGCACGAGCGTGAAGGCACGTGTCCTCATAATCCCAGAGCGAGAGAGAGAGCAGTGGCACACACTGATGACACCATCAACCCTCGACTTGGGTGTCTTAAAGGGACACCACACCATAGTGGCTGTTACATATTCCCCCCGGGTTAAACAAAGGCTGTCCCCAGCCGAACACAGCAAAGGTACAGTTCAAACTTAACCAGCCTCCATACATGGTCAGCAGGATAAGACGTTAAAAACAAAATAGGGGAATGTACAGTCCAAAATTGACAAACTGGCATACATGACAGTGTCCCACATGGTGAATGCCCATTCAAATAAATGTCAAAGAAAGAAAATAAACTTAGGATAGCCAGGACAATGACAGAATGAAATTCCCTCTTATTGGTACATTGCGTTTCCACCGTTTTCCCAAAAATTGCAACAGTAAGCATGAACATATCACCACAACATGAAAACAGTGCCAACATGAATCGTAGAAAACTCAAACAACGGTCCTGTGACAACAGTAGACCACATGAAACACATCAGAAAGCAAACAAGGTCACTTTATGTTAAATCTGTCAGTATGAAAAGGGTTGGTCCACCTATTGACCGACCAGTCAGCGGTGACCCTAGGAACTCGTCTTGGTCTGAGGTCATAAGAACCTCTAACAGCACACCCATCGGCAGCAGGAGGTGAACTGTTAACCTCTGTCTCCAGAGCAACATCAGCAGTCTCTTGGAAAGAGTTCTGGTCCATGACAAGCGGGGCAGCGTCAGCACAGTCAACGTCAGTCTCAGCAGGGGCGTTGCTAAAGACCGCGGGAGTTGCATCAACCGCGTCACAGTCAATGCGGCCCGGGACTGAAAGAGCAGGAGGCAAACTGCTGTCCGGGACACTGAGATCCAAAGCTGCTGTAGCATTTAGCTTCGCACGCTGGCTAGACAAAGCTGAGTCCCAGGTATGGAATAGTTGCATGTTCGCAACATGAAAAACTCCCACTCTCTCCCCAGTGTCCACTGTGGTGAGAGAGTAATTCACATCCAACATCCTCTTGGAGATGCGGTAGGGACCCGTGTAAAGCGGGGCCAACTTAGCAGAGAAGTTGGACGATGCATCTGATTTTGGGTGTGACTTTACCCTGACGAGGTCCCCAACTTCATAAGAAACCGTGCGACGTCTCAGATCATAGTAGCGCTTTTGCCTTTCATGACTCTCTCCGAGCACCAAGCGAGCATGTTCATGAGCATCCCGAAGCGAAGCTCTCAGGTTATCTGAGTGGGACGTTTCCGGGTCGCTCAGTCCCTCCCAGGAGGGTTGAGTGACAAGGTCCAAGGGCGTGTCCAACTCTCGCCCATACAGCATCATGGACGGGCTCAGACCTGTGCTCTCGTGAGGCGCAGTGCGCAGTGCAAAACAGATCTGGGGAAGATACTTGTCCCAAGAGGTGTGTTTATCCCCAACATAGGCTCGAATGGCCGTTTTCAAAGTGCGATTTACACGCTCAGTTGCATTCGTTTGAGGATGGTATGCAGTTGTTAGTCTGTGTTCAGTCCCAAGAGTCAACAAAACATGCTCAAAGAGTTCACTGACGAAAGGCGTTCCCCTATCAGAAATAAGGTGGGAGGGAGAACCATGTCGGGCAAAAATGTCAGTAATGAACTTGTTCGCAGCAATTTGAGCAGTGGCTTCTCTCACAGCACTCACCTCGACCCATTTTGAGAAATAGTCCACAAAAACAAGGATATAAGCATTCCCTCTTTGTGTGCGGGGCAGTGGGCCAACATAGTCCACCCCTGCGTACTCCCATGGTCTTTGTGGCTGGATAGGGACCATAAGGCCTGCTGTCTTTCTTTGACTCGGCTTAGTGGTTTGAGACGAACAACATGAGACCACATACTTTTTCACGTCAGAGTTCATGTGTGGCCAGAAGAATCTGAGACGCAAGCGTGCCAGCGTTTTTGCAATGCCCAGGTGTCCAGCTGTGGGATGATCGTGGTAATATTTGAGCAGATAACCACGGAGGGCAGTAGGAGCAAACAGTTTAAGCTGCTTGAGTGGGTGGAGACCACACTTTGTCTTTGGGTCGAGGAAATAGAGGAGACTGTCATGGACAATGTACTGTTCCAGATCTTGATTATTCTCCCCCGTTTGTTGGTCAGTTTCCAGTTGATTGAGCAACGGGCCTGTGACCGGGTCCTCAAGCTGCAGCTGACAAACATGCAGGCGGTCCGAAACAATCACAGAAGGTAGAGCACGAAGGTCCATGCTCCCAATCACGGCATAGGGAGGGAGAAGATCAATGGGGGCATCCACATCAGGTAGAGGATTACGGGAAAGGGCATCGGGCACCTTATTACGTTCTCCAGGTTTGTGGATGATGCTGAAGTCAAAGTCTTGAAGGCGCAGAGACCACCGAGCAAGCCTGCCAGAGGGATTCGGTCGAGACATCAACCACTTGAGGCTGCTGTGGTCGGTGTAAATGGTTACGTGCAAGCCTTCGACATAGGGTCGGAAATGTTCCAAGGCCCAGATCACGGCCAGACACTCCTTCTCTGGAGTTGAGTAGGGCTTTTCCGATTTGTGCATAGCCCGGCTAGCAAATGCTACAGCAACGTCTTTGTCATCCTCATCTTTTTGCATTAATGCTGCCCCAAGACCAGCATCGCATGCATCAGTGTGAATGAAGAATGGACGCGAAAAATCTGGGAACCTGAGGACCGGCGCTGAGGTTATTGAATGTTTCAGAAAGTCCACAGCTGCCTGGCACTTGTCATCCCAGTGAAACTGCACGTCCTTTTTAGTGAGGGCGAAGAGTGGCTCTGCATGGCGGGCATAGTCCTGCACAAAGCGGCGATAGTAGCCAGTCAGGCCAAGGAACTGTCGCACCTGCTTTGTTGTGGTCGGCACTCTGAAGTCAGTCACAGCTCTCACCTTGTCAGGGTCAGGATGAATGCCAGCCGGCGTAACCCGATAACCAAGGAAGGTGAGTTCTGAAAGGCAGAATTGGCATTTGCTCAGCTTTAAAGAGAGGCCAGCAGACTGAAGCCTACCAAGGACCTCTTTTAAGTCAAGCAGGTGTTGCTCAAAGGTCGGTGATGCGACAACAATGTCATCTAGATACACCGCGCAGGACTTATAAATCAGGCCAGCTAGAACATTGTTCATAAGCCGCTGAAAAGTCGCAGGGGCGTTACACAGGCCGAAAGGAAGGACTCTGAACTGAAACAGGCCACAGTGCGTGAAAAAAGCAGTCTTTGGTTTAGCTTCTTCAGCAATGGGGACCTGCCAGTAACCTCGAGCGAGGTCTAGTGTTGTGAGAAACTTCCCTCTCGACAGAAAGTCCAGTGATTCATCCACTCGCGGGAGTGGGTAAGAATCCTTCACGGTCAGCTGATTCAGACCACGGAAGTCAACACAGAACCGTGGTTCGCGGGGGGGGGGGTTTGTTCACAATGACCACGGGGGCTGCCCATGGTCCTGATGCAGGTTCGATGATGTTATCCTGTAGCATTTTTTCCACTTGCTCTTCTATGGTTTGCTTTTTAGCTGGTGAGGTGCGGTATGGTGGCAAGTTAACAGGCTTTGCATCCCCAGTTACAATGACATGTTCTGCCAGAGAAGTGCGACCAAGGTGGCCATCAAACAGGTCACCAAAACTATTTAACAACTCCAACAGTTCTTCCCGTTCCTCAGAATCCAAGTTAGCTTCTCCAGCCTTATCATGGAGCTGCGGGGTGTTCTGCAGGGTCATAGTTCCACACTCAAGATCAGCTTCCACAAAGCCATTTTCACAGAGTTCATCAAGACATGGGGGATTATCATCCATAATTACAGTTCTTGTTGGGACATGTATTGTCAGTGAAGTGCGAGTCATGAAGTCCATCCCAAGAACAAAGGGGGATGACAGGTCCTGCACTATCACAAACCGCTGATAGACTCGCTTGCCCATAAATCCAATGGTCAGCCAGGTTATTCCTAATGGACTGCAGTTGGTGCTATTGGCCAGTCTTATTGGAGGAGAATCACACGGATTCTCTAATGACTGGTTTCGGTGTCTCTCAGATAATAGGTCTGCATTTACTGCTGAAAGAGATGCCCCTGTATCTAGTGTGGCATCCAGAGCCGCCCCATTAAAGTTCACTTTAACTCTGAGAGGGGTGTTCCACGATGCTTGCGAAGTTCCATCTTCAACGTGATTGAGCACTGGTGGCACACTTTGATTTGACAAAGACGATGAGGGCTGAGTTATTGGTTGGGGGGAGGGTTGCCCCTGTGAAACACTCTCCCCCCCCTGAAGTTTCCCGGCCTCCTGCCCGTTGCTCTCGTCTCCCTGACCCCGCCAGTTTCATCTGGATCCGCAGGCTGAGTTACTGGATGTTGGTCAGGAGACAGCGTTTGGGGAAGCTCCGGAGCCATCCTGGGAGAGTGTCGAGCTCCCCGAAAATCAGTGGAACAGTTAGGGCACGTACGAGAGGTAACACCAGGCATGGCACATTTGAAACAGCGGGGTCCTCCCTCAGTTCTGTTTTTCGGCTGAGCTCGGGAGGGCCGTGAAAGGTTAGTGCCAAGAACAGAATGCAGCTCGTGGGCACGCAGCACTAGATCAATTACTGACTTTACAGGCGTTCCGAACAGTGCTACTCTGTACTTCTCCACTGCGTGGTTACAGATGAGCTCAATTTGCTCCAGTTCAGATGGTGGGTTCCTCAGTCTCCTAAATTCACTGAGCATGTGGGCAACAAACGTTGGCAGAGGTTCTTCGGGGTGCTGGAAACAGTCCAGGATGCCTCTCAAAATCTGCTCCTGGTTGTCAGCAGGCAAGAAGACGGTTCTGAAAAGTTCACAAAACTTAGCCCATGTAGATACGTGAGGAATGAGCACATTAGACCACTTTCTTGGTTCCTTAGCTAGGAAGTGTGGCAGCTCTCTGAGGATTTGGGCGTCTGTTAGGTCTAAGGAGGTTTTATAAGCAGCAACAGACTGCAGCCATTCTTCTGGGTGAAGGCTGCCATCATTAGCGAACACCTTGGGCTCCAATTTGGCTTGGTGCAATGCCGCAGCAAGGACTCTGGTTGTATTAATTAGCTCCAGTGAATCTGAGTGGGATTGGGACAAGGCTCTGGCGGGCTGCGTGGGGCCAGGTGTTGAGATAGATTGTTGCGTTTCCCTGGTTGGCAGGCCTGGCACATATGGGGTAGAGGAGGCCTGAGGAAAAGGGTGAGTAATCTGGGCAGCTGGCACTTTTGGGACTGGTCGTTTTTGTTGAGTCCACTGCTCCAGAATATTCCTCTGGAGGTCCAAAGAGTCATGAAGACACTGCTGAAGCATATCAACCTCTGCTTGCAGACTTTGCACTTTATGCCCAAGGTCAGCAGTACTATGTCTGGCAGTAAGTCGGTTGGGGTGTAACATAAAGTCTATATCATCACACATGTCATTCAAGTCAGGATGAGTAGCCATAATACACACTTATCAAAGACCCAAATCTATACAAGGTAGCAGTTAAGCAGAAATCAACTTCAGTTCTGGTCACACAAAAGTATATGAAACATGTGAATTCTGAAGTTTAGCTACACATGTCTTATCTGACTTTGAAATGTGGAGGTGGAAGGAGCAAACACCCTGGATCAAAAGCATTTAGGTGTAAAATAGATCCAAACTTACGAGTAACTGAGTATGAGCAACACCTTTTCAAGTCAGATGCACTTAAAACAGCATTTCAATAAGGACAGTTAAGCCAGTGAGAATCAATAGCAAATCAGTTTGAAATATAGACAGCGTTCTTTTTTTTTTCTTTTTTTTTTTAAATACACTCACAACATCAGTTCGGCGATTTTCCAGAGGACACCAGACTTGTCCAGTCCTGATGCGGTATAGAGGTTTGTCCCGTGGAAAAGTTCCCACTTGCAGAGACCGTACGAACGAAGCAAAGTCTGCAGCGTGAGCTCAGCTGGCGAGGAAGAAAAAAAAATCCGGTGCGCTTTACTCCGCTTACATGTACAACAGAAACTATGAAGAAAGGGCATCCATCTCGCGTCCAAGTAGCGTGAATCCACGTTAATCCAAAAATGTCGCAGTAAAGGCGTTCGGCAGATGACGATAATACATCCCGAAAACAGCGCTGCGGCGGCTCCACTCGTTGCCGTAGAAACACACTTCCGTGATCCGGCGAATCGGACGTTCGCGTCGAGGCCAGCCTGGTCTGTCTCCGCGAAGTATGGCAGGCTACTACTAGCTCTACTTTGCCACTATGTACCTTTCAGTGTATCAATCATCCGCTGCTCGAAGATACTGCATACTGAGGTCCAAGAGAAGATGTTCGGGCGCCATTTTGTAACGTTGGGTTGTGTTGTGTGGTTGAGAAGAGGCGGCAAAACACCTAGCAGGCTAGGCGGAAGGATACACACCCACACTGGTATCAGTAATCCACGGTGGTTCTTTAATACGCATTCTTCAGCAACCGTATAAAAGCCCGGCTGAACGGCTGCCGCTCAACAACAAAATGCCCAGCGTTCATACAACCCAAGCGTTGCAAACAAAACAAAAAAAGGGTCTGGAAAAGAAAACATAAGTCCGTCCCTCGTTAAGCACGAGCGTGAAGGCACGTGTCCTCATAATCCCAGAGCGAGAGAGAGAGCAGTGGCACACACTGATGACACCATCAACCCTTGACTTGGGTGTCTTAAAGGGACACCACACCATAGTGGCTGTTACAGTGCTGATCCTCATTCCCGCTGCTTCACACTCGGCTGCGAACCATTCCAGTGCGAGCTGGAGGCTCTCGCCCGATGAGGCCAACAGAACCACATCATCCGCAAAAATCAGAGATGAGATTCTGAGGCCACCAAAGCGAAAGCCCTCCGCCACTTGGCTGCGCCTAGAAATCCTGTCCATAAAATTATGAACAGAACCGGAGACAAAGGGCAGCCCTGGCGGAGCCCATCACCCACCGGGAACGAGTCCGACTTATTGCCGGCAATGCGAACCAAGCTCTTACAACGGTTGTATAGGGATCGAATGGCCCGTAGCAATGAATACATGTATTTTTTAATCAATAAAACTGTTTTTTTAAAATATCTTGCTGTTTTTGTATAAGTTCATACTCAAGTTAAAAAACAAAACAACAACACTAAAGCTATTCTGTTATACCTATATGCAAAAAATACACAGCACCCAAATATTTCATAGTTCATCAATACTGATCAATCTAATACACTTAAACCTACACCATCCTCCCTATTCTGGTATTTTAAAGAGTAAGCAACCTAAATAATAGGGTCCTAAAACTCCCAGCAAAATAAATAAATAAATAAATAAAAAAAATAGATAGGGAACCACCCACCCTTCACCTCATGATGCTTAATCGGCGTAATCAACTGTAATTTGATGCAGTGTGAAAAAAAATGTACAGAAATCAATTATTTTTCAAGAATAATTAAATAGATTCAACATCTTTCTTCAACAGAACTGCAGACAGATGGTACCTTCCCAAAGGAAAAAGTACTATAGCTTACTAGAGTATATTAGACTCAATAGTTACTATATACTAGTGGACTTCTATATATTTTTTAAAAGATTAAAACTTTGAGTGTACTATTCAGATAATTATTTATTAAAAGCTAGACATTTTAAATGAGAGTAAGAAAGAAAAGTATGTCTTTGTGCCCCCTTTTCCCTGTTAATGCCCTATCGGCCCCCCTGGCTAAACTTTGCTAGATCCGCCCCTGCACAGTTACCAGCGTCAGCTACGTAGAAAAGGATCCTGGTGTACAAAGTAATATTGAATAAATTCTAACAACAGCTTATCAAGGTTAAACGTGCTGCTGTTATTCAGCCCCTGGTTTCCTCTTTCTGGCGTGAAGTGGGCAATAAACAAACAAGAGAGACAGAGTCGCGACAGAAAAGCCGATCAGCTGATCATTGATCAGTTTCATGATTGAAGTAGCAGCAGGAGAGAGAGGGAGAGAGAGGCAGTCGCTCCATATATCAGTTGTTAAACTTAACGTGGGAATGCTGTACAAACATTCAGAGATGAACTTAAACACTTGCTGTACTTCTCTCTGGGATAACTTCCTCTGAAATGAAATGCCAGATTGGTAGGCTACAAATACACACAGCCGCTCTATCACGTGACGCAGACTGCTCCGACGTGGTACGGTTATGAGCCGAGTTACGCCGTGTCGTAAGTTTTGTGAGGCGCTTTTTTGATATTTAATGGATCGGATTACATTTCTCGCCGATATCCGATCCATTAATTTACGTAACGACGGACTGATACCGATACGTAATATCGGATTGGTCCATCTCTTGTATATACTAGTCAAAGGATGTTTAATATGGAGTTACCAGGCAGGAGGAAAAGCAAAAATGAAACCAAGCAAACAAAAAAATCCACAGAGATGATTTATGGATGTTGTGAATTAGGATATGTAGATGGTTGGTTTGATAGAAAAAGACGCAAGTGACAGGATTAGATGGATGTAAAGCGACCACAGTGGCAAGAAGATGAAGAAATAGGACATGCATTCGTGTGTCTTTTTTCTTAAGGAAAACGCTAAACTAAAATTTTAACTGCAAAGAAAACATTAAAAATCTAAATATTCTGTATCATTTAGAAGCAATATAATGCTATGAAAAAGGGGCAGCATGGTGGATAATTGAAAAGTAATGTCACCTGAAAGCAAAAAAGTCATGGGTTTAAGTCCAGTCTGTAGTCTTTCTGTGTGGAGCTTCCATCTTCTTCCAATGTCTGTGAGGGTTCCCTTGATGCACTGGTTCCATGCAAAAATCGACTAAATCGACTAAAGGTGTGATTTTGGACACACACCCTCAAATTAATTGTGGGGGAGTTTGCCCAATCAGCCTACATGGGCTTTGGGGACTTGAAGAAGTATTCAACCATGTACCTAAAGGGAACCTGTGAGATTTCTGAGGTATCTGGACAATTTCTGCAAGCCATTCAGTCCCTTTAAAGCTGCAGAGAGAGCTTGGTCTGCATTTTTGGCAGTAAGTTGGACTCATTCTTGGTGGGTGTTGAACTTTGCCAGAGCTGTCCTTTGTCACCCATTCTGTTCATAATTTTTATGGACAGAATTTCTAAGCAGAGAGAAGTGGCAGGCGGCTTCCACTTTGGTGGTCAAAGGATCTTGTCTCCGCTTTTTGTAGATGATGTGGTTCTGGTGGCGGTTTTGGCCTCCAATTCACACTGGAGTGGTTAACAGGCAAGTGTGAGTCAGGGGGAAAGAGAATTAACATTTCCAAGTTTGAGGCCATATTTTTCAGCTGAAATAGAGTTTAAAGAATGTGTGGAGGAGGGAGTGGGAGATTGACAGACAAGTTGGTGTGGTGCCTGCAGTGATGTAGAAACTGTATCAATCCATTGGGGTGAAGAGAGAGCTGGGGTAAACGTGAAGCTGTCAATTTACTGGTCTGTATATGTTCCTTCCTTTACCTTTGATCATGAGCTTTGGTTAGTAAGCAAAGAAATTAGAGAGTGTGAAAGCAGTAGAAATGAGCTTCCTCTGAAGGGTGTCTGGACTCTCTTAGATACAGGGTTGATGTGTTTTGGGTATCTGACTAGAGTGCCTCCTGAGCATTGTGTTCTGCGTATGTCCTACCATGTAGAGCATAGGTGTCAAACTCTGGCCTGCGGGCCAAATTTGGCCTGCAGCCTACTTACATTTGGCCCGCGAAGCCATACCATATTATTATTAGAGCTGGCCTACTGGTATTATACAGCTAATATATATATTGTTTAGTATTAAGCTTTGCTTGTTCCATATTCAGTTTTTCAGCAAAACGTTTTTGAGTCCATAAGAAAAGATTCATTTTCATATCTGGAGGAATAAATATATTTCAATAAATATTAATGTTAGCCCGCGACTTTGTTCCAGTTTTGAATTTTGGCCCACTGTGTATTTGAGTTTGACACCCCTGATGTAGAGGCACCAAACAGAGCTAAAACATTCTGGAGAGATTATATTTCTTTGTGGTCTGGGAATGCCTTGGTGTTCCCCTGAATATGCTGGAGGAGATGGCTGAGGAAAGGGGGGATTGGACTTCTCTGCTTAGGCTGGTGGCTCATGAACCAACCCCAGATAAGCAGTAGAAAAAGTTTGGATGGGTGGATGGACGGCCTTCTTCAGGATGTGTAAAAAATGTCCTAAAACAGTGAACAGTACCAGACCTTGTATAAGCCGGGCAGAGTGAGTATCCAGCAAACTGTAATGTCATGCTTCAATAAAGCTGTTTTGGTCAGAGCAGCCAGCAGAGGACAAGAAATGAAATGCAGACATGGGGACATCATTTGTTGGATCAATGATGTATGCAAGATTTTGTGAAGTGCTCCCCTTTGAAATCCATGAAGCGCACAGTGAAAAGTCTAGTATAGTTTATAATTTGATTTTTATTCCAAATCGTATTATGAAAAAGAACAGATGGATATTCTAAAGCAAAAGAGATGGTACCAGCAGAAAGTGGGGCTTAATATTTGCCAAATTTATAGAGCTTTTTATTTATTGATGTTTATATTGAGTGAAATTGGCACAGACATTTATCTCTTTATGTAAGTTTACTCTTAGTCTTTGTATGCAGAAGCGTTTACATAGGCCCAATCTTGAGTTTAAAGTAATCTGGGAGCTCACTTGGGGTTTATTGGATTTACTCAGTTAAACTGAGAACCTGTACAAGTACAAATACAAAACCGTGGAGTACAACAGCTGATCAAGTAATAACACTGGCATTTGGATTAGTAATAGAATCATTACCCTTAGTATAGTAATACTATTATATTTAACTATGTGATAGGTCTTCTGCCTTAACAACACAATATTTATCACTAAAGCTGCAGTGGGATGCAGCTGCTTTCCAAGAGAATAAAAACAACGAGTTCATTAAATTATCTTAGTAAAGACTGTTAAAAGATCAGATTTGTTAAAAAAAAAAAAGAACATCCTTGTGTGTAAATGAGAGATGAACAATTTTAATTTACATTCATTACATAAATATGCTAACATCAACAAAATGTATTATGTTATATTATATTATTTCTGCATATATTAATGCATTATATATTTACCTTGTGATATAAAACCTATATCTATTTTCAGCACAGTTCATATTCACAGATGTGACAGATATAGTGACAAAAGTTAAAAATAAAATAAAAAGGAAAAAGGAAATACATATATTATCATTTTTTCATATCTAAAAAAGATGCATGACTAATTCAAGTATATTATATATATATATATATATATATATATATATATATAATGTATCATAATGTATAAATGTTATACCTGTAGAAATGCTATATAGCAGACATAGCTTTCTATTCATACTGAAGTCACATTCACATTTCTGGTTGAATACATAGGATAACAGCTGCATTTAACTGATAAGGCATTTAAGGAACAAACCTGATGGCAGCACTGACACCAAAGACTAGTAAAATAGATTGACTGTATAAATCCCATGTGGCGCTTTCCATATCTTAATAGACCAGAGAGAGGCCAATGATTTACAACACAACAAGCTATGGTGGTCGGTTTGTGTGTGTATGGATGGTGCATGTTTGTGTGTTTGGCAAGCTCAGGACTTTCCTGTGCAGAACGTCAAATTCCTTTTCCCAAGTTAAGAAAAACAGCTCTGGCATGGCACATCTGCTCAGACCCATAGGAGAATCTGGTGATAGGCAAAAAAGAAGCTATCTTCTGCCACTCTCCACCCACTCACATATTTCAAATTTTGAACTGTTGACAAACCACTCACTGTTTTTATCCTCTAATCCACAGATAAAGTGACAGAGAGTACCACAGTAAGTGGCTAAGTTGTATGGTTTTGTTATGTGAAGGCACTAAATTTATAGATTAAAAAAAATAAAAATCTAATCATTTATTTATAATCACATATTTCTTACATTTCGTACACATCATACATACTTTTTTTTTAATCTATGATGCCTATTGGTTTAAAACATCTGACAGGATATATATACATGAATACCAAATGACTTGACCAAGATGAAATCGTCTTGAAATGTTCTAGGCACTTTAAACAATAAAAACTACATATACCTTCACCTAGGCTGGTTACCTTGGCCACCAAAAAATCTGTAGAGGGTGTTGCGGATGACTTCCCATTTTTGCTAGACATGTACGCAGTCTCATTGTCTTATATGTCCCACATGCCAGAAAACATGCCTGCTCCCAAGTCAGATCAAGGTCTACTCGAGCCACTTCCTGTCAACTCTGTTCTATTCCACAATGACAGCCACATGAAGAGCAATATTATCGTCAGTATATCTTGGTTGTGTGTGACTATGCTACACAATTTTCAGAAGCTTTCCTTCACATCTCCCACTGTTGTGCATGTACTGGTACAGCTTTTCTCCAGATGATACCAGATGAAATTCTGATAGTCCGGGGAACCAGTTTTACCTCCAAGTTGATACAACTCCTCCAAAACCAGCTGGGCATCTCAGCAACCATAATATCACCTAACCAAACACAGACTGATCGCCTGGCGGGAAGGTTCTACCAGACCCTCAAGAGCATGTTGCAGAAATAACATATCAAACACATACAACGATTGGGGTGGCTGTCTTTTCTGCTGTTTGCATACAGAGAAGTTCCTGAGGCATCTTTTGACTTACTCTATGACTGGGTGCATCCCACCCAGTCATAGAGTAAGAAGTTTTGGAAGCTGCAGCGACTAAGGATAATAACGAGACTCTTAGTGAAATAGACGTTCCTGCTGATGACCCAGTAAGGCGCATAAGGGAATATGTGAAGGGTGCCACACATGGCAGCCAAACCACACCCATTCTAGAAACCTCCAATGATAACACAGAGATGAAGCTCCCTCAGCATTCACCGACCATAGACTCTTACCCCAGGATCTTTACGCTAGGATCTGATATACATACTCAACCAAGTCCCAAGTCAGTTGCAGTACCACACATCCAAACACGAACCACACCTACAGTAGCAAATCTAAAGGAACATTTCCCAGGCAAAGCAGAGCAAAGTGATACCTACACCCCTAAACAAGAGCCAACGGTCAATTATGCACAACAGCCTCTGGACAGTGGCTACACCGGCACCGCCTATATTACAACCCCAGACAACTTCAGTCACCCACATGAGATTACATACCAGGAAAGGGGCCCACTGTACACTCCACTAGAAATGGAGCAGAACATGTCAGACCTTGTTAGATTTATGGCTCGATGCGAACTGGTGTCTACAGGGCTCATTCACTTCAATGACTGTCCCGAATGCTATAGAGCCTGGAAAGCATCGTTTATGAATACCATCAGGGGCCTCAACCGCTCACCAAGTGAACAGCTTGACCTCCTTGTGAAATGGCTAGGTAGCTAAACATGCCAGCTGTTCAGCTGAGTCCTTACCTTAACCCAATTTCCCTCGGGATGAATAAAGTATGATCAATCAATCAATCAATACGATCTGTGTATGTGAACCAACCAGCAAACGGACTGAGAGCTATATGGGATAGGCTCAATGACTGCTATGTTGCACCAGAGGTCATCGAGGTGCACCATAGGCAGAGGACATTACAGGGGACTAAATGTCACTTCACTTATTGTAAGTAAATGCTGACATATATATATATGTTTCAGCATTTACTTACATATATAAAAAAAAAAAAAACACCCAGCACACCCCTGTGGGCGGTTTATCCTTCAAGCTCGGGTCCTCTACCAGAGGCCTGGGAGCTTGAGGGTCCTGCGCAGTATCTTAGCTGTTCCCAGGACTGCGCTCTTCTGGACAGAGATCTCCGATGTTATTCCCGGGATCTGCTGGAGCCACTCGCCTAGCTTGGGAGTCACCGCACCTAGTGCTCCGATTACCACGGGGACCACCGTTACCTTCACCCTCCACATCCTCTCGAGCTCTTCTCTGAGCCCTTGGTATTTCTCCAGCTTCTCGTGTTCCTTCTTCCTGATATTGCTGTCATTCGGAACCGCTACATCGATCACTACGGCCGTCTTCTTCTGTTTGTCTACCACCACTATGTCTGGTTGGTTAGCCACCACCATTTTGTCCGTCTGTATCTGGAAGTCCCACAGGATCTTAGCTCGGTCATTCTCCACCACCCTTGGGGGCATCTCCCATTTTGACCTCGGGACTTCCAGGTTATACTCGGCACAGATGTTCCTGTACACTATGCCGGCCACTTGGTTATGGCGTTCCATGTATGCCTTGCCTGCTAGCATCTTGCACCCTGCTGTTATGTGCTGGATTGTCTCTGGGGCATCTTTACACAGCCTGCACCTGGGGTCTTGCCTGGTGTGATAGACCCCAGCCTCTATGGATCTTGTACTCAGAGCTTGTTCTTGTGCTGCCATGATTAGTGCCTCTGTGCTGTCTTTCAGTCCAGCTTTGTCCAGCCACTGGTAGGATTTCTGGATATCAGCCACCTCCTCTATCTGCCGGTGGTACATACCGTGCAGGGGCCTGTCCTTCCATGATGGTTCCTCGTCTCCCTCCTCTTTCTTGGGTTTCTGCTGCCTGAGGTATTCACTGAGCACTCGGTCAGTTGGGGCCATCTTCCCAATGTATTCTTGGATGTTCCTTGTCTCATCCTGGACTGTGGTGCTGACACTCACCAGTCCCCGGCCCCCTTCCTTCCGCTTAGCGTACAGCCTCAGGGTGCTGGACTTGGGGTGAAACCCTCCATGCATGGTAAGGAGCTTTCTTGTCTTTATGTCAGTGGCTTCTATCTCCTCCTTTGGCCAGCCTATTACCCCAGCAGGGTACCTGATCACGGGCAGGGCGTACGTGTTGATGGCCCGGATCTTGTTCTTACCATTCAGCTGACTCCTCAGGACTTGCCTGACCCTCTGCAGGTACTTGGTGGTTGCAGCCTTTCTAGCGGCCTCTTCATGGTTCCCATTTGCCTGCGGGATCCTCAGGTACTTGTAACTGTCCTCTATGTCTGCAATGTTGCCTTCTGGTAGTTCAATCCCCTCAGTTCTGACTACCTTCCCTCTCTTTGTTACCATCCGACTACACTTCTCCAGTCCGAACGACATTCCAATGTCATTGCTGTATAGCCTGGTAGTGTGGATCAGTGAATCGATGTCTCGTTCACTCTTGGCATACAGCTTGATGTCATCCATGTACAGGAGGTGGCTGACAACTGCTCCGTTCCGTAGTCGGTATCCGTATCCAGTCTTGTTAATGATCTCACTGAGGGGGTTCAGGCCTATGCAGAACAGCAGTGGGGACAGAGCATCTCCTTGGTAGATCCCGCACTTGATGGTGACTTGTGCTATGGGCTTGGAGTTGGCCTCTAGTGTTGTACGCCACATCCCCATTGAGTTCCTGATGAAGGCTCTTAGGGTCCCATTGATCTTGTACAATTCTAGCCATTCCAGTATCCAGCTGTGGGGCATTGAGTCATAGGCCTTCTTGTAATCAATCCAGGCAGTGCACAGGTTGGTCAGTCTGGTCTTGCAGTCTCGGCTGACTGTTCTGTCTACCAGTAGCTGGTGTTTTGCGCCTCTGGTATTCTTGCCAATTCCTTTCTGTGTCCCACTCATGTATTGACCAATGTGCCTGTTCATCTTAGCCGATATGATGCCTGACAGGAGCTTCCATGTAGTACTGAGGCAGGTTATTGGTCGGTAGTTGGAGGGGACCGGTCCCTTCTTGGGGTCCTTGGGGATCAGGACCGTCCGACCTTCGGTTAGCCATTCCGGGTGTCTCTCGTTAACTAGCAGCTGGTTCATTTGTGCTGCCAGACGCTCGTGGAGTGCAGTCAGCTTCTTTAGCCAGTAGGCGTGAACCATGTCGGGCCCTGGTGCTGTCCAACTCTTCACACTGGAGACCCTTTCTTGGATATCTGCCACTGTGATGGTTACTGGACCCTGTTCAGGGAGGTCGCTGTGGTCTGCCCTCAGATCCACTAGCCACTGAGCATTGCCGTTATGGGTTGCGTCCTTCTCCCATATGCTCTTCCAGTATTGCTCTGTCTCCAGCCTTGGTGGTGCTGTTCTCTTATTATTGTTCCCTTGCCACTGAGAGTACAGTACACCTTTGCTGGTTCTGTATATATATATATATATATATATATATATATATATATATATATATATATATATATATACACACATAAAGTATGATCAATCAATCAATCAATCAATACGTATATATATATACTTTTTCCATATATATATATATATATATATATATATATATATATATATATATATATATATATATATGGAAAAAGTATTTAATATTGTCCAGCTATCGAGCAATAACCTGCAAGAGAATGAGTAAAAATGCTGCTTCGTATCACTCATGTGGGTGTTACCCAGGAGAATCTGTCCTGATTTTCTGAGACCTTTGATCTGGGATTACACAGGGGCTGCTGAGGAGAGAGCAAAGTGATTGGCCTGGGAGTGTTCATGGTGCAGCCTGGGGTGGTCCAGGCCTCTGAAGTCAATTCTGGTGCTGAAACTACTGCAAAGACTGAGAATGATTGAACTGAAGTGTGAAAATATTCACAAAACTGTTATATACACTTTGCATGATTTAATCATATGAAACTATTTTCCAAGTTTCCTTTGTTACTTTATTTTACTGATAGCATTTGATTAAAATCATTACAGCATGAGGTTACCAAAAAAGGATAACGATAAAAATTCAAAAACATATCTTGTTCACCGAAACAAAAAGTTGTGTTTTCCAAAAGGATTGGAGGAAAAACGCATTAAAATGGTAGAACTTATTCTTACACAGCCTCGGGCTTGACAGCTTACTGTAGTATAAAGAAGATGTCACCTCCCCTCAAACCAAAGGCTTTGTATAAAAAATTTCACAATATGTGTGTCACACAACTTGCCACAAGTCTTTTAGACTGAAGGGTGAGATGCCTCCTGGGATCATCTTACAATACTGCACTTGGCAACTTCAATTTTTTTCTATTCACAAAAATCCTACTTGATGCAACCCCCAACCCACACCACCCCAAAAAATAAATAAATAAAGTAGGTGTTTTTTAAAATCTATTTCTTTTCAGTTAAACTCAAAGTTCTTGATGACTTTGTTTTATCTATAAAGTAGAATCTACTCAAATTGATCACATTTCAAAAGTATCTGATAAACTGTCAAATTTCCAGCTGTGAAACAGATGCTTCTAATTTAACCGATTGTTTATGAAATGCTGCAACCTACTCTTTATATCCAGTGATTGCTTTGAGTTTATTAGGTACATTGGAGCTGTTGGCTAAAGTTTCCCAACACTAAAACATAGAAAACAAAATGTTCAGACCCACTCACTTAAAACCAACTGGTAACATTCAAAACATGTATTTAAACAGAAACTGAAATATTTCATGAGGTGATTTTGATTATGATGGTAGCATTGTGTCTGAAACAAGGTAAAAATGAGCAATAAGAGGCTGGAAAAACAAATGTATGACCTTATAGTCTGAACAATGTGTCAAGCCGATATCAAGTTTTGGACTCAAAAGCAGAGGAATGACTTTATTTATCATGGGAAACTTGGGCAACAGGTAATCACGAGACATGAGCTTCACAAGGGAAAGATTCACTGAAAGAGAGGAGAACTGGGTTAATCTACTTGTTCTGTATTAGTGAGTATGGAGGATGTTTTGCTGAAGAATAAGAAAGATTGAATGACTTACTTGTGAAACAGAGATAGCAAGGTGAGTGTCCAGTGGAGCAAGAGTTTGGAACCAAACCCAGTTTTGTCCTTTCCAGACACTTGAGAATGGTGATGAGTAGAAGCACAGGCAGGTGAGTGTAAGATATTCATCAAAGAACCAGGCGAGAAACCACATAAGTAAACAGGTAAGATGCGGATACTTAGCCTAGGGTTTGGACAACAGGAGACAGAGATTCCAAAGTTAACACAAAGAAAGGCTGAACAACAAGGTTGCAGAATGAGCACTAATTTCCCATAAAAGGGTCATAGACAATCTGGTGGTGAATAAGGGCTCGAGCTGGTCCTTAAATGCTGGCACAAAAATTGGAGGTGATGACACACAGGTGTGTCGTCATCCTCCCTCCGCCCAGCAGGGTGGAACCTGGAATCATGAGCAGGAACGCAAAAACATTAGTCACAACCTGACACTCAGCCTGGACTATGACACAATGAAAATATATATTTGACACAAAAAAGGTCAAATAATGCTTAATTTAATCCTGGTGGTAGTGTGAAATACAGGAGATAATCCTCTGATCCAGTAGATTAAGGTCAGGCTTTTAGGTGTTGGCATGTGCCAACACGGTTAAGTGTTTAAAGAGTGACACATTTTTCAAATTCACATAATGCTACATACAGTCAACATATTAACCTTTGTAAGACTTAAATCTATGATCCGTTTGTTTGTCAGAGAATTATATTCTGAACATGTAAATTTTCCACAATGTCAAGCATGTGGAAGCATGGTGCTAACAAGCATGGTGCTGATTTTTTCAGTTTTTATTAACTTATTCATTTATTTTTCAGAGTTTTATTTTATCTTGAAAAAAGGTTCATCACTAAATGTTTACTGTGTTTTGTACTGCAAGTCTTATGTTGGTACATCTAAGGTGGGTTGTTTCAGTTAACCCCTAACTGTGCCATAAACGGGTCACCACTCCTGGGAGGTGATTATTCTCTTGCTTGGTTAATGGTCCTTACTGACAGCACTTAATGAAAATTAATGGCCAGCTTTGGAACACTATGCACAAAAATAGGGCACAAACTATATTTCCTCTGCTTTAAAATCACTATATTCCGAAACTAAACACAGGGCCAATTTAGATAGCTACATTGAAACAGAAAGAAGGGATGTTAAGAGTTTACAGAGTCGCATCAGTGTGTTTGGAGACCATGCCAATAGAATTCAAAATTAAATCAAGCCAACCTGCAGTAACACAACAAATTTTCTTAATGAAAAGAACTCCATGAAGTATTTCTGTCTAATAATAACAAATTTCAAATGTTGGCCAAGCCTCTGATGAACTGCCTTGGCAATATTCTTGCTTCATCATCCACTCATTGGTTGGCCAAGCTGGCTGCAGATAGAGAGCTACATCCTCTAGAAGGGATCATCCTTAGTCCTAGGCCTGTGACAATCCCATTAATGAGAATTAATAGATGTATTGAAATGCTTTGATCCCCACTGTCAGGGTTCCTGGGTCGTTGACCCAGTGATTTCAGTTTGTTCATGTTCAGTTTAGTTCGCCACATTAATGTTCTCACTTCCTGTTTTTTCCCCGTGTCAGCTTGTCTCCCGTGTCATTAGTCAGATTATGTTCAGCCCTGTACTCACCTGTTTCCAATCATTGTCATCATTCAACCTGTGTATTTAAGTTCCTCGGTTTCACCAGTTCTTTGTCGTGTCATTGATGTTATGTCGTCGTTCCCGTTAGTGCTCAGTTATTCAGCCAGCCACTCAGTCTTTCAGTCAGCTAGTCAGTTCTGCCGTTCCTGCGTTGTTCATTCACCCACTCCAATAAAGCCTCATCATTTCTGCACCGTGAGTCCTGCGTTTGGTGGTGGTGGTGGTGGTGGTGGTGGTGGTGGTTGTTGTTGTTGTTGTTGTTGTTGTTGTTGTTGTTGTTGTTGTTCTTCTTCTTCTTCTTCTTCTTCTTCTTCTTCTTCTTCTTCTTCTTCTTCTTCTTCTTCTTCTTCTTCTTCTTCTTCTTCTTCTTCTTCTTCTTCTTCTTCTTCTTCTTCTTCTTCTTCTTCTTCTTCTTCTTCTTCTTCTTCTTCTTCTTCTTCTTCTTCTTCTTCTTCTTCTTCTTCTTCTTCTTCTTCTTCTTCTTCTTCTTCTTCTTCTTCTTCGCACTGCTGATTTTCTAACACTGGAAAATAACTCAAAATGTTAGAAATATTCCAGTGTTAGAAAATCAGCACTGCTCAGTGTTAGCCATTGTTAATCTTCAAAACTGACTAGGTTACTTTTAAACATATAACACTGTCAAAAGTGTTAATTTAACACTCAACAGTGTTGTATTTAACACTCAGAGGTGTGGACCCATATAGACACTGTCCAGTGTTAATTTAACACTAGAGATTTTGCTGTGTACTATAGAAATTATTTATCTGATCAGCTTCTACATTGTCAAAGGCTGAGGAAGTAGTAAACATGGTTTAGTGCTTAGATCTTCAAAGCACACAATCACAATGAAGAAAAATACATTAGTTTCTAAGATGCATTTTTGCCTGAATAGTTGTTGTGTTTCCCTTTTATTAATGATTGATTTTGGTGTTGTGAATTTACAAGCACTGCATAAGTGGATTAGCCAATCACCCAAAAAAAAGCACATTATTAAGCATCCCCTAAGGTTTTCCTGTTTTGCAAAGTGTGAAGCCTTGGTGAATGTGCAAATATGGTGAAAATGTGGTAACTTGCATTCAATTTAATATTTTACATTCAGCAACACAAAGCCTTTCAAACAAACACAAGTACTTGGGTATGCAGTATGTATGAACATATACTGTACATTATGAAAAGTGTTGTATCCACAAGGTGTTAAGGTATATTATTTGTATGTATGTGTACGTGCTTGTTGCATTCAAGCATATTCACATATACGGCATGTCTCCTGTAGAATTACAGTGTTTTTCTGAGATAGCCGATATTTCTATGTGTCTGTTTTGTTCTTGTGCTATTCCACAGAGGCCGAGCCAAGATATTAACAGTCAATACTTGCACGGAGCATCTAAACCAGTGCAATTTATAAGGCCTTGTTTTGCTGATACAGCCTAGCTGTCAAAATCATCAGTGTGTGCATACAAACACTGGTCCTTCTGGAGGCACGGAAATGCATACAGAGCAGACACCCCACACATCCCAAGAATGAGACGAGGAAAGAATTGAATCTCACTCTCTCTATTGCTCTCTGTCTCCCTTTTTTCTTTTTCTCTGGCTGTTTATCTTTCTCTGCCTCTCCAACCCCTCAATGCTTCATGCCATTCAAAGATTATCTTGTTTTCCTCTTCTTCCTCAGCAGCAAACCCCATCAAGCTGGGATTTGTGTGGTAAGCAGTCATCCATTTTTGCTGTTTTTTATAAATATTCTACAGTATTAAAATAACAGCTGATATTATGTTACATGTTGTATGACAGCATCAAATGTAGAGTAAAATAAAACAAAACAATCAAAAAAAGAACAAATTTACTTTTCAGGAAAATAAGAGCAAACAAATACATTCAATTGCTTGATGGGTGACAGTTTTATACTTGCAAGTTTCTTGCATCAGATGAAATCCATATTTCTGTTAATGTAGAACTTTAGTATGCACCTACTTTACCAGAAATATGTTTCCCTGGATAGCCACCATTCTTGTATTCTCAACTAACCATGTCTCTGTGGATTTCTGTACACATGATAGCTCTGCCACATTTATAGATCATTCATTTCAATTGGCCACAATGGATATGCCAAAACCCTACAGAGACAGATAAAAGAGAGGAGTGAGATTTTAAAGGTATCAAGGACTGATATGTCAAACTGATAAACCCCACAGTGGTTTCTCTGGTGGCCCTATCTAACATACCTGTTTGTATCAAGCTACGCTGTCAATAGCACTCAGTGATTTGATCTCTGCCTCTGGGTCCTGTGATAATTACACTGCTGGAACATCAATGAGGATTTATTGGGCTTCACTCCAGAGTGCACAAAAGAGCTTGCCCTTAATCTTTGTGGGGTAAGAGCCTTCGACTTGTTAGCAACGTGTGAAAAGCCCCATCGTTTCTTTATCCTTGACTAATCATTAGTGGAAATTAGCATGAACAAGGATGGAGTGAGTGTGGATGATGTGTTAAGAAAAAAAAAATTTGAGAAGTGCTCCCAAAGTGAATTCTCCAAAACAAATGAGCCATATGTGACCATGAGTGCAAAAGGAAAAGGGGTTCAATTGAGTATCAAGGTAAACATGTAATTATTAGTAAATACATAACAATAGTTAAAATCTAAAAGTTATTATCTCATAGTCTGTGATCTGTGCACATGTTTCTGATTGTGGAATAGACTTTCTTTCTTTACTTTCTTTCAAATATTTGCTAAAAGTAGGACCCAATTCCACCTATACCTATGAACTATTTGTTCACTTAACATTTGCCATGATTCGTGCATTAAGGTAACACACTCTGTGCCTCCATCATCTGGATACGAGCTTGCCAGACTGGAAGTTATCTGAACACTAGAGATGTCACTGTACTGTACCTGAAAGAACTAGGGCATGCTCTGGTCATGCCACACATAAAAAGGAGGGCTGATACTGCTACATTACAAGCCCCAATCTGAGCAGCAATGACCCTCCTGGAAGTGAGGAAAATTCCACCTGCTGACTCTCCAGTGCACAGCTGTAAGATCTACTCCACAGAGGTGTTATCTTTCCTCATGAATCACAGATAGGAAGGTAGCACTTGTTTGCTTGTCCTGTAACATGCCAGCATGACAACCACCATGAGGCAAATCGGGTGATATAACTGCCTGTTGTGTCTGATTATCTTTAGTTGTTTTTAATAATTTCTGGTTTCTGTACAGTCATAGTGAGAGCTTGGTTAACACTGCCAACAGTAAGCCAGACTGGGGAGAAGGAACTGGTCCAATGGTTAGTCTCATAATCTCATAATTTATGAACAGAATTTGTAGGTGCAGCCAGAGTGTGGATGGTAGAAGGATTGTGGGGCCATAGAGGTCTGGAACATAGATTAGCATGAACATAGTGGGGCAATTTACAACTAAGTGTGAATCACGTGGAATGAGAATTAGTCCCACTATTGTCTGAGGCCATTGTTATAAGCTAGAAAAGGGTGGCATGCCCACTCCAGGTCAAGGATGAGTTGCTGCTCCAATTGCAGACGTTTTAGTATATCTGTGTCTTGTTCATGAGTGAGGGGAGAATGAAGTGGTAGAGTGACACTGACCGGACTGGTGTGGCATTTCCAGCAATGTGGACACACTGCCAATTTGCTGTGGTGAAGAGAGAGCTGACCCTGAAGGTGCTGATTAATAGGTTGATCTATGTTCCAGAGCTCATTTATGGTCACAAGGATATGATAGTGACTGAAAATAAAATGGAATTGTGAAAAATATCAGAAATTAACTTTGTCTGAAGGGTGTCTGGGCTTCTTCTTAGAGATGGTGGGATGTCGAGGAGCTCAGCTCCTGTAACACCATAAAACTCTTAGAAGAACTTTGAGTAGGTCCTATGGCGCCACAGCAACTCCACAAATGTGCTTTTTGTTTTGTTTTCACAACATTGCACAGTTTCCTGTGAAATAAAATATTTTTTACAATACTTTTATATACTTTCTAATATTAACTAAATATAAAATGCAAGATTGTAGTGGTAGCTGGGCTCCATGTGACAATGCTTTTTCACTGTAGCCACTCTCTTTAAAGGCACCTTCATAGTCTGCTACCACAGTGATCATTGTCAGATTGTAGGACATCAATTTAAGGCTTGTCAGTAAAGGAACTTTATGTCGCTGCATGTCCTTGCAGTGATGCTGTGATTATATGAACTGGAGAGAAAGAGGAATGAGAACTAAAGCAGAAAATACCAAACACTCCACCAGCTGTATTTTCTTTTTAATTTGTTTTATTTGTGTTTTGTTGTGTGGAAACACATCTTCCATCGAACAGTGCTCATATGGAAGCATATATGACTCTTTTTTTTTTTTTTAGGAAAGATATTATTCCTTGGATGTACTGTAATGTGTGAATTTAACGGCTAGATTAATCATATAATTCTGAGATGTTAGGCCATAATGCGAGGGTACAATGCTGTGATGGGCTCCGGGGGGGGGGGGGGGGGGGGACTACTGTACCTTATAGTCTTACTATTGGTTCAATGATTTCCTTTAATGATTTCCTCTCCTCCTCCTCCTGGGACATGCCTTTGTGGCGAGCCAATACACTGGAAAACAACAGTGTATCGCTGAAAGAATAATTCATACAAATATATGTCTGAATAAATAGTCTTGTTGAGATATGGGCTAATTTTGTGAAAAAAAATATTCTGTTTATGTTTCCTTGTTAAACTATGGGCACACTTGCAGTAAATGAAATGTGAATCAAGAAACATGCCAATATTATCTTAGTGGAATTAGTATTTGACATGCCTTAGAACATAACACACCCACACACACAATGAGGCAGTGTTGAAGTCAGACTGTATTATGGACACATTTGCTATACATAACATTTTGATTCTAAAATGGGAAAATGCTCTTTTAAATGTGCAAACAGACATTTGTTGGTCATTACCTTTAAACGTAACACAATATTACTGATGCCTTTACAGCTTGTTTTAAAGGATTTTGCAGGTTTAACGTGAAGATGAGGTTTTGACATCACCTAGGGTATGTATGAATTTAAGTTAATGATTTGTTTAAAGTATGCTAAGCTGTTTTATGCACCTTGTCTTTGTGTGTCTATGGTGTTTATCCCCGTGTTATCCAAATCTAGGTCATAAAAGCCAGTATGCTGTGCCCTTGGCCTAAGCCTGTGATCTCAGAGGTCTGAGCAAGGTGACTCCCACAGTGTGTAATTAAACAGCAAACTGCCTCACTAAACATGGTGCTGCCCTACTGAGCACCTCCTCGCTCTGGCATCTGTGCCTGACACCAGACCGGCTTCCTTCGGCCATTTTTCATGGCCTTCCTCAGACTGTCAAAGAACTCAACAAACAAAACAAGGGAGAAGTGCTACTACATGCTGCATCAGCCTGACATGTTACAAGTTAGGAACGCTGGACAACACAGAGAAAAGCTTTCTTTTTCATTTTTGTTGCTTCCAGCCATAGTAACACATTTCAAAATACCTCATTATAATGTGCTTGCCAGACCTCTAAGGTGCCAGTTATTAGATGCCAGCAAAGAGCAGACTTTGAAGACAAGGTATATGTATTCCTTAAGAAAAAAATGAAATTGGAAAGGACATGATGTATTCTTAATTCTTTTAGTTCTTTTGCATTCCATAAAACTCAGCTACCGACTCGTTTCAGATAGCTTTATAGTTTTCAAGAAAGAAAGAATTTGTTTAGCCCACAAATTTGAGTGCTACTATGTCTTCAGATCTTGTTGGGTAGACTACTTTGTCTGGCTCTACTTTTCCAAGTAGAGCTACAGTTATTATCATCTGAAAAAAAAGAGAAGACAAGAAAAAAATCTTTCAGGGACAATTAAATGGTGAATGTTTAAGTAGTGGGAATTTGATTTTTTTTTTCCTGTTTCTATCATCATTCTTAACCATTTCCCTCACTGTATAGACGTAGGAAACAGCATGTGTGAATATTGTGGTAAAGCTTTTTGTTGACGTCCTATAAAGGTAAAAAAGCAGCAAAGCCATTCGGAAAAATCTTACATATTCTGCATTCCCTGATGGTTAAGTAACCTCTGCAGAAATCTTATTTGAAGTCAAGCCAAAAATCAGAGGTTTTCCACGTGTAACATGCTACGAGCACACAGTGCAAATTTGAATACAACAAAAAGGCCACGCTGTGTGAGTTCAAAATCAAATACTCTCTCACTGAGCTACAAGTAATGAAACCTTATATTTGTGTGGGTTTGAAAATGATTCTGTGCATTGGTGTTTAACCACAGTCACCCGTATGAAATAGCCTGAGACCATCTGCGATTTATGATTTGCTCCCAGCCTCTGGCAAGCCAGGCTGAATAATTTACATTGTGCTGAGACCTACGTGCCCAGAATGTCTGATGCCAAAAATAGAAGAATGAGGGGAGAGAGCGGGATAAGGGGACGGAGTCAGACGATCTACCACTGCTGTTGGAATGTGGCACAAAGTGGGTGTGTCAAGGGAACGGGTAGCATGGTGAGTAATTGGCCAAACAGGCTGAGTCACATGTAAGCGCTCTTGTGAAGCTTACTAATCTGTGTTCTACTACAGTGTCACCATGACACGATAAACACCATGTGCGGGAAACACTGTCTACTTTATCTTCACCAAAGAGATGCTCGCACTGAGTCTGTAATCCACAAGTCAACAATAAAGTTGGTGGAAAAGATGAAAAGATTTTTTTTCCGTCAACTGTCAAGTACTATTCATTCAGCTCAGATGAAAGTCAAATGGGAAGCATCAGACAATAAAAATGACTCTACAGTGCACAAGTCCTAGAATAACAAATGTAGATGAAAGAGAGGCATGAAAAAAAAGTGTTTTGGACTATTCAGGAAATCCATAGAGGTATTTGTGTGTGTACATGTTTTGGAAAAAAAAAAAGCCAGTTTTTCCCCAATGTGTCTCCTGGCTGTAACCTTCAATGGCTTTGTTCTTTGTCACAGGTGAATGCACTTTAAAAAAGGTGCAGTCCTCAAAACCTGCAAGATGAGGAGAAACCAAAAAAACATAATGATCTTTTTCTGTTACAGTTATCCACAGAGTTCAAAAGGTCAAAGGTAAAAAAAGATTCATTAACATTGATGGAATTACAGAAAATAATGAGATACAATATAATAATGGCTTAATGATATGGCCTCTACAGAAACAGGAGCACTATTTATCACTAGCATAAAATGTGTCCTTGAGGATGCTTTTCTTGTGTCTTTGAACACAAAAGTAAGCAGGCAAACAGTGATCCTATTCTGCGATAATCTTCAACTTGTGCCAATCAGCCAGCCTAATCACACTGGGGATTTAATGAAAGTGGAGGACCACAGGCAGCACAAAGTTAAACTGAAGCAGATAAGAAACTCCAGTGGCCTGTAATTGGACCTCATTGATCCACTGGGTTTATTGATCCTTATCATCTCACATTATGTAAATTTTTCCTCCTCTCAGAGCATTAAAAGACACCCTTGTGTCTTTGCTTTTGACCCCACATAGTTGTAAAAAGGTTGTCGGTATAGAGGAAATCATGGCTACAAAATTCACAACATATGGTGTACTTGCAAAAGTAAACTTGGGTAATTTGTGTACATTTATCTTCTCTGCACAATTGAATTTATATTGAATTTTGTATTTCTTTTTCTTATCTTTCTAATTCTTTCTTTTCTCATATTTTCTTTTATTACTGGAGACTCTCTTTGCCTACCCATGTTCTACCCATGTGAGCTTATGTCCACAGAGACCCCATGGGCAGTTGACAGATGGCAAGGCACTGCCATACACAGATGCCCACCTCTTATCTCTCACATCTTTGCCAAGACAAAACACATGAAGTAGGCATGGAATCAAACATTTGAGGGAACAAAATCTGGAGAGAAACACTGAAACAGTGCAAAGCTGTAGTGTGTCTAATCAGCAAAATGTCATACCGTCATTGTTGTCACGTCTGGTACAGCACCGTGCAATTATTTTTTGTGTGTGAAAGTACTGTTAAGGTAAATTGATTTAAAAGTGTAAATAATCTGAATTTTTTAAATCAATAAACATGTGAATGCTTATGCAGACACATCCTTTTCAGTTATGATCAGGTATGCTTTACATTTTTGGACTAGTCAGAGTTCATCCTTTGCAATTTAAAAGTCTTAGAAGAACATGGAACACAACAGCAGCCGGCATAGTTTTTTTTTTTCTTTTTACTTGCGAAGCTATATTTGCATTTTTGAAAAATGTGAATGTGAACATTTACTAAAAACTGATATTAATGACCTAATTTTACAAAGAAAAATGCAGAAGCTAATAACCAAAAAGTCATTATGATTTCAACAGTCATAATTGAAAATGAAATCACATTTTTCGTAACAAGTTACTTACACAGCCCAAAAATATTAATAGTAATAGAACAAAAAAATGTAATGTTCATTTTCATGTTCACTGGTAATGAATGTTCATTTTGTACAGATATTAAAGGCAAATGGATTTGTATTTATATAGCACTTTTCTACTCTTACTGAGCACTCAAAACACTTTTACACTACAAGTCGCATTCACCTATTCACACTCACCTTCATAAAGCACTTTTTTCTGTGCAGTTTAAGCATTTTTTTTCTATCACACACGCACACACACACACACAATGGCTGCATTAAGGGCAATTTGAGGCTCAATATCTTGCCTGGGGACTCTTTATCATGTGGACATGGGATCAAACCACCAGCATCCCAATTAGTAGCACCATATGAATGCCTATATGTGGTGGATAAAATGTACATGCATTTCAAAAAGACAGAGCCATGAATTGGAAAATGGTTGGCCAGGATATATAGAGGATTTTGTATATAGTCAGTAGGCTGGAACATGCTCCACCATTGATGCAGTCTAATAACCATAAGAAGATAAGAACATTAGCACAACATGCAAACGCTATCTATCCTTGTGCAGGCAATACAAATAGAAGCCTTTTATCCTGCTTGTTTACATGCTTCAAACACTTTACATACGTCTGGTATCATGTATGTTCAAGCCCAAACATGTCAGCTCCAACCTGAACTGCAGTGTGTGAAACACAGCACTCCAGATTGGAAGCCAGCTTGGGGTAAAGGTTAATGGAGGCAACCTGCAAAACAGAGATTTTCAACATCTGCTGTGGCAACCTTGGCAATGTAACATTCTTTGTACTAAAAACATTTTTTTTAATATGGGGCTACAATAAAAACTTTTATTTTCAAAAGGCTCAGTGTTCACCATATAAGCTGTCCCTGGATATTTGTTTGAGGATTCACATTCATAGGTGAACCTGAGAAACTCAGTGTCAGGTTGAAAATTGCCTTGAGGCAGGCTAAGACGATTCTGCCAGGCTTAAGATCAGAGGAAATGGAAAAAGAAAAGAACACTAGAGAACAAGTCCCAGTCTAATGTGAACATGGGAAGGACAGGACGGCGCTGTCTCTCACCCTGGAGAGAGCCTGAAAATATCTTCTGTTGTCAGAATCACTTACAAAGAACACAGTGCACAAGTTAGGGCCACACATTTTACCCGTACAGGTAGGTCACCAAACCATCCACAGTCATTTAATCCATCTTATATTCAAATCCCTGCAAAATAGCTTTCTTTTAAATATTTAGTATTGAATTATTGTAGAATTATATAAGTACCATGTCAGTCAAACTAAGTATATACAGATAAGCATGTACACATATTTCTGTATTATTTTGTTTTCCAACAGATTAACTTATAGGCTTACAGACAGCTTTCAGGCAATAAAGATTACCTCTGCATCTGGCATTCATTCATTTACAAGACAAGTCATTTCCTGTGTCAAATATCACTAGAATGTGTACAGTATACAATCGCATTAAACTGAATATTTCACACCAGAACACTGAGATCCTGCTGTATTTTTATAATGTTATGTGGATAATGCTAATCTCAAAAGAGGGTGATAAATGCATTTCTTTAGAATGTGAAGGATAATAGTGAGGGAGCTCAAAAAGCAGTGCTATTGAAATCACCTTGACACTTAACAACCTGAAAAATTGTTCAGTGTGAATGTTGCTGGGCAACAAACATAGTTAGAGCCATGGTTGAATGTTTTGGTAAATTTTATCTTTAAAGCTACATTTTGGTCTATACAATTTCCCATGGCAGTGAACAGTTACACTTGGCTGTATATTGTCAAAACAAATAAAAAGTATTTTACATGAAAACAAAGCATAAAATATAGTTTCTGTCCAAGCAGCTAATTCATGTTTCTTCTTCTGTTTTTGCATCTTTTTTACTTGTCAAATACTATATATCCAATAGGCACATAAATAAACAAGTGATTCATTGGCAGAGTAAAAAGGTAAACTTAAACTTAACAGTTATAGTTCTTTAGAAGAGAAATCACAGCTGTAGCCTATGGGCTGGCACAGCCTGTATCTCCATAACTTCACAGGGTATTAATTGTTTCAGCACCGTCAGCAGAATGGCCTCTGCTTGTTGAACTGAATCCAGAAGTAAAGTCATCAGCCAAATTGCATGGGCGCAGATACAGCGGCCGAACCACAGTGCAAGATGCTTAATTTTAAGATGGTATTGGAGGTTGTCTGGAAATGTTAAGCGATATCCTGAAAACAGGTGTAGAGCATAGCAATAAATCTGAATTTGGCGCAATAAATCTCAATTTCACTAATTAATTCCAGCCATGATAGTTGGAATAAACTGGTAAAAGTAAGATTTGACTATTTCTTTCCAAATCTTTATGACAGTGCCCTTTTGTCTAAACACAATTAAATCTGCATGACGTCTTCATCTCTGTATATTGTATTCTGTATATATGTTACTTGTTTATTGTGTTTTGCTTACCTTTTTTAGCACTGATGTGGGACAGTACTACAATTTCTTTGTACAACACATGACTGTGCAATGTCAATAAAGAGTTAAACTTAATTTTGTCTTGCATTACAAATTGGAAAAGTGGATCCTTTTCAAATATGTAACTGACACATGAAACACTGTGGGTAGGGATCATGACATATTTCAAATTCACAGAAAAGGGTTACAGCAAAGAAACAGGAACAGAGGTGCCACTGGAATTTACAGTTTGTCACAGACACTCTTAACACATCACCACTGACTTCTAAAAGCAGTGTTGTGGTTTAGAACAAATAAAGATGGTCTGAATTAAAGTTCAAAACGTACACTCTAAAGACAAAAGTAGAAAGCCATGCAGTCTAACATTTGTAAACATTCTAAAGAGCTTGCAGTGTTCCAGTCAGTTTGCAAAATTCCTCCTAGAGGTTCAACCATTAACTGGTATTAGTTGTATTATTTCTGGTAAGTGGTATTATTGTAGTGAAAATATTAGTATTTAGTATTTAGCAACTTGGTCACAAATGCTAAATGTTTTCTATGGTCAAGCAATTCCTGTAGGCTGTAGGTGCAATGTATAGGTGGCCAAGAACGTTTGTCAAAATCTTGATATTAAAAATGTATGGTATTTTTAAAAATGTAAAATCTCCCCAAAAATATGTTAGTGCGCCATGGGTTAATATGTGGAAATTTATATGAAAACATGTTATTCATTCAAGTAAAAATGAATCTATAATGCAGTGTGCAAAAGAAAATTAGGGTCAGAATACTTACTAAAGCAGTTGATGTCAGTATAAGAATGGAGCTATGTCTGAAGAAAGGGCAACCATAAATTAGTAACCCAGAGCAGATGCAATGGACATTAAAAATTCAGCTGGTCATTTCTTTCTTAAACACACAAAGGCTTTAAAAGGCCACCGGGGTCATGCAGAGGAAGAAGATGTGAGTTAAATACCACTGCATTTTCAATGCAAATTATTGAAAATGCAGTGGTATTTAAGAATTCTGGTATTTTGGGGTGACACGTTTTCTGTAACATATTAAGCAAAAATAAAACAATAATAATATTAATAATTTTGCATGTAAACTGAGATAAAGGAGTTTAGTCCTGAAAGTTTGGAAAGGGGTCAGTCAGCCACAAAATAACAATTTTTAAATTCAGCACCATGGACAGCATCATTCAGCAGTTTGCATAGATCCTCTGTATGGGAATGTATTAGAGCTGCCTTTGCAACGTGCCCATTCTCTCATAGTTATGCACATATGTATAGGATACTTGTGTTTCTTAGCTTCGTATCACAAACTTAATAAGCACCCTAGAAATAATCTCAAGCATAATTCAAACAACTAAAGCAAAGTGCTAACCAACAACCATTTCTGAATAGTCCAAAACTCGCATACATGAAACACGAATACTAAAGTTCATTCCATTTAGTTATTATCTAGCAGTGCAAACTATAGTGTAAACTGGCTTTCATAAGTAATAATAGTAAAAAAAAAAATCATACCACCAAAGCATGATCGTGACGACATTGGACGAGCTCCTGAATCGTTCTCTCACCAGAAGAGGGCATTCCGATTCTGCCTGACAAAGTTGCTTTGACATGTAGACGTGATTAACAACAGCGTCATGCTGCATTTCAAACCGAGCAACAACGAGAATCAAAGGTTTACAAAAAGGTGGATATTTGAAGATTTGACTATCTGGTGATACCCGCTGACAGCGTTTACAACGACTTGGGGATATCCTCGCCTTACTTTCCTGCGCGCTATGCGCGGATCGTACTGAGCATCTCTGAGAACAGAGACGCAGAGGTTTATTAGGAATCTGGGGGCTGGCTGAGTCTACTGGAACATTATACTCATTTTTTTTGCACACCGTCACTATAATTGTGAAGTTTTTTTGTTTGTTTTTTTTTACCTGGATATTCGCAAAATCTGCATGTGTAAGACTGACATGACTTACTCGGATGTGGCTTCGCTATTATCTGCACCTAATGCAGTACTCTTTCTGGCTGTTACTTGAAAAAGAGAGAGTGATCCTTTGCAGCGAAGGGATGGATAAGGAATTCTGAACCCGGATTTTTATCCCTTTATTTCGGAGTTGGAAGTAAATGACATTCGCCCCGGCTGATTTGCACGGTTAGAGATGCAGAACTAAACCGGATAGTGCACCCAGGTCCGGGAGAGTAAAGGGCAGGTGCGCTTTGGAATCGGCGGCTGCGCGGAGAGACAGGGCTAGTGGATTAGAACGATACCTGACTGTGGAGAGCGCGTCATGCGGACTCGGATGTCGCGCACTAGAAGCCGTTAAAACCTGTAGGCTGGAGCTAACAGATAAGCGGATATGGGTAAGTTTGTTTATGCCTCAATCCTTTCGATAGCGTAAGTTAATGTGAAATACACTCATTTTTCTCCTTCCTCTTAATACAGACCACAATTATCTTCTTCTTTTATTCCGGAATAAACCTGCTCTGAATCTGATGTTTAAAAACGCATGCCTTTTCAAATGCAGCGTGTTAACATCCAATAAGCGTTATGGTGCCGTTCATTAAGTGGTTCGTGAAGCTTGTGGAATGTGGTTGAAACCCGTGCTGTTGCCTGTTAGTCGCAGAGCTGCAGTGTGCTTTTCCTCCATTTCCTGACGGTGTGGCTTATTACAGACTAATAATAGTTAATTCGTATTTTTCAACACTGTACGATAACAGATTCGGTGCAGTAATCAGAACAAAGTAATTAAACATGTTTGCCCAAGTGATGACTGTCCATTGTTTTCCTTACTAGTTAGAGTGGCTGGCTCATTGACATGGACCGGAATGCTAATCACGCTAAATGTTGGAAGACAGTCAACTTTATAAAGCGTGGTCCTGCATAATCATTTTTGTCTGATCTGTATGCATGGAGCCCATTGTCCAGTCGCAGTCACTGTTCCCCAAAACTCTTCTAATCAGAATCCATCCGGTCTTGCTGACTTTTCCTTGCAAACCATTCAGATAACCGGTATTGTGAACCTGCCATGAAGAGGGAATCTCCAAATTGGGCATATGGCTGTATGTCTATGTATCAGTAGCCTACTATGTATTTGAGTGTGTGTGTGTGTGTGTGTGTGTGTGTGTGTGTGTGTGTGTGTGTGAGTGAGAGAGAGAGAGAGAGAGAGAGAGAGAGAGAGAGAGAGAGAGTTGTCTCCCCCTCTTCACTAAGGCACAGTCATATATGTTTCTGCATCTTGTTCTCACTTCTGATTAGAATTTACCATTTTCCCTGTTCTTTTTCCCCTTACGCCTGCGCACAGTTACAAGCTCATAAACCATACCCACCACCCACTCTTTCCTATTCCATTTGTCCATTTCTTGGAATTTAACAGTTAGATTTTTGCATTCTTTTCCACCCCACTACAATTCCTCAAATGCCATTAGTGCATTTCCTCCGTCTGATGTTATTATCGGAAGCAGGCAAAGTCCATATTCTTAACTAACATACAGATGAAAAAGATTACTGGTGAGGCTGTTCCATTAATTGTGAGACCACATGATATATCAACCCACAGTAGGGTACTGCACCACATCGATATATTCTACAAGAGCACACAAAGGCTGCAGGAGCTCAGAGGCATTGTGCATTAGATGTACTGATGTACTAATTGAATAAATCTGTTTTATTTCCTTTTTTGTTAATTTAATAATGAATTTCAGAAATTCAGAAATTCTTGTACAAAGTGTCAACCACATAGCATGCTTTTGCCCACTATTATTTGATGATTGCATGGCGCTGTAGTCTCACTCATCCACCAGTCTAGCTGACTGGGATGCTCTTCATTAACAGCATGCAATGTACTTATGTTTCATGGACCATCTCATTAGAGATCTACTTTTGGAAAGGGAACAGTGGGGTAGGGACAGCTAAAAGCCACCGCTTGAGATGGAATTGCATGGGTTTAAGATAGGTTAAGGAGCTCTAGATAACCTTTTGCATATGGTTATCTAGAGTTCCATTAACAAAAAGAAAAAAAAAGAAAAAAAGACAGCTGTCCTTATAAACAAGAAATACAATTGTTTAGCTGTTAGTTTGTGTAATATTTTAGTCTATGATTTCAAGTTCCAAGTAGTAATCTAGTGTAGCAACAGATGCCATTTGTTGGACCTATGCACTTCAGGTGAACCAGGTAAACAGAGAGGCTAAACAGGCCCTTGAGGGCAGCAGTTCTTTAAAAAGGAAAAAGGAAAAAATTCAATGCCAGAATGGACTTTTGATCTGACATCTAGTATCAATATCAATACCTGTTTATGGTAGGCATTGGTTGACTACAGCTTGAGATAGTTCTTGTGCTTAGAACTGTAGACAATTGTCACACAAAGTCAGCCATGATTGTTTTGTTTCACAAGCCAAATTTGAAACAGAAATGAAAAGAAAGTTACAGACCCCATGTGGTTCAGTCTGATTGTTTATGAAGATGGCACTTAAAACAGCTGCTGCACATCGTTTCAACTGGAAAAGAGAGAAAAAAATGTTTTGATGTGAGAATGGAAGTCTACAGAGCTAAGTTCTCCAAGGTACATCAAACAGAGAACAAAGAACTATTATAGATGATATTAAGGAAGCTAAATTAGTGCAAAAAGGTATATTTTCTACTGCTGGATTAGGTTAATAGTAACAAATAACAAGCATGTTAAGGAACCTTACTGGAGTAATGGGTTGAAAATATGATGTGTGGAGCTTGGTTTTTTTGGGGTTTTTTTTTTCCTTCTTTGGTTGTCAATTAAGCTATACAAGCTATGTTAAGATGACATAAAAGATGATAGAAAGCACAGTGTTATATGAGGCTAGAGGCAAATTTGTATTGAACTTAATACAGAAATTGTATTACTAGTTTTTGCTGCCCTCAAAATATCACTGCAACCACAAGAATTTTGGTTACATGCCGTTACTTGCAGCAATCTGTTGTGTTGTTACAGTAACCATAATGAAAAGCACTTTAGGGAGTTCGGAGAGGAATTTGATATGGCCAGAGACTTATTCCACTGCACTGCAGTGAGTAGAGTGCACTGATTACTTATTCTCTGACTACCTTCATGGAACTATTGCCACCAAGGGAAATCAGGAATCAGACAAGGGGCAAAAACAAAACATTGTTTCTCTCTCTCTCTTTCTCCTTCTCTCTCTCTCTCTTTTGGTCTATTTGTCTCAGTATATACGCATATCTATGTGTGCTTGTTTGCACACGGTATTCTTGACGATACTCCCCCCAGTGCTTTTCTACTTGGTTTCTAACAAACACAAGGCAGGCTTACAAGGACACAATGTTTTCCAACAACTGTTAAAATGAGTCCAACTTGGCAGGCCTTGCTATCATCTCAAAGATAATTGGAGACTAATAGGATGGCTTAGGCTGATTTGGGGACGTCCTTCCTTATGTTTTAGGCTACTCCCCAGTCTCTGTGCACAGTCAAAACTTAGTCTGGTTGCAGTTTTGTCAATGACAGGCAGCAAATAGCAATGAACCACTTGTGTGCACTCAAAGTGCACCAGTTAGTGAGTCCATTTGCCAAGTTATTAAGCTACATTTGGTTTTATTTTAGGTCAGCAGTAAAGTGCACTTACTCTCTCTATGTGTTAGGGTTGAGAGGCAGAAATAGCTATCTTCTCGTGCTGAGGACAGCAGGGCTGTCTGCTACATAAGTAAGCATTACACACATGCCTTTGGACAAACTTTAACTGCGACATATCCATCTCCATTAGATTTTGAGATAAAACTGCCCAGAGTGATGGAGAAAAATGACAAGCGCAGATCTATATATTATAAAGAACAATAAACTCTGTCCAAGAACAATGTTCATCATAAATGGTGACTCTCAACACAAGCAAGAAAAAAAAAGAAAAGAAAACATGGCTAGGAAGTGAAAATGGAAATCAAGCAGGGAAGTGAGAAGAGCTGAGAGGATGATTTTGACCACATACATAAAATGGATGGCACATTATAAATACATTCTTATGGTGCTGAGGGTTCAAGGGCATGTGAAACCAGCATATTTTAAACACAATGGAATATAAAGGAGAAATTGTTCATCTTGATGCAGCAGAAGAACAGTAATATTGAGGGGAACATCAGGTTAGATGTAAAAGAAACACCAATCCTTTGAGTGACACCTGAACGGGTGACTTGTGCTCCTTTGTGAATATGATTAGATGAGTAGTGGGGAAGGAGATGACTTACAGAGGCATTAGAGCATAGAGCTCTCATTAAACCACATACAGTGTCAGTAAGGGGAAAAGGGTGTTGTGTGAGGCAGCTTTAGTCTTTAAGAGATGACTCTTCTAATAAAGTAAACATATTATGCACACGAGAGAAGAAAACAGTGGGGGTTGCTTCTTTATGCTTAAATGCAAAATTTAGAAAACATAGATTCAATAACCTCCGAGTCTAAAGTGTTGTCTATTAAAATACCTTTGAATGCACATGAAACATCACACATGAGTATTCTTGTACATCAGTACTTGTCTATTTACTTTACCAGTCTTTTTTTCTGTTTGCCTCTGAGGCATGACAGTAATGACAAGTGAAAGTTGCATTCACAAATGTTGAAGCGAAAACCAAATCGTCTGCATTTAGAAATACTGCATATTGTGATCATCGTCTTTCTCTCTCTGCAATATTTATATTTAAATATCACAATAGTAAGATCCAAGATGAAGAAACATGATTGATGTATGTGCTAGTATAATCAATAGCCAGCACAAATTATCTGCAGTGTTCTATGGTTCCCTCCATCTGTAAGAAATGATGAAAGATTCTTCTGAAAACAAACAATAAGTGTGTCTCTATCCATCACACTCTTAGACACAGACAAATACACATACCATACCCATATGGGATCGGCAGATGCTTGGCAAAGAGCAAAATAGCTATGTTAGATACCATATGCTACATGATGCCTCTCAGCCACTTTATGTCAGGCACTCATTTATGACAAATCCAGTTATGATTACAAAAAAAACCCCTACAAAATTTAAATCACCAACACACCAAAGCTATCCCCAAAGTCTTCCATGTTTTAACATATCTCTGCCATATAGACATATTCTACATTTTAAAACCACGGACAACTTCCGTTTTGACATAATAACCTCTTTCATTGTGATAATTGTTATCAAGTCCACACTTGATGATCTTGCCTTGAGTAACACAAAGAAGTGAATTCCCTCATACTACCTCCCCAAAGAGAAAATCAATGTATCTTAACAACAGATCATTATTGGCTCTGTAAAGGGGAATGTTTGTACTGGAAAGAACTCGGTCACATCACAGAACAAGGAGTGATATCACAGGGACTTAATCCTTTTTTTCACTTTTGAACTAGTTTTTAAAACAAAAAATGTAACCCCAAAACCAAGAATTCTGTGCATTCACAACACCCGACTCTTTAAAAACTAACAATTCTATGCATCATTCACATGCGGGCCATGACATTCTCCACCCATACATTTGGATTTCAGGTGGTTGTTTTCTACACCCGAGGTGAGCTGTGTGTTCCCATGGAGTTTATTCAGATTTTTATATTTGGACCTGTGGAAAGCAGAAGTGATGATTCACACAAAATCTGTACTGCACTGTTTGGTTAAAAATGAAATGTCTGGAGTTTAAATTGAAATGCCTCCAGGATTGCATACACAACCATAAGCTCTTGAATGTTAATTTGTTCTTTGCGGGCTCCCTTTCATGACTTATCTGTTCCTGCATTTAGTACAATGACTGCTTATAGGACAATGGAATATAAATGCAGATAAAGATATGATTGTGTAAAGTTTATTCTCTCAACATTGATTTTCAGTGGGTATTCACTGTAAACTTGCAGAGGCAATGACATCAAAACTAACTGATGTCAACTTTGCTATATAAGTAAATAACATTTCTTTATATCACTTATTGATGATGGAATCCCTAACAAAAGTAGATTTTAAGGCAGTGCATTCTTAAATTATTCTTTGGTTGAAAGGTTACATTTTTTCCTTTTCTCTTCTCTATGTGTTTTTCAGATTTTAATCTCATAGTAAAAGCTAAGATAATAATCCTGAAAATAGATTGCTATTCCCTTATAGCTCATAAATTATGGTGCTTTGTTAGGAAGGTGCTGCTGTTCTAAAACCAGCATATTGCAAAGATATGCATCCTCTATTCAGTTGTCTAGGAACACGATGATGCAAGGTGGGGGTCCATTAAAATAATTGTTGATTTGAGATTGTGTACCACGGTGATATTGTTGTATCATAAAATCCAGATTTGCACATCCACATTCAGCCCTGAATCTCCTATTGTACCACACCCAAAAGGTGTATTCTACTGGATTATAATTTGCTGATTGGAAAGGCCATTGAAATCCATTTAACTCACTGTCAGCCATTGAAGTGAAATGACTTTTGGTCATGACATGGTCCACACTATTAAGCTGCAAGTAGTCAGTAGATGATAGAAAATTGCAGCCATAAACGAATGTACACGGTCAGCAACAATACACAGGCAAGCTGTGGCATTTACGTGATAAATAACTGGTAGTAATGGGCCCAAAATGTGCTACAAAAATATTTCCTACATCATTGGAGAAGGTTAAAGGGTTGAGTCGAATATCCACTAATCCAAAAGTCAGTGGTCGGGTTCCTCCAGTCTGCATATTGTAATGTCCGTAGGCAAAATTCGTAAACCCCAAACTTGCACATTTTTTATCAGCTATGCACATATTTGGTAGGAAAATTACAATGCATATCAAGTAATCAAGTGTTGCCGATTAGTAGCATGTGGCAGCAATTTACCCTCTTGAAATCTATGGAAGCAGTAAGAGCGTACTTTTCCCCACTGCATGTAGTCTGCACAGCATTTAGGCTTTTAAAGAAATAACATTTAGTGTAATTGTTCATCTGAGGTTGTTTTTGCATAATTGTAAATCAGATGAGTGACTAAGAAAATGGATCCTTCATCCTTAACAGCACTTATGCTTTGTCCTGACTTTCTTGTTTGGTGAAGTTGGTTTTAAGCTTTTCAAATATGTTTGCTGTACTGTGAGGGACTTTTCCTTCAGATGCATCCACAACAATTCCTGTGTTTATTATGGAGGTCAAAAAGTTCAGTTTTTGTATTAGTATACTGACTTCATAAGTAAAAATAGTCATCCAAATGTATAAGTGCAGGTACAGCACTCGATGTTTACCTGAGGACACTTCATCAGAAGTTGCTGCTAAAACTGCTAAGATTGTGGCCCCTGTTTGTGGGTAAAAAGCCTTGTCTGGGTGTGAATAAATCCATTTTCTGTTCACTCATACAAAAAAAAATGTATTTGTTTATAAAATTAATTAAAAAATATGGCTTAAATGTTTTTGAATTTGTATTAAATCTTTTCTTTATAACCCCCCCCTTCTTTTTTTCTTTTTTCTTTTCCATTTTGTTTTATCCCTCTCCCTTCCCTCACTATAGGCTCTGCTCTGCGGCGCCGCTGGCTAGTGGTCCAACTCCTGATGCAGGTGTGGCTGGCAGCAAATCCATCTCTAAGTGAGCGCCAGTGCCCCAAGAGTTGTCGCTGTGATGGAAAAATTGTTTACTGTGAGTCAAGCGCCTTTCGTGATGTCCCCAAGAACCTCTCAGGAGGCTGTGAGGGCCTTTCTTTACGATACAACAGCCTCGCCAGTCTTCGTGCAGGCCAGTTTGTAGGACTCAACCACCTCATCTGGCTCTATTTGGACCATAATTACATTGCATCTGTGGATGCAATGGCCTTCCAGGGGGTCCGCAGACTTAAAGAACTGATCCTGAGTTCCAATAAGATCACATCACTCCACAACACCACATTCCACCCTGTCCCTAATTTGCGTAATTTGGACCTTTCGTATAATAAACTGCAAGCCTTGCAACCTGGACAATTCCAGGGCCTACGGAAGCTTCTCAGCCTTCACATACGCTCAAACTCTCTTAAAATTATTCCAATGCGTCTGTTCCAAGATTGCAGAAATCTCGAGTTCCTAGATTTGGGCTACAACCGTCTGCGCAGTATCACTCGAAATGCATTTTCTGGCCTGGTCAAACTCACTGAGCTGCATCTGGAGCATAACCAGTTCTCAAAGATCAATTTTTCTCACTTTCCTCGCCTCTACAATCTGCGGGCTCTTTACCTGCAGTGGAATCGGATTCGCTCTATGAACCAGGGCCTGACCTGGACCTGGGTCTCCATCCAGAAACTGGATCTGTCGGGGAATGAGCTGACAGAAGTAGATGCTGCAGTTTACCAATGCTTACCCAATCTGCAAACACTCAACTTGGATTCCAACAAGCTGACCAATGTTTCCCAGGAGGTAGTTGATGCCTGGATCTCTTTGACTATGATTAGCTTAGCTGGGAATGTATGGGATTGTGGCCCTGCCATCTGCCCATTGGTGGCCTGGTTGAGAAACTTTAGAGGGGCAAAGGAAACCACCATGATTTGCGCCTCCCCGAAGAAAGCCCAGGGTGAAAAAGTGATGGATGCAGTTGAAGCTTTTGGTGTTTGTAAATCAAACCAAGCAACACCACTTACAGTGAGTATTCCTCCAAACCCATCTAGTGTCCCTGCCCAAACTGAGCATCGCCCAGCTATCCTTGCTTCACCCACTGATTCTGGAAAGAGAGGTGAGGGATCTCTTAGGGGTCCTACATCTTCAGCAGTTACTCCACCTGTAGCACTACCCCCAGAGCAAGACTTGGAGCCTGTGTCTTTCCACAAGATTGTGGCTGGAAGTGTTGCCCTTTTTCTTTCTGTTGCGATGATCCTGTTAGTAATATATGTATCATGGAAGCGCTATCCTAGCAGTGTCAAGCAACTGCAGGAGCATTCGGCAGCAGCTCGCAAACGTCGCAAGAAAACTAGAGAGACGGAGCGCACACTGAGCTCTCCCCTGCAGGAGTACTATGTGGACTACAAGCCCACCAATTCTGAGGCCATGGATGTGCTTGTCAATGGGACCGGACCCTGCACCTATACCATTTCAGGCTCTCGAGAATGTGAGGTATGACCCACACCACCGCCACTACTCCTAAAATAAAACTCGGTCCACAATGATGCGACCAGAGGTAATTATTTGCATTGCTTTAATAAAAATTAGTCTTGTACTTGATTACTTAACCTTACCCAGTAGGTTTGGTAAATACTGTATTCCCATGGAATATTACTGAATGAAAAGAGATGGCTTCAGCATCACTGTGTGTATAAGAAGATATCTCTTGCTTTCACATGGTTGTTTGTGTATTTGCTTAAGCCATAATCTCTGCTGAGGTGCAAATGTTTGTTTTGCCACAGAATGGTACAGAAATACAGATAAATGAGACTGATTACATACCCTGTTCCTCGTAATCTTGAGATTAAGCTACGCTGTTTGTGGTTAGACATTTGTACGTATTTAGATAGTTGTTTGCTTGCATATCACAGACTTTCTGCTTTGTGTGTTTGCTCTACCATTATTCGGTTTTTGATGAGAAGCATTGTGAATAGAGAATAGCTGAATGGTGGGAAGATTCACTTATGGACACCGGGTGTGAATGCTAATAGAGACTCTTGTCACTGAAGAGAGCTTTCCTTGAGTTGGTGACTTCACATTTTTGTATGACTTGAGAAGTTGGTAGAAAATACTTAATCTTATTGTCCCCAAAGAGAACTTCTGTTTTCCACCTTCCTTTCTTATTGAGTTGTTGTTGAAGTTACTCACTTGTTTACTCCCTTGCTTAATTGATTAGTCATGCATAAACCATATGCATACTTCACACTTCAGTTAACACAGGCAATGAAAAAAAAATGACACATGCAAACACACACACAAACACACACACACAAAAAAACCAGCCTTTGATAGTTCCAACAGGAGTGAGAATCCTTTGAATTTTCTTTTACACAGGCAAGTGAATTTCTTAAAAACAGTATTTACAGACTATAATAGTATGGGAATGCTGGTCGTCTCCTTTTGCTTGTAGCTTCAACACTCTTGAGTACCTAACACATGGTATCATTCTTGGTTAAACTTTTTTTTATTTCTCTTCAGAAGCAAAGCTTCCTTTGAAATATGCAGTATTTTTAAAGACTGTTTAACCAGGGCATTTTTAACATATGGTTAAGGATGGGTGTCAGGGTGATCTTGTGCAGGAGATAGCTTAATTCTTTACGCTGTGACATTATTAGCCCTTTTTTTCTTTTTCTTGGCACTTCCATTGAAATATATTTTTACTCAGTGGGTTGCAGGTTGTGTCTGATTTAATAACTCTATACAGAGTTTTCAACTTTGAGTAAATGGACTTGAACATCCACATTCTTTTCATTTATTTTACTGATTATCTGGCTTCCCTGGATGCAGGTCACTTGGTAACATGTAATTCTTGCAAGTAGTTCTCGGTGGTTTGATTACAAGAAGAGCAGCTGCCATGTTGTTGCTGTCCCTGACCTCCCCTTGACACATTTCATTCTATAATCCTGATTTATATTGACTTTGACCTGATTATTTTTTAATTTATTATATCTTATTACATTTATTTATTTGAATTGCATTATTTTGCGGTTTCAACCCAAACTGAAATACTCAGTTTAAAGAGTTAACATTTATTATAGAGTTGTTTTGGATCTCATGTAGTTTGGTTTTATTGTTGCTGCTTTGTGTAATTTAAATAGTAGTTACTTAAAAAAATATTAACTATATGTCAAAATTGTTCAATAAAAATTGATTTAGAACATGCAGATAAATATCTCATTCAAGCTGGGTATGTGAAGAGGTAGCATATGTAACAGTATAGACTCCTTGTTGTGATCATTTCCAGTGTTTACTGGTGCATTTATTTAATTATATTCCATTCAAACCTTAGTCAGTGCCTATTGCTGCGGCATTCTAGACTCTCCTAATTAACTTGCCACACCTATAGGGAATAGTTACTGTCAAATTATACCATTTTGGCCTCAGGCTTTTTCAGCTTTTTTAGCTGCAGCTATATTCCTTAAAATATTTTGAACTGTTTGTTTAAACAATTTTAAGCTATACTTAAAATGCCTTCCCTTCAGCCTTATCTATTTGGGCTATCTTAGAACATTGTTAAGTGGAGACAGAAACTATCAGTCAGCCATCCACAAAGTCCTAAGTTCATCTCAGAATGTGCTCCAATCTTGTTTCTACATTTCGTTGCCTTTGCATAGACATAAATCACTTGTCAGAACACAGCAGCACAGCTGCACTCTGCCCACCTTGCAGCCTCAATTCCTCTTTTCTGGCTTGAGGATATAGCAATTCATGTCTGTTCATCCTTCCTGTGTGGGGGCATTCCTTATTCCTCCTGTTTTATTCTTAACATTTCTGTTATATAGTTGATTCTATTCCATCACTATATAGTAACCAAGGACCTCTTCACATGATTGTCCTTTATCATTTTCCAGGTCCACTTGACACGAATTGGAGCTTAGGAGCTTTTTTAGTGAATTGCCTGAAGATGGTGCAACAGCAATTTTCCAACATACTTTGAGCACCTCCATTCTAGCTGCACTCTGAGAATGTATATAAAAATGGATAATGTCTTAACATAAAAAAATCAATATGAAAGTGCCTTAAAGTGCTAATAAGAGGTTCGATATCATATTACTCTATTAGAGTTCCATGCTATCATTCTATGTACTTCTCACTTGATTGATCATTTAAGTAAAAATTCCCAGATGAGTATGGTATTCATTAACGCAGTGTGTTTATTTTGTAAAACAGAATAGAGGATGAAGCACAGTATGGTTTAGGGCACAGGTGTCGAACTCCATGCAAGCTTTTTTTCAGTGCTGTGGTATTTGCCCGCAAACAATACCTTTCAGCTAGCTAAAACAGAATATTATGCTATCACCGAGCAACATGGCTAATGCCTTTCACACAGCTTTGTCTCAACTCCAAAGAGCCACAGAAGTAAAAGCTCATAATAATAATTGAAACAATCTTTGAAAAAATGACTTACCAAGCATGGCAAACAACTCAAATATGTAGAGCAAAATGTTCTGAAACGGCTTCACTTCAGCTTCGATTGGAGCCGTGCTGGGGGCGGAGTCTGTGAATTTACTCTGTTGGTGTCATAGCCCCTCTAGGAGTTCAGAGTTAAGAGGTCAAGAGTTAATGTTTCCATTGTAACACCTCCAGATTTGACAGAGAAACACTCATTTTTAACACTCGATTTTAACTACTATCATTTTACACCTCAGAGTTACATTAAAAGAATGTGACTCTGCTTAGAGTAAAATTAACTCTACTTTTGCAAGAAGACTATTAACTCCAAAACATTTAACACTTTTGAATTTGCTGTGTAGGGTGATATCTAAAACCTGCAGGACACCGGCCCTCGAGGCCTGGAGTTCGACACCCCTGGTTTAGGGCGTGATTGCGAAGTCACTACTGTTTGAGTATAGTATTATATAGTATCATGCATTGTATTCCAGGGTTCTCCATCAGATTCACTGGTAGCTTATCATATTTAGTAGTCATCATGAGTATGGCATCTCCAAACCAATAGGTTTACAGACCATACGTGATGGATTACGTCCATGGCAGCACTAACCTTGGCAGTGGCTCACTCTTCTTTTAGTGTCTAACATGATTGCCTTTTAACTTCGATCAAGATCTGGCCAGTTTTTTCTGCATTGCTGACCCATCGAAAATCACAAATAAACAACATATATGTACATTTTTTGCACGGTACACAAAGTTGTTCTTAGATACAGATTTTGATTATACCACCAGCACACCTCATGCGTTACCTTTCTTAGCAATTTCTGAAACTAATTCCTGCTAGCAGGAGTGCTACATGCCCTTTTGACTCACCCTCCTCATCCCTTTTTCTGATACTTCTAGTGACCTTTTCCAAACTACAGTCACCCACTTACTATAATGTCACCCTGGCTGATTGTCACTGCATTACTATTCTGTTTTGCCCAGACATATTTGACAATTAAAAAAAATACAAATTAAAAAAATTATATGATATCTACTTCTTTACTTTATCTACTATGATATTTACTTCTTTTGAAAATATTTAAAATCTATTTATTAATAATTATTATCAGTTGTTTTAAACAATCGGTTAAGTAAAAGAAAATTAATAATCTGACATCCATTTAGTCATTAAGAACACATAATTCATAATTCATACAACAACTGTGATAAAGTACAAAAAAATCCAACCAAACAACCAAACAAAAAAAATATAGTCCAGACCTGAGGAATAGTGAAGCACAACCATATCCATCATTCAATCATTTTTTAGCTGCTTTTCAATTTAGGGTTACAGGGGGCTGGAGCCTATACCAGCTGTCATTGGCCTAAACTTGGAGTACACCCTGGACAAGTCCTCAGCCTCTTACAGGGCAACTATCTAACATCTGTAGCCAATTATATAGGATTAACTGAGAGTTAAATCAATAGTAGACACATGTTAATTATATGCACTGGATTCTCGAACTTTATAATAATCACTGTAATATGGTTATAATATTTTTATAGCTGGTTTCCTGTGGAATATTTGAGTCTTAAAGAGCATACTAAAAAGCTGCAAAATTAAATGTCTTTTTTCTTGAGAATATGTCAACATTTCAGAGGTTAAAGTCCTAATAGATCCTGCACTGAAATGGAAGAAGTACCTTCCCTGTTTTCTTTCCCTCTCTTGTCAGTCCGAGGTCATGGTGTCAGATTGTTAATTGCTCAGAAAAAAATCAACACAAACACTGGGAGGCTAGCCAAGGGCAAGTGAGCTATCTGTGATTCAGTGGGGAGGCTGAACTTCTCAATGCTAGTGTCTTCAGTCTACAATTAGCCATGTGGGAGACTTCAAACATGCACTGCGCGTGAGAGAACATCTCTCTCATCCACTAATCCTGTCTGTTTCACACTCTGGTTCCATGCTGCTGCTTTCTCCGCTGCTGTTTGATCCATGCTTAATGAGGGTGTTAGATCACCAATACAGCAATTACATTACCTGGAAAAGAGGCAAGCCACTTTTCTTTTCCTCACAATTTTTACAAAGCAACCCAAGTGCATCATTAATGCTAAGCTTCCTGATACATTGCCTTTGTTATCTTTTCTTCTTTTTGTGAAACTCATCAAAAAATCTTTTACAATTTGGATCTGATGTATTGCTCTGTGCCCTCTTGCACGGCAATTATTATTATTTTCCTCCTACTGGTCTGTTCACTTTCAAAGCCATTTATCATAGCAGAGCTCATTTGTTTTACAGTAGTCTCTTGCATGTTTTACCAGCTCCTCTGCTATTGACGCCACCATCCCCCACACCATCACCTCACTCCGCTGTGGTTGAAAAATGGCCTGCTTTATAAAGTCCAGCCAATTTACTTAGAAGAGAACAAGTAATATCACATCCCAAAATTACCAATGTTTATTTTCAGTTACATCAATTTAAAAAATTGTTTCTAAAGTTTGTAACTATTATCCAATACATGCACATACTGTTTCTTAGCCCAAAACATGCAATGTCGATAACTATTCATATTAAAGAAACAGTTCAGTTGCTACAGAAATGCAGCAATTAACATAATATTATAAATTGTATTTATAATATTGTAAAACGCTTTGAAAACACTTTTTCTCCCTTTTTCCATATTTACCCGTTTGAACCATTTCATGCTGTAGTTTCTAAGACCTCTACATTAACAAGATCAATCAATCATTAGCTTGACTCTATACAGTTAAACTCCTATCTACTAACCATCACACTGGTATGTATTATAGTATGACATAACCTTACAGCCAATTTGATCACTTTGCTATAGGGTATATTTCTTCTCAATCAGATTCTGGTGATTTCTGTGGCTTTGCATAGCATATTAAACATAATGATATTAGTAGCTGATTTTGTCCATCAGGCCTAATGAGTATTTTTAGATTCTTCTGTGTGTTTCGTAAACATAGGGCAAGCTGTTTCACTATTATCAGAGTACGTGAATCTTCATTCAGCACTCAGATACAGTATAGGACTGAAAGAAGTGAGATATTGTAGTTACACTTATTTTGGGATTTCACTATACAAACAACTTGTAAAAAACAAAAAACAAGCAAAAAAAAAAAAGTATCTAAAATTCAAATCAATAGTATCATTTTCAGTTAGGTTGAACTGCCCCAAAACCCCAAACCACTTTGCCTGTTAGCAATTCAATTCAATTTTTTTTTCTGTTTTTTTTTTTTGTAAATCAGTTAGGGTCAGGTAATATGAAAATGAAGATGACTCATCCATGGATCTGCATGTAAGTAGACCACTAAGTACCAGCAGTGGAACATCTGTTCAGGCTCAAAATGCTTTAAAATGAAGAAATAAAAAGCATCCAAGCCAACTCTGTGATAGGCATATTTAATTACTTTCTTTTCTTTTCTTTTCTTTTCTTTTCTTTTCTTTTCTTTTCTTTCCTTTTCTTCTTCAAAACACTGTACATTCAAGCAAGCACTTCTGCAGAGGTTATGCAGGCTAGTTCGCTCTTGGTGGAAAAAGATGTCCTATTTAATGAATTGACAATAAGTCAAATATAATTAGGCCGTCATCGTAGCATAACGTTGCTGTCAGATGAAAATATTTTAGCTTTCCAAAGTCAGTTATATAGTTTGTGTTAATAGGTTTCTTGGGACCTGGTGTCAAGAATATTACTTGGAATTAAAACTGCATCTTTCAAGAAACAAAAGTCTCAATTCCATACTTCTTGAAAGAGTTGTTATATGCTATTACAGTTCATCCCAATTAACTAATTGCTATAATAAAAAGAGAGGGTAGAAACTTTATCTTTTTAGTGTGGTGTGGGTTGAGAGCATATTGCAGTAAGAGTATAAAAAAAATCACACAGGTCTGTGCATCCATTAAATGTCAGTGTCTTTCTGGGTATTTTTGTTGTACTTCTTAGTAAATATTTGTATTGTTGTGTAGTGCTTTTATACCTACCTATGAGCAATGCAATGAAACATAAGCTCATTAGTCAGTTTGAATGGATGTGGTAAGAATATTCATCCCAATAGTTTCAACCAGCAACCAAGGATGGGGTAAAGCTATTGTAACCAAACATCTTGTCTCTCCACTGCTTTCTCTAGTGATGACAGTATTAAAGTCCAGCAAGTTCAACAGGCAAAAAGAACAGGCAGGCTCTCTGAGTTGAAGTGGAGTAAGACAGGTGGGCAAGTGAACCTGGCAGAGAAGAACATTCAGCATGATGGAGCAATCGACAGGCAGACAGGAGAAGCAGTTAGAAAGCCAGAGAAATCAGGCAGTCATCCAGACCTGACAGCTAGATTGGCAGGCGCGTGTCCACAAAGACACACAGGCCTTTGTCCACCGACAGCTGTCCATCCTCTGATCAGTGATGGCTCTAAACTTTTCTTTCTTTTTTTGAAGATAATAAAGTAAGTCCAGTACAAGACCCAACCTAACCCCATGTGACCATGTCAAACTTTCAATGCACTTAGGAAAGTGGCCATGTTCTTATTATATTAAAGGGCACTTTGGAACAGAATTTGCATTGCAAAGTTGGATTTTTTTATATTTTTTGTTTAACTGAGATTGAAATGATTTTATGTTCTTTCTGACTATGCAGGCCTTCTCCCATAGTGTAGAGACATACATGGTTAACTGGCTATTCTAAAGTGACCATACATGGATGGATGGATGACCACGTGTGAATGTAAGCGTGAATGATTGTCTCTCTCTGTGTTGGCTCAGATTGACTTGAAACCTGTCCAGGATGTACCCTGCCTTTTGCCCTGAGGCAGCTGGGACAGACTCCAGCACCCCCACTCACAACCCTAAATTAGATAAGCAGTTTGGAAAAATTGGGTGCAATTAGAGAGACGTAGAGAGATGGTGTAAATAATGCTAAAGTGACTACAATTATTAGGACAATATTCTCACCAAAAGACTAACTAAACATTGTTTATATAGGATTCAAATGATTGCTTAATGATGATCACCCCCCCCCCCCCCAAATAAATAAATGAATAAATAAATAAATCAAAATAAACAAACAAACAAATAAATACATAAAAAAATTGAACACTTGAACATTTAACTTTTTGTCATTTTTAAATTCAGTTCACTCAAATCATGTTACATGCATAATTTATATCAAAGGGCATGTGCACATGTAAGTGCAATTCCATTTCTACCTGTTGCACCACACCATCAAAAATGTAACAAGGTAGCAAAAGCAATCAGACATCAAATTCCTGATGCTTCTGTGATGTACTGCTGCTTTTTTTATGCTGTACATTACATAAAAAAATGTACATGAAGGGGTGTGGGTGGCTGAAATATAGTGATGTGGAAATCTAATGAAATTTCTTCTCCCTTTCAAGTCTGATCCTTCTCCAGTATGTAGGTGGTTGAGAAGGCTGCCTGCATGTGTTGCATCCACTCATGTCAACATACAAAAGTAACCTTCATCTATGCTATTCTCTGAAGTTTCATTCTGTTGTGTCTCCTATTTCCTTTTAAAAACCTTTTCTCTGCTGTGTCAAGCACATATTATTTTTAGTTAATTACCTGTCTCTGTCATCCTCCAGCATCCCACACTGTGGTCTTACTGCTTAATCCTGAATCAAGTAGTCTTCTACTGCATGAAAATGTCCACCTCTCATGAGTGAGCACTTCTGTTCTTGAACAGCTTCACTTTTGTATTCTTACCCCAAATTTCTAAGCAGTAAAGAAAATCATGTAAACACAAAAAGAGTGTCATCCAGTACCAGTTTTAGCAATTTAGGAGCCCCAGATGAAATCAGGAGTTTTTATCCAAATTTTTCAATAGTGCACATGCTAATATGTATTTCTCTTTCCCAGTGTAGGCTACTGACTCCCACCTACTGATATGTAATTCTTTGCACTGCTTTGCCTCTTGTCTTTAATAGGGAGATTTAATAGGTCCCAATTCAAATCAAGGCATTTATGAAAAACAAATGACAACGAGAGAACATTGCTCCCATTACACAAAGTCCATCCAAAAGCTTCGTTACAGTACAGCATGGTCAACATATGAAATGTCATGTAGTTTGAGGTCATGTTCAGCAGTAAACAGCAGGACTGTAAAATATAATGGTCCCTCTTATCGATCACATTAGCACGGTAATAAAAGCACCTTATTGACAAAACCAACAATGAATATGTTAAAGATTGATTGTGCCATGAAGCTGCTAACGCTACTTAGGAACCATCGCCCCAGCCTGTATTCAAATATCAATTCAAATGTTATAATGATCACAGGTAAAGATGATGGTGATGTTGATGATGATGATGATGATTAGAAAAATCCACCTAGGCTATGTGTCTGTAGTAGATAATGGCATCCGCGAGATCACTTGGAAGAATTGAACATGATTTATCGAGGTAGAGAAATTAACATATTTAGGCTGGTGTTGGTGATGATGAAGACTGAGGCTTGTAATGATGTCAGTATTATAATTGACAGCGTGGGAAAGCGGTAGTCATGTAAACAACAGAAAAGCAGCTGAACACCCAGGAAAGCAAGCAGATGAGTGATTCTCTTCCTTATTGAACTTATGCATACTATATACAGTATATAAATCTAAATCCAACTATCTGTCTGATCAGCTTCTCGCTTGTGACATAATCAACTTTTAGCAGTGCTATTTTCGGAGGAGGGAACCATTACAAAAGTAGTTGTGTACTTGACCAATACTAATGAAATTTTACATTCCCACATTTTTTCTAGTGATGAAATACCTGCAAATTAGACAGTTAAGCAATTTTTTTTTTTTTTGCTCACTCTTTTTAATCAAGGCAGGTGGAAGATTTTTTTTTCAATTTCCTCATAATAAGGGCCAGCACAGGGCAGTAATCAACATCAGGCTAACCAGATTTGCGTCAACAAATTGATGTTTTGGACCTATGACCGCTATAGCTGATGAAGGTAGAATAATCTGCAGAGTGCACATGAGTGTTTGACTAAGATTAAAGTAGTGAGTGTCAATCTGGTTATCCATTCAACCATGAATTAAATCAGCTGCAGAAAGGATAAAGGTACATACAGAGCAGTGCAGGGAATCATGACAAATACGAAGAAGGTACAATAACACACACTCCCAGGGTACTGAGGGCCGTACTCTATTTCTCAGACTTTTTTTTCTTTTCCAGTGGAACATTTTACACTGTCACCTAGATTTATCAAGTCAGCTGCAAAGAAAGGTGTGCTACTGAAAGGGCACAGAAAAGCAATGGAAATTACAAGTCGAGCCAAAGACAGGACTAGACAAAAAGAGAGAAGAGAGAGAAATCGGTAGGTGGACTAGGAGTGATGTAGGATTTAAGGACATAGGAAAATTGATAGTTGGAAGGGGGAGCAGGGCACACACACACACTAACTCAGCTCTCTCTGACCTGAGAGGCACAGCGTGTTTGATTTAGTGCCAATCACAGTTTTTAATGTCTGTGCAGCGTATCATAATTTATTAGGATTATCATAAACTTGTGCTGGGAGAAGGAGTGGGGTACTTGTGCCTCCCTCTAAGAATGAATTACTTGCTGCAAGCTGGAGCGTCAATCAGGCCAGAAATGGCAAAACCAGCTTTTTTCCCTACTTTGTTTTACTCAAGCCTCTCCATGCAGCCCTTCAGAGACAAGACCCACAATAAATATTCATCCCATCATATTCCATCCAAGAAGGAGCCAAGGATGTGATGTGAAGGAAAGCTAAAGGCAGATTTTAATTACATTCTGGCTTGGAGAGGGTTTCTCTGTCATCAACATCAAGGAGTTTGGAATTTAGGGGTAACATCAAGAGATGTATTGCTGCGAACACACGTACACTGAGAGACACACACACACACCCGTCACACCTATGATTTTCACATTGACTTTGGATAGTGAACTTTGTGCTTACTTTTAGCACTTTGTACATTAGTTCAATATCATGAGTAGCAGGTGTTAAATTAATTCAATGTGCCAAATAGGTGAATGGGAGAAGAAAAAAGATGGGCACAACATGCGAAAGTTCTCTTAGGACCAGTAGCCATGTAAAGACTTCTATCTATTTGTGAGTCTGCTTTTTGTCCACTTCAAATAGAGCATGTGAAGTCAACGCATATCTCCAAAGGGGTGATAAAACAACACATAATCTATAATATACTGTATTATGCAGTATAGCTAAATCTCTTAAGAACAGAAGGAAATGTGTTTGTATGTGTGTTTATCTTGGGAGAAATTAATGAACCTTTGTATGTTCTGCATGCAACAAGAACATGTGCTAATTAAAAAAAAGAGGACACATGAAGCAGGAGCTCCATATCTCCTTGTGGAACTGGCCTTGTGAAGTTTAAGGCCAGTTCAAAGGAAGGGAATGTCATTGGTATTGGGTGGCACTAGGCTACAAAGGCTCACTATAATCTGTGTGCAAGAACATGCATCTGTGTGAAACATAGATTGGGAAATCCTGGGTTAACTATATATGTGCAAGCTTGGTCACATGAAAAAGTTCGCAACAACTGACTAGTAATACCTTAACATAAATTAACAGAATTATCATATCACAACTCTATCTTAACACACGGGAGAATCTTATGGATTTTAATCAAGAATTTAATTGAATTAATCTTTAAGAAACTGTTTTAGTTTTTTATTCTCTGAGCTGCATCCAATTATTTAAAAATTAATTGTTCATATGACTTGTCATATGACTGGTCAGTTACTGGTCAAGATCATATGACTCTTCTTCCACAGAAAGAATGATCCCTATGAGTGCCACCTACTGCAGATATGTTATTAGATGATGATTAAAGGGTGATTAAAGAGAATCTCCAAAGATATTAAATCTCTAAAGAGTGTAAAAATATAAATACATATAAAATATACAAATAGTATTATTAGATATGTTATTCATACAACATTAATATTAATACAAATATTAAAAATGTGGTATAGTTGCAAATTACAGGACACATCCTTTTGGGCCCACTTCCACAAGCCAGTGGTCAGTGACCTCCTCGCAAACACAAATCACTTGGGAAAAATGTGCATTCACCAAATGGTTGCTAGAGATTGCTTGCAGTTACAAGGTGAAATTTATCACAAGCTCTTATACAGTCATACACAAAACACTTCCTTGCAGTTACTTTGGTCACTAACAGATTGCCAGTGTTGCCTACAGTTTGCATAGAGGATGGTGATGTTTATGCAAACACACACCAAATGCTCCCTGAACAGTAGTGAAAGTGTGAAAAGAGCAATAAAAACCACTATTTGCTGCAGTTGTGAGGCACGACTTTTATTTTGAAGGCAAATGCTATATATTTTCGATTTCTTCCATGTAAACTATAGTTGAATGTGGCAATCCCCTAGTGGCCAAAGCAATCACAAGGAGGAGGTTTTTGGTGCAGTACCCTCTTTCCAATTTCACCTAGCAACTTTCAACCTCCAGCAGCCACTTGCCAATCAGTCAGGGAGGACATTTTTTTTCTTAGCAACCTTTAGTCCCTAGGTGTGTGTGTCTGGGGGCTTAATTAAGATATGTTGTCTCGTCTGAAATTTAAGGTAACCAAATGTGGCTTCCAACACATTTTATGTAGATATGCAAGTAAAATTAATGAGAGATTATTTCTGTCCTTTTTTTATGTGCTTAGTGTAATGTACCACATATCCAGGGTATTTTTAAGCCCCATGGTGGTCTTTACTGACAGTGAAAACACACATTCCCTTGAATGAATGGGAAATCTGTGGAACAATACAAGGCCTTGCTTTTGGGAGTTGGTTTGGGGCCTGAGCTGGCATGAAGCTCGGTGGGAGTATGAGAGGGAGGCAGACTGGAAGCCTAATTAATCCAGCCTTCCTTAATTAGTCCCTCTCCCATCCATGACGCACTTACCAATCTTCTGATGCTTCCTTTCCTCCTTTGCTTTTCTTTTTTTCCTCATAAGCTGTCTATTCTTTTTGCAGCATCTACATTTCTCTGTCACTTTCTCCTGCTGTCTCTTGGTCTGTCTGTTTTACCATATTTTTAGGCTTCATCGAATGGCAGTATGTTCCGAGGTGATAAGCAAACACATGGTGCTGCAGAGTGCAGCTTAGGCAAAGCTATGGTTGTCTCTGCTGTTGCCTGTGTCACCACTAGAGGACCATACAAATTGACAGCTGTATGCAGCAGAGATTGCCTGCACACCTTTATGTACTGATGTACTGTATGTAGTGCCTCACAATGCAGGTGGTCACTGGATGACTGGGACAATGGCCCAAACGATGCACCTCCTGCTTGCAGATCACAACCCTAATCTGCAAACACTGGCACAGAGAAGCACTGGATGCATCCCTCCAGCTTGGTTGGAAAATTGAATATGGCAGTAACTGTAACCAAAGAGGCTGCCTTTAATGACGCTGGGCAACGAAAACCAGCCCACTCGCTCTGTGCCCAGAATAATGAGGCAGTTATTCCACTAGTGGCAATGACCATTCAAAATGACTGTGCTGTGAATACTGATCAAGACTAACTGTTGACATTCTCATGCACTATGCTGGTTTTATAATGAGCTGTATAATTATGTTATCTGTTTTTGTTTTTGTTTTTACCAACAAAACAAAATTCATACATTGATGTATCTAATTAACCTAAAACAACTTTAAACTATTTATTTTGGTCATTTTGATTTACCATATTCTTCATTAACAAAGCACCAGTAATCGATTAACTGGATTTTTTTGATTTGATAAAACTGGAAATGTTCCTGTTTTTAAGCAATTGACTAGAGTTTTTTTTTGTCTTATTCTTCTTCTTGGCTTTATTATTATTATTATTATTAGTTGTATTATTATTATTATTGGTGTTGTTGTTGTTGTTATTCTTAGTACAATTTCTCTTATCATTCATTTTTGCCTTCCAATTGTACACCACCTGTCCACATTTAAGAATTAAACACTGGAGACTATAGTTATTGAAGAATATACAACTGGCAAGAGGCAAATATTTTACACAGGAGTTTGTGGAAACTAAACGCAATCTTAAAACTGTGCTCAATATATTCAATTTAAAACAGGTTTAACAAATTATCATATCCATATCTATGCTACTATTGAGCTCTTTCTGCTGGATGAGTGGGAAAAAAAATCTGTTTGCTGAAATGATTAGAACCAGATATGGTATGCAGTAGCTATAAAGAGACATCAGTCCCTTCAACTGTCTCTCAGTTTTGCTTCACAACTTACTATACACTGTACTCTACTCCTAAAAGCAATTCAAGTTCAAGTTAATGAGGTTTTTGTTAATAGTGCACATGTGTCATAGTCAGTTCCGTTCCCACATTTCCATCAGGTTCAAAAGAAAACACATGAAAAAACGATTGATTTAAAGGTGAAAATTACCTGAAACAGAACTACCTCACTAACAGTGGACCATAAGGTGATACATATCTTAAGGGATTTTCATCAAATTCCCTTTTTTCACAAGTAAAGATGGACTATTTGTGTATCAAGGTCATCTTGCATCCCTGCGGCACTTCCACCACTTGCCAGTTTTTACTTTCTCACTCTCTCCATGTCTTTAATCGTTATTCCCCCAAACCATCCCTCTTTCTCGTCATTCTCAAAGGAGTATACACACAAATGTGCATTTATATCTATCTATCTATCTATCTATCTATCTATCTATCTATCTATCTATCTATCTATCTATCTATCTATCTATCTATCTATCTATCTATCTATCTATCTATCTATCTATCTATCTATCTATATATATATATATGTATATATATACACATCAACTGAGAGGAAGACAGAATAGGGAAACGTCAAATTGCACTAATTTATTGCAACATGCAGTAGAATTTTCCCCAGACTTTTAAAAGGACATTCCAAAGCTTTTCTTTGGATGTTGGCTGTCTGTTTTCTGTTCTTTGTCAAAGTGAGCGCACACTTTTTAAAAAATATTGAGGTGCAGGCTCTAGGGAGGCCAATTGATGAGTGATGGCCATGGTATTGCATGGCAGGGCAAAATCCGATGGTTCTTTTCTACATTCAAAATTGAAATACACCCCCAAACCAATCCTTCACTGTGTTTTATAAATGGCTGTAGACCTGTAAACATCTCTCATGAACACCTTAAACTAACAAAGAACCAAATTTATTTTAAAAAAGTTTTGACAGGCATAAATATATTGCCAAATTATCTTTATCTGTTTTTGTAGAGATTATCTATCTATCTATCTATCTATCTATCTATCTATCTATCTATCTATCTATCTATCTATCTATATATATATATATATATATATATATATACATAAAAACACCCAGCACGCCCCTGCGGGCGGTTTATCCTTCAAGCTCAGGTCCTCTACCAGAGGCCTGGGAGCTTGAGGGTCCTGCGCAGTATCTTAGCTGTTCCCAGGACTGCGCTCTTCTGGACAGAGATCTCCGATGTTGTTCCTGGGATCTGCTGGAGCCACTCGTCTAGCTTGGGAGTCACCGCACCTAGTGCTCCGATTACCACGGGGACCACCGTTACCGTCATATATATACATATATATATATATATATGCAGACTATGAAATGGTTGATGTAAAGATGTCTTTTGAATGTCTTTTGAATTCTAGATGCTAAAAGTCCCCTTTACTTTCATGCCCTCCTCATAATAACGCTTAAAATGTCAAACCTTAGTCACCATATTAGATGAGGCTTTGGCTGACATTTTGCTATGAACTTCCTTTTCAGATTAGATTTAAAATCCTGTAGCTTATTTTGGATGACACAATCTTTCTTTAAATTTAAAGTGGAAACAAAAAGGTTTATTACTGATATGAACATTTTCAACAATGTAGTTTAACATGTCTAATTTAGAAATATTATGCTGTATACTGGGTGTAGTTTCGTCAGTGGATAGGGTGATCCCTCTTTAGGAAAAATGTGGAAAACACAGTTGTTATTAGCTTTTGGTGGTTTGTGTAACAGCTTGGTGAGCCTCTCGCTCCTTATCCTCGTCTCTTATCCCAGGTTACTCCAAGGCTGTGTGGGCCTGAGATCTTGGAGCTTTCAAGGCTCTGTGCTCTAACTGGTGTATGTAGTGAGTCACCACTACACTGCAGTCTGCAGGCTTAACCATTACACTCCTTGAGCAGTGAGCATAAATCTGTTTATTCTGAGTCTGCTCCAGTTTACAGTTTTTTTTCTCCCACATTTCTTGTTCACATTGGCTTTGTATCTTCTCTTTGAGGAATATTTTTGGTGTGTTTTTTCTTATGTTATTTCATTTTATTTTTAAGTGGTTTAGTGTGGCCCATTTTTTCTGTGTGGGTTTTTGGTTCTATCCGTGTCTTTCTATAGCCTTCTCTTTCCAGAGGCCTGCTCGGCATCATTTGCATGGCCTACTTTCCATATGAGGTTTGGTTAATACCCACAAGTAGACACTTGAACACTAAACAGTTCCCTTGCTGCAGTTAACAGTGGACTTTCCAGAATGAACTGATATACTTAAGGCCTGATCTGTGTAATACATGTTATGCAGGACCACACCTGCCTTCAGAAACTTGACCAAGGAAGTGTACACCTCTGCTGGGTTAAAAGAATTAACAAAGTCTAAAAGAGAGACACCCAAATGTAGTAATTACACTTGTTTCTTTTAAAGGAATACGCCGATGTACTGTAATTAGGACACTTCGATCTTTAGTAATCCACTACTGTCACTAGACAGTAAGTTTAACAAGAGAAAATATAAGTTACTTTACCAAATCTTTGGTTTTATAGATCCAGCCAGTGCTTTAGAAACATTCTAAATGAACCATGTAAGTTTAATATGTGACACAAGTACATCTATTTTGATTTCCAGTTATGCCAATATAAGCACCTAAATAGTTTATTACTTGATGTTCGTTTTAAGAAGTTATTTTGAATTTTAGTTCTTCAAAATATATCAAATCTGTTTCCTTTCATTGTTCTGTAAAGTTACTTATTTTTTTAGTTTAGTTTATGTTATACCTTACACACACAGAGGTCAAGATTATGGTTAGAGTTACAGACACATTTTTTCTTTTCATTTTTGATTTTGACAGACTGAAATAGTTGAAGATTTAAATTAACAATCTAGATGGGATGTGACTTAATGTGGTCTGATACAGTGTGATATGAGAAACTGAAGAATACAGTCTGTCAGTGTATTTTTTCTTCATGTAACAATCACATCAGATGGACCAAAACATAATATCCCAGACGTGTTCTTTTAGTTTTTAGGTCATAAGACCATGGAGGCCTGTCAGTGGTATCAATTCCTTCATCCTCCAGGAACTCCTTTCATATTTTCACCTTATAAGCCATTGTCGTGCTTCAGGAGTAACCCAACTTTCATTAAAAAGATGTTATTTTATTTTTTAAGCAGTATATATCCCTCTTCAGTGGCTTGAAATTTAATTTCACTTGAGGCTGTTTTTTATTTAGTGTTTCTTTGTATGGTGCTTTTATTTTTCTTGTTCAGGCTTTTAAACTGATTATAAGCCAAATACTATTCTCAGTATACTGTAATGGTACACTAGTGGCCTGTACTGTTAACTGGATTTGAGCTTATCCAGCTAACTTCAGGGTTAATCCTGTTATGAAGGCGTTCACCTCTTACCTGGATACATAGCCATGACAACTTATATTGCAGACTTAACGTTCTCCTAAGCGGATAATGCTCAAATTAGAGATTAGCAGCTATGAAATAACCACCCATTGACCAGTTTGATGAACCAATGCTGTTTTCTCCAGAAAATAGTGACACCACTCCTGGAAGATTATTTGGACCTCTGAGCACAGAGAGCAGGGGGGTAAAGTATTTAAATGTAACCATTAAAAATGAAGTACAGTTTTTTAATAGTTTGCCTTTCCTTGATGAACATCAGGCATAAATATAGATATTTAGACGCAACTTCTCATGTGACTCTTCATTAAAGGACAGGTAAAAGAATAAAAACTAAAACTTATTTTTACCCAAATCATAAGCTGCAGGTTTTGTTATGGCTTTGTGTAGGTTTTAATTTTTTAAGTTTATTCTTTTAGGAATTCTGTTTCCTGATTTTTTCTCTGTATTTTGTGGTTCGTTTAGAGATTTCCTTTTGTCCATCATACTGTTCAATTTATTAGTTTCTCGTGTTTTTTTGTTTTTTTTTTAATTTTCTTGCTCCATCTAGTATTCAGTGGTGCCAGCTTTTATTAGGTTAGTGTAGTATTAGGCAGTGGCGGTCCTAGCCTGTTTGGCGCCCTGGGCGAACACTCCCTCTGTCTGTTACTGTTGCTATTTTTACCATTTCTTCTTGGAGCAGCTGTAACCCACATAATTTCCTTAGGGATTAATAAAGTATTCTGATTCTGATTGTTTCAGGATGACCTGCCATTATCCAATGACACATCTGCTTACTTGTATCTTTTGCTCGTTTCTCCTCCTCTTCTTTTCTCTTGAGACTGAGGACCTGATGGCTTTGAACTTTTCTTGTCCATCTTCCATTGATTTTAATTTTGCACTCCAGTATGAACACAAATCCCCCAACTCGAAGGTCACCACAGCATGATCTAACACACCTACACCTTAGTTCACAGATTCACTTTGTCTAAGGTGCTTTTCTGAGATTTCACACAACCCAGGATTCAAATCATGAATACATAATGGGCTTGGATTTACAACATTATAAATGAAATGTGCTCTATTTGGAAGCAGTAGGGCCCACCTCCCCTTTCGATGGGTTGTGTGTGAGACTTTAAATCATCAAACTGTAAATTTTAAATTGATATTGATCCCTTTACCCCGAGTCCTAAACTGTATATTTTTTTTCTTACTCATGTCTCTATATTCTGTACTGTATGTAGATAGAAAACCGATCGGTGCCTGTACCATTCACAATATGCGCTGGCATGACGTCGGGGCAGCATGAGTAGGAGCAATTTTTTTTTTTTTCGCCGATGCCCGTCATGCCGCCCCCCACCACGATGCCGCCCCGGGCAACCGCCCGTGTTGCCCGTATCTAAAACCGCTACTGGTATTAGGTATTAGGCTAGTTTAGTTACTATTTAGTTTAACTGAGTTATCAGTTATCAATTTCGGTCATTTATTTATTCATTTATTGTTTCCTGTTGTATTTTTAGTCTTTATTTCCTTGTGTCTTAATTTAGTTTTACTTCATGTCAGTCATTTCCCGTGATTATACTCACATGTACCTTGTTACTCTTCCATGTCCCATTCCCCTTATTAGTCCTCAATGTGTGTGAGAGTATCGAGAATCTTGTGTTTCCTTAATTTATTGCTTGAATTTCATCCTTGTGTGCTCTATTAAGAATTCATTTGTCTTTGCCTAGTTTTAACAATTATAATCCATCAAATTTTGATTTTTGTAAGTCTTGATTTTTGTAAGTTTGTTAACTTACACAGTAAGCCTTTTCACTAGCTTTCCTTCCCTGCAAAACATTAGGAGAAACTTTATTCATACTGTATATAGTAGCACTGTTGACCTTAAGTGCTTAAACCACATTCACATTTACACCCTGGTTTGAATATTATACCAGTGAACAGTGCTTTTTCCTTCTTTTTCTAAAGACTCATACCTCCGATCTGTCTACAGCAGCTGTGTTGTTACACAATGTGTGCTGTGTTTTTCCACTTCATATTTTCCTTAAATGGTTTATTTTTATTTATTTATTTATTGAAATATCAAACATTCTGTCACCAATATAATCCATATTTATGATTTTTTTGGATCCTGCCAACACCATTCCTTTCATGTGATGGCTAGATTGATAAATGCTATGTTAACTGACTGACTTGATAGCCACTTTGGTGTCACTGCCTATACATTGACGATGTTATGTTAAGTTAAGGCAGGTAGCAGAAAGATACCCTGGCTATATTGAACAAGCGTCTGGGTAAGCACTATCAGTTATATACATCCCCCGTTGACCTAAATGCTATTCCTTATTTTCTTTCGAGACACTACAGTAATTCTCTTTAAATGGTTTGTTACACAGAAGGAAAAAAATCCATAGAAACACTGATCATCAACATTCACACATTTGCATACATTTCTTCTGTCTTTGGAATGGAATTAAAAAAAAAGGGTTGGGGGGATCTAAGAAAGCTAATCTCCCACTTCATTTGCAAGGCTTTCTGGGACACCACAACCCCAGGAGCAAGCTGTTTGTGCACTATAAACAACTTCTGAGTTTGTGTCGGCTTTCTTTGAGCAAAAAGAAGGTACGTGAAGGTTTGTCTTCCTAAGATGGGAGCAACAAATAAAAGATGTGAAATGGATAAGAGAGAGAGGGGGAGAGCTGGGTTCATATATAATGGCTGACTGGCAGAGAATGAGACTTGGCTGTTTTTCATTTCACCTGTCGTTGTAAAAGAAGTGCCTGTCACAATGAGGGCAATGTTACCAGGGCAGTGGATGTTTCCATGACAACTGGGAGATTTTTACCCCTTGTTCTGATTAATGTTGAGTTGTTGCCTTGGATAAAACCTTTATGCAAGCACTTGCTCCCCCTACACAGCAATAAGTGAGAGGGACACTTGTTCTGTCCATGCCATAAATGAAAGGGATACTCGTTCTGTCCTTGCAGCAATAGCAGCATTGTATCTTTCATCTCTAACTCTCAGTCGCTGTGAGATTCTGCACCTTTTATTTTTTCGCTATGCTTGTTCCGCATAAAACAATGGGAGTGAGGGTAATCTTATAGTCTGTTATACTTCTAATAGCTAACATCTTTGTTGAACATCTTGGCCAAAGTTTTCAGTCTTACATTCTTAGACACTTCCAATTTTGCCAGGTCTTTTTGCTAAGTGCTGAAAAAAGGGGGCACTGGAAATCTTATTTTGTCCAACAGAACAAATTTTGCACAGGTTAAGAACTCAATGTTGTCTACAAAGATAAGAACAAGCCATCATGTTTATGACATTTACTCCACTATCCACAAAGTCCCAAGGATCAAATGTATCATAGGTGTGATTCTGGATAAGGTGAGACTGCATGCTCCCACAGCCATAACTGAGTTCATCTGAGTGATTTAATAAATGTTGCAAAAAAGAAATCACATCCTAAACCCATCTGCTCAAAGTTATCGTTACTTGGGGCACATATAACAGCTCACCCAAGCCACAAAATGTTTCTGTGTCTATCGATGCAGTCTGTTGGTGAGCGTTTGTGATGTTCAACTCTGACCTTTATCTCACCATCTAAATACTATAAGGAGGAATATGTAACGCAGTTCAGTTTCACGCCCCAGAGGGCTCTCGCCTTCCTTAGAAAGTAGCCTATAATGTAACTGTACGTCTAGGTTTTTAAATTATGAAGAGCAGTTTTGGGTGTGTTACAAAATAATTTACAAAGTTTATTCACATTACATTTTTCAATAATGTAATAATGTAATGGTTTCCTCTAAGAAATTCAGTAATTACAGTTACAATAATTACATTAATTAGGTTGCAAAGGCTCTTTAGTTATCGAAGTGGATAGAAAGAAAAAAAATCAAGTAAACAGGCCTTCTTCCTGTGCACTTGCGATACAGTCAGTTGATTTTAATTTGTATGTAAAGGAGAGACAGATCTGCAGAGAAACAGATATGGCTTTAATTTTCACAGCACAAAAGGATGAGTGTGATGGTAAAGTGCAAACTGAGAGAGATTGCATACATGTTCTCATTAGGATAGAGATTTGTGTTTTTGTGTAGCCTAAAATTGACACTGTTAAGTTGTAAGTATGAGACAATACATTTCAGGTCATTTCATGGACAAGTATTATAACAACATGTGTTAGGAACTATTATATGTGTGTGTAGAATAGGAGAATATGCCACTTTGAGTGGGGTCAGAATTTATGAGATTTATGACAAGTTTCTATCACAAACTGTCTGGCAGTGATTGCAAAGATTCATTTTGGATCTCCAATAAACAGAACACAGGTTATTGTGTGGCAGGTATTGTTGAGATGCTGTTAGGTAGTATACAATCAGACCTGATACAAAAGAAGAAAGGAGTTCTAGGAAAATCAGTGGCCACTTTTCTATTGTCTCACAGTTGGAAAATTATGAGGGCAATCTGCTCCATGCAGGGAAAGACAGTCCCCTGTAGGCTTACAGATTTTGAGGCACTGCATTTATGCTATGTTCCACCATCTCTCATTTTAGAAACTGCAGGTGGGCTTTTTTCTTGAGCACAGATTCAAACTCTCCATTCTCCCCCCAACACTCTTTCTCAAAGTATGAACAGACCTGCAGCACCGCCAGTTGTTTTCATCTGTAATATCGGCGGTCCATATCACCTTCGTTGAAGCAAATTATGTGCTACATAGATATATTGTGTTTTGTTGAAGATGAAGATTTTTCTTGAATATCACACATGTGCACAATTTACAACAGATTTACAACGACAGATGAACTCAATGATGAATCACATCCTATAACTGTAACTCATCAGAATTTTTGGTTCTTGGTGCAGTCATTGTTCAGATGTTTGCAACTTGTAGATAACTGAGACCAAGCAGTGATATGCGACACACTCATTTACACATGAGCCATTTATTATTATTATTATTAATCACATGTGATTCACATCTTGACAGCAGAAATTCATCAATATTCTTATAAAGGATGATTTTATAATTATACAAATTGTTTCTAAAAACGTTTCCAATTAACCAGATTTATTTGTTTCAAGACTTCAATACTCTGATATTTGTGAAAACTCAAAAACAAGGTAATAAATGTACTTGTAATTAATGTATTCTCTGCCAAGAAAGTTTTCTAAGTCTTTCTAAGGCAACCAAGGGTAAGCTGAAGTAAGGCCAAAGCATTACCCATTTGAAAAGAAAAATATTTTAGCCTTTTATTTCTCCTTGCTGTTGAAACTTTGTTGATCAGTTTCTGTTTCTATCTATTTATCACAATTAAAGGAATTCCATTTTTTTTTAAAATTACAAACGTCCTATGCTATTTTTTTTCTTACTAACTATTATTGTTAAGCCAGCCGCACAGGAAGAACCTGTGTCTGAGATTGCTGTTCTGATCAGCTTTTAGAAGAAATGCTAAGAAACATGTGTTTGGACTGTGAGAGAAAACTGACACAGGCATAGGGAGAAAACTACACACTGTACTGCCAAGTCGTGATTTTATGACATGTTCGTTTTTTTTAAATGATTGTTATGGATAGACGCCCAGAAGGTCATTTTACAGTAAGTGTAGTAAGTCAAGTATACCAGGCACTTGGCTGTCATAAGAAATGGACAGAAACACTGGGTATATTGCCCCATCTCCCACATGAACTGATGCGCTCGTTTCAATCAGTCTTGAGCTGAGTTGTCACATTGAGGGGTCAGAGTTGAAACAAAACTCTTAATGACTACCAGCAGAGACAGCATTAGACCGTGGTCTTTCAGTTCAGCATGATGCAAATACACTGGAAGTGTGCATCGATTTTCTCATCATGTCAGGACCATTCAGCAGTTCCAAATCCGTTCCCAGTCTCTCCCAATTAGCTTTCGGCCCAGAGAACACTGTCGATCCCCATCTGCCCATCTGCCTGTCAGTGGCTTCATTCCACTAAAGGAGAGAAATAGGAAGGGGAAGAAGAGAGGGAAACGAGGGAAAGAGCAGGCAGGCAATGGATAATTCTGTGTTTGGCGGCTACACGTGAGAAGGCTTGGCAAATCTGTCTAAAGCCACAGCCAGTAGGGGTGGTTTGGAAACGGAAGGACTCCCTGAGAGAGATACTGTTGTTTGGATGATAGAGTGAGGCACAATGCCCACTCACTCTCTGCAACCATTTATCAATGAAAACACAGGACTCGTTCTCTGTATCGCCTCTGTCAAAAAGGGATTCAAATTTCTCTTTTTGATGAGTTTTATACATCTCCGTTCCTATCTGTCTTACTATTTTCCTTTGGGATGGGCCTATTACTGAACATCTTGTCCTAAGGTTACAGAATCTCGTCCAGATAATGGTCTAAGACTTCAGATGAGTCTTTCATTCTCCCAACAGGCCTTGGCGCTTAAAGTTGGCAGCTTCAGATGGACGTTCTGTATGATTGCTGCCTCATCACTCTCTTCTGGTTTCCTCTGCTTGGAATATAGTTCCTCTCTGAACTGAAATGACTGATTAGATATATCCTTACAGTCATCTTGCATTACAATATTTGTTTGTATTTTCAGCTGCCAAAAACTGGCAATATGCCACAATTATCAATTTGGGAGCTGAAATGAGAAATCTGTGCAGTATAAAAGAGATTTAAAAACATAGTCCTGTTTATAAAATTTTATTTGACATCCAGTTTTCTTTGCATGAGGGTCTTTTGCCTTGTCTACCTCCTACTGCCGAATAGTGTGTAATTGTATTTGTATGGAATAGCTGTTGTATTCCATTGCCCATGAGTGGTTTCATCTTTGGAGTTGGCTCCACGCTCATGACGAAGCTTTGTCCACACACATATAAATTAGAGTCCACGCTGTTGTTGCAGCATGGACTCTAACTCTCTTTACTCATTGGTATTCCTCATCTCTCTTTGTCCTGATGGGTGGTGTAATTATGGAAGCCACAGGGAGGCAGCTGGGTTTTAGACTTTGTAGAAAGGCTGCTGGGAGCTGCCCACTGGTGGGAAGGAAAAGAAATGCATGCTGCCATTTGGTAACCTCATCAACCCGAGCAAAAGAGCTGATAAAATGAACAAACTTTCAAGGAAAAAATGCATGTATAGGCACTGATGTTGAGACATGTCTGGACGCTATTATCCATGCACACAATGTATAGTGAAAAACAGTCATATAAATGCATCCTCACACAGTGGGGCATGTAGACACACACTGTGGAAATGTAGCTGTCCACCTCTGCACACAAATAGATAAAGTCACCATTGGTCCAGGCTGCAGCCCGATAAATTTCCCCCTACATCCCTTTATGGCTTGTGTTTTTTTCTTTTTTTCTTTTTTTTGGATGGCTTGGGTGTTATCGGGGGCAGCAGTAGTTGAATTCACATATCCTGGTCCTGGTACAGCTGGGCCTTTGCCTACAGTGCATTAGTTTTTGCCTACAGTGCATTAGTTTTTTCATGAAATGTCCCACCATTCTTGGGCCTGATGGAACACCACTATGGGCTTACCCACGGTGATCTAATCCAGCTGGGCACAGACATCTACTGATATACTAGCGAGAGGGCAGAGAGATTGAAGGAGCTGAACATAAGAGATGTGGAGTAAGAGCGAGGAATTGAACTGGAATGAAAAGGATATACTCTCTGAGGAGAAACAGCGTGAGAGGATCTTCCATTAGAGAGCCCATATTTGGCTTGTGTATGTGTATATCTCAACCATCTTGCTGGTAGATAAACAACGCCTTGCATGACTGCAGGCATACTGGTGGGTCAGTATGATGTGTTTGAGGGGGTAGAATGAGAGAATCAACATCAATAACAACTACAGTACACAGCAACAACAGTGGAAACAGTGGCAGCTGTAGTGTTGTGGAGAGACCCACTGGCCCTGGAGGAGCAGAGGCTCCATTCAGGAGCGTTGTTATGACTCACTGTTGGGCTATAATGACCACAGATGGCCATTAGCAAGGTGTGAGGTAAACAGTGTAGGCCCTGTGTCCCTAGTGCTATAGAAAGGTACACTACTCAGATATGACAGGCACAAAGTTGATGTATCTAATAAGCGCTTGTATGAAAAGGATCCCCTCCCACCCGCTTTTCACCTGCAATTCTAAAATCTTTTTAGGATTGCAAAAAAAACAAACAAACAACAACAACAAAAAAACTTACTCACAAATCTGAGGTTAATTTGTGAGTTAACATTTTGTGATGCTGCTACTAACATATTAGGTTGTTCAGCTGACTTTTCCTCTTCTAAACACAACAACATTTGTAGTTTTCAATCTATAAATTGATGGGAAGACATATTGGTGCATGGCAACTTGCAATGTGGTGGCATTTGTCTTTCTCTCTCTCTCTCTCGCTCTTTCAGACATTTTTAATAGCCCTTACTCCCAATTCACATTCACCTTACTCTCCCTACTGTTTTTACAAAAAAAATGTTTCTTATGCAAAGATTGTGCTGATATGCCATTTAGCTGATGTTGTTTCTATGGTTTTCGAACCAATTCCTGAGGTCAGATGGCCAAGGATACGAGTGGGCGTTAAGGCATCTGGGCAAGGAACTCAAAACTGGATTATAGATGGCAGGCCTTAACACCCACTCACATCCTGGGCCATCTGACCTCAGGAATTCGCATGATAAGGTGGGGCCAGGTTTCACAATGAGCTCACCCGAAACTCTGGCTGATTGGGACCCACACCCAGTTTCACACCTTGGCTCAGGCGATTAGAGGATCATCAGGGGGTCCTTTTGTCCCTCTGTGGGGGGAAACTCCCACTAGGTTTATATCTGGGACTCCCTACCATTTGACCTTAGAACTGAAGAAGCTTCTTGGATGAGAGGTGAAACGTCTTCAAGCAACTTAAAGAAGTAAAGAAGCTTTTCTTTGCATGCTCCTTTGACGACAATAAAATCAATATTTTCTTTATTCAGCAACAGGGTCAACTTATTACGGTATTTTCCTCACTACAAGGTGCACTTAAAATCCTTTAATTTTCTCAAAAGTTGACAGTGCACCTTATGTATGAATTGTGGTTGTGCTTACTGAACCGATTTTATATGGTACACGACGCTCAAAAAGCTGTCAAAATATTTTAGTACAACTTTTGTAAGCGACGAAGCCACACCGCTTGATTGATTGTCGGAGCATTATGGCTACCGTAGTCAGGATCCTCATGGGCTTAGATTAATCTGGGTCCAAAACTCTGTTCTTCAGGTCCCAAAGTCAAACGAACACTGCGGCATCACTGAGAGTTCCTTTGTCTAAATTTTTTCATCTTTAATAAAATGATCAGGGTTGCTGCTTTACCTGGTGTGATAATTAAGTTTAACATCCAGGCATCCATGAAAACAGAATTTATTAAATTTAAGTTAAGTTCGCTAGTTTCCACCTAAATATGATATACCATGTTCTGACTGAGAGATTTTGGAAAAAATTAAAATGTACAGCTCAGCTATCACTTCCGACATAAATGAAGACAGAAAACTAAACAGCAGTGGCGTTTGTAGGGTTACTGAAGTTGGACTAGCTAGTAACCCTACAAACGCCACTGCTGTTTAGTTTTCTGTCTTCATTTATGTCGGAAGTGATAGCAGAGCTGTACGTTTTAATTTTTCCTGTGGCGGTTAAGCTGCCAGATTTTTCGCTTCAGGACCCTTCTTCATGGTTCGTGGCATGGCATTTCAGCCGACGACGCAAAATACCATCATATGGTGTTCTCGCTGGATCCGTTGTCTACCTGCCGTGTGAACACCCTTCTCTGGGATACCCCCACCCAAGGGAAGTACACCGCTCTCAAGGCACTGCTGCTGCAGTGCTACTCCCTCTCTGATGCAGAGCAGGCTGAGAAACTCCTCGCTCTCTCAGGACTGGGTGATGGTACCGCTCTTGAGCTCATGGAGAGCATGCTGTCCTTGCTAGGAATGGATGATGGCGGATTCCTCTTCACTTACGTCTTCCTCCAACAGTTGCCTGTGCGAGCTGGCATCGCCAACTCCCTGCTGCTTGCCGCAAAGGATTACCACTCACTCACAGAAAAAACGGATCACATTCTCCTGGCTACCAGTTTTTCGGCATCCAGGCGAGTTCCTGTTTCACCGACGGCATCTCCCGCGCCCCCACCGATTCACCCGGTGGTCTCTGACTCATCGATGGTGGCTGGGATCGCAGGATGGTGGCACCGCGAAAAAGGGCTGTGTTTTTGCCATCGCCGTGCCACCTTTGCAGTTTTGAGGCCCAGGGAAACAAGCCAGCCAGTGCTCTGTAGCGGCCGCGACAACTGGAAGGAAAGATAAGGAAAGGATAATCTTCACTGAGGACTCACATGTTTTCTGGTTGACTCCAGCTCCCAGAGGAGCCTTGGAAACTCTGATGACGTCTTTGCATACCTCCATAATAGTATATTATTTAATCTTAAAATAAATTGGAGATTTCCCACGTACCACCAGAGAGAGCCCAAGTACCACTAGTGGTACGCATACCACAGTTTGATAAAGACTGTACTATGTGATTGCTAGCGACACAGCTATGTTAGCATAGACATAAACACAGTGAAGCTGAAGGATGAACGCAAATTTTTTTCCACTCGATAAAAGTTAACGTGAGGTTTCCCGATGGTTAGGGGCAAATGCAATCGCATGGCAGGATGCTATAAATGGACCAAACTTCAGTCAGGATAACAACTGAAATAATCCATCCACAATACGAAGTTATTGATTGATATACTGCAATAACAGGGGAATAGAGCAGCTGCAAGAGAATTCAACATTAATGAATCAATGGTATAGATTTGGAGGAAGCAAGAAGAATGAGTTGAGTAAAATTTGACTTACTGTTTTGTTTCGCTTAATGCGCCTTATAATCCGGTGTGCCTTATGGTCCAAAATATACGGTACTTTCATCAACAGGGGCACTAAGCATAACTGAATTGTGATCTCATAAAAAATTATTTACAGTACTGTGCAAAAATTTTAGGTTGCTACTTTGTCACTACCAGCCTGTTGAACAAGCAAATCATTTCTTCCTGTTTCTTCATTTTAATATATGAAAAATGCCAAGATTTGCACCAAATAATGTTTACCTATATAATTTGGCATATCTCAGCATTGTTTACAATGTTCCTTTAAAACACTGAGGACACTGAACAAGTAGAGGACAGAAGAAGTCATACGTTTAATATATCAAAATTGCATTTGTAAGAAATAGGAAAATAAGTTCTGACACAGGACTTGAGAGATGCATCTCATGACCCTTCAGTTGATCAATCTACTGTTCACCAAAGCGTCTTCAGAAATGGTCCCAGTGGTAGGGAAGGAAGAAAGGAAGGAAGGAAGAAAGGAAGGAAGGAAGGGGAGGAAAATGGGAAGAAAGTGCTGAAGTAAGCTACAATTACTTAAGCTGTGGACTGAAAATTAGTGCCAACGGGTCTTATGGAATGATAAATTAAAATAAAAAATTTTGTTCATCAGAATGTAAAAAGAAGGTCAGGGGAGGGACGTGTAACAAAAGTGGCTATAGCCAGTGGAGGTTCAGTCAAGATTTGGGACTGCATTTAGCTAGTGGTGTTGGAGATCTTTTCAAAATGTATAAAATAATGAATGCAGAAAAGTACTGTCATATTTTGATCCAATATGTAATATCAAGAGGAAAATGTCTGATTGGCAACAGCTTCATTTTTCAGCATAACAATGATTGCAAACACAGTGCCAGTGTAGTAAAAGAATACCCTTGGGCTAGTAAAAGCATACCTTGTCTTGAGCTAGAGCTCACTGTTCTGCTCCCCATTGATGTAGAGACCCACTTGCTGTGATTTCTCTAACCAGAACTTGAGCTTGAACTCACCTGCTGTGAGTTCTGGCCAGATTGGTCCTTTCTCTTTGTAGTGAACCTCTAAACCAGAGCAAGGACAGTCATCAGCAACTGCAATCCAAGGCAGTCTAAGTGCTTGGGCTAGTTAGATAGCATGAAATATGCATGAAATAAAAGCCAGGACATTGACAACTAGTAAATCGCATTGCTGGCAGTGCTGTCTTAGATAAAAAGATGAAAATAAGCATATGCTAAAGTGAGTCAACAGATAATATCCCTTGGCATCCCATCCAGTTAAAGTAATGTGTAGAAAACACTGGTGTGTGTAGGTGTGTGCATTGTTCTATAGTTAAGTAAATGAAATAAGTAGATACTTGAAAGTAGATAATACTATAAGCAGATATAGGCAAATAAAAATGTAGAAAGAATAGAATTATTACATAATCAGAAGTGTGAACTTTAACACAGAAAGAACACTTGTTTTACTGTATCTGACATTTTTGTATATTTATCATGTCCCCACATTGTGGGATTAAGTCTAAAAAAGCTAAACCTTGTTTGCACCTTGTGAAGGATGAACTATTTTCATCTGTTGCATCTTCATCCTTTTTTCCTGAAACTTCTTCAAATAAAACAATTGCAGTGTAAGATTCTTTCCAACTTTCAGAAATTGTGTGTCCTGCCTGTTCTTGCTAGTCAAAACAACAGAGTCTGATCCCTGAGAGGCAGCTATGGGGTCTGGGTGTCCTTTGTGGTCTTTTATGGTACAGCAGGCTGGTGATGGAGGAGCTTAGCTTGACCCAGCAGGTATCCATCTCTAACTCCTCTTTGAGGGAGCTGGCTGCCAGTGTGGAAGCCTGTGTCAGGGCTGGGAAAAAATGAACCACATAAAAAACAACACAAGCTGACTGTAAAAGAGCATAAGAGGAGACTCGCAGGCATAGAATGGTGGAGGCTGGCTGAGGCAAGGTGCCAACAGGCCTTAGACGCTCTGATTCAGCATCTCCCATCATTCACGCTGCCATGAGCCACAGCAGGGGTATTATGGGATTCTTCAGGATTTTTTTTTCTTTGTCATCATTGACTCTTTCTGAGACTGACAGCTATCTACATTGATTGACACTAAGGGAACTAGGAGCCTGCTGAGAGAGGGGGGTGCCAGGCTAATTGACTGTCTTCCATCTGGTTGATGGCTGGCTTTGGAAGAAACGACAGGGCAGAAGCCCACCACTGTTTTTCTCTACTGAGCCTGGAAATAATGAATACTGCTGGAATGTTTTGGCAGAGAATGTGTGAACTCGGATAGTCAATTCTCACTTTGTTTTTTCCATAAACATGTGGATGCTGTGAATCGCCATCACCACCACATTGGGTGTAGGGAGTTTTTGTTGCAGTTATAAATACTGTCTCCAAGCTCCAAAGGCAGAAGTAAGAATTAGATGGAGCTGAAGGGTTCTACTAAATAAAGCATTTCAGTTGATGAATTATTGAACAAATAGAGATGTATACCTGCAGCAAAACAGCAAGGCCTGATGGTCTTTTTTTGAACACAGTAGGAGACTCAGCCATGTATTAAATTACATGTTCCAATTTTTTTTTTCTGTCTGCATCATTAGACTTGGAGTTTTTTTCATAATGGTGATTAGTAAATTATCAACTCTGCACTGAAGTGAAGGAAGAAGTGTTAATACCCCCCCTTTTTTGTAGGTGAGAAAAATAGATAAATAAATAAAAGTTACATTGAAATAAAACATTTCAGAAAAAGTAATAAATGTTCTCATCAGTTGTAGCCTTGGGACTGCCATGTTTTTATTCTTAAATAGATGTTTTGAAAACTCACTGAATCAGAGGATAATTCAATATCTATTGAAACACAATTTCAATATGTATTTAAATATCGACATGAGTAATGCTGATAAACAATATCTGATCCAAACCCAATATCCATTTCAATTTGCGGTAGATACACAATGTCTGTGCTGAGGTCATCCCATTGATTTAATGTAAGCTGCCTGAATGGAAAAAAATGGCACTCATTGAACCCTTACACATGAGGTTGGATTTAAAATTGATTTTTGCAAGAAGAAGCACTCATTTGAATGTGTCTATACAGTCAAATTATGGAAACTTTAAAGCATATTAACACATTTGATTTAACTGTGGCTGTGACTATTAAGGCAACAGCTTGATGAACCATAATCAGGTGAGCCAGGAAAACCTTTGCAACACTTGGAGTTTGAATAGACCAACCAATTTTCTACATCAGTAGATATATGTGGGTGTTACCTGCATGAATATATAAGGATATGGTTTTCTTGCGACATACTGATATTAGACAGACAGACAGACATACAGACAGGAGGGTATGCAGGCAGGCTTATAAAAAAGAGTGTAGTGTGTGTGTGGTGTAGCTCAGGAGGCTCTGGCCCAGGACTATACATTGACAAGCTGTCCACATCTCACTGTAATTTACAGACCTTACCCCAGAGAGCAGGTCTGAGTTATAACATTTCTCTCTACCCTCTCGTTCTCCTTTCTTACAGCTTTTCCTTTTCTCTGTTCATTTTCTACCGTTTTCAGCTTACTTTTTCAAGTCTGATTTTGTTTTCCCCTCATCATACGATTGTGATTTTTTTTTTAACTTTCATTGTAAGCTGCTTATAAAGCTACTGGATGACATGAAACATAGAACTATTAGGGTGACTATTAACATTTAATCACTGTAATGCAATTTTGACTGAATAGTTTCAAATCTGCTGATACGGGTGAGTTAAAGAAAAAAAAAATCATAAAAGCAGTGTGCAGTATTTGGGTATCACAACAAAGTCTTATTTTCTAGGCTTCCCCACTAGAGAAGTCATTCTGTAGTGCTTCCAGATATAGGTTGACAAAATATTATACTTGTTCTTCACAAAGAAAAAAATGGGTGTGTTCTTAAAAATAACTCAAATAAAAAGTTGATTAGTTTTTTTGGATCTTTAATATTTATAGGTTTTGGATGGGGGTAGAATTTTTTAAATAGCATCTGGTAATCTTGCGGCGGTATGATCTGACTCACAGTGGAATACAGGTCAAAGCATTTACTTCTCATAAAACGTGTCTCAGTAACTGGTAGTAGACAGTCGACTAGTCATTGGGCAATGATTTCTCTCAAACTTCTTCTTCTCTTTCCTGTTATTGTTAATATATTAAAAAAAAGAAGCATATTTAGTACCATACAGTTTTTTTTTCCTATTTCCAATTTTCTTCACAACTAAATCTGTCCTCACAGACTTCAGACTGTACCTACCTAATCAACCCAAGTCCTCGATTGGGTATCCCACAAGACCTGTTTGAAGCAGGTTTCTGTATCAGTGAGAAACAATTATAGCACTTAAAACTCAACTTCCCTGTGGACAATCACAAAGGAGTTTATCAGTATTCAAATTTTTTTAGGAAATTACAGTACAATTTTGTTTCCGCTTACAAAACAGATGTCTGACCAGCTTTCCAACAAACAAGATGTAATTCAAAGTAAGTCAGGTAAGAAGTCAATTCCACAGAGATTCCACATACTTCATCACTCTCGACATTTTCATCTGACACTGAAAAATTAAGACTGGCCACTTTAGATGCTAATTTAACTGCTTAGCACATGATTTCCCTTTCTCAGTAAAGCTTTACTTCTACCATAAAGCTGTCATGCTGGCTCCACATCCCACTCCCTTACAACCCAAGGTACAGAGGTACACAGCAGTCCTCTTTCCCCCACAGAGAGAAACGGCAACCTTCATTATGTTTTCTTTTAATCCGTTAATCCACGCTTTAATACAGAAGTAAACAAATAAAAGCATCTAAGTAAATGAACAGTTAGAGTCACTCTGTAATAGCTCGTAAATCTTTCAGAGTTTGTAATGAGCTCCTTTCTCCTCTGGGCTCAGCAGCAAGAAATCAGCACTTCACACACGAATGAGAGCAGCATGCAAGAAGACTCCCCCTCTAAATATGTACCATTGAGAGACTTTGGGGGGGGTGAGGGGGGTTAGATTGTTTGTTTGTGGAAGTTGTGTTAATCTGTACAAGCATCTTGCGCTCTATTTTGATGAACAATAACCACCTTATAAAAGTACATGAAGATACTGTAGGCATACTGTATGTAGCACAACGGTTTATTAATTAATTATAGATGGCATACCATCTTTAATAGGGTTTGTAGACCTGATACAAATGTGAAGGTAATCCCACAACTAAAGCAGATAAGTACGCTTGTGTGAGCAGTTTCTGCAGGGAATTGCATTTCAATTTAAGCATTAGATACCAGTAAGATGAGATGACCATCATTTTTCCTGTATCTAGGCAACAAGAGAACCACATAGCATTTCCCTTTCTCTCCTTCCATCTCTTTCACTAACTCTTGTTCTCTTTCGCTTCAGGGAACATTCAGTATTACTTTTAAAATTAAAGGCTTGCAAAAAAAAAAAATCCCTTCTTTTTGGTAGCTAAATGCGCACCAATTTATTCAGGCTCCACCTTTAAATAGAAAATTATGCGCAGGTGGATTCCGACCACATCATCCACTGATATCCACTGTGTTTTATGGCTCTCCTTGAGGAATGATGAAATGTTTACCAGTGGGTGAGGAGCAAGCAGGGCAAGAGAGGGAGGGTTGTGTGATGTGTGGGAGGACTGCTTCACTCCTACAAAAAGAAGGGATGGCGAGGGAGGAGAAGAAGGACGGGGTATAGGAGGAGTTTGGTGTCATCAGGGTACAGCCCTCACCAAAATAAATCAAATATGGGTCCATAGTGAGTAAAACAGTGTGATTGTACTTTATGACACATGTATAGTTGTTTCCACTTTGTTTTTATTGTGTGTCATCAGGATGTTTTTATGGTTCTTCTTTTTTTCTGTTTTGTTTTGTTTAGTATGTTTTCTGCCCACCAGTCATCAATTTGCAATAATTTCTGGACATCAGACTTACATAACCTTCATTTATTCTGCAATGTCTGCACTGGGCACTGCTGCTTTAAGATTGAGTTGCCACAGAAACAGAGCTACATTTCTACTGAAGAGGGGAAATATGACAGCTTCAGGAAGTAATTGGTTTTACAGGCACAAGAGAGTATTAATTGTTTTTAGTATTGTATTTAATCTTTCTGTCGCCTAATACACAGTAAGTAGCTACCAGTTATTTGCAATTAATGTCTTCAGTGTAACATGTAACATGCAATTCTATGTAATGAAATCTTATGCGTTCTACTTCAAATGCACTTTAAAAAAAGAAAATTCATACATGTTTTGTCATTTCCAAACTTTCTTGAAATCAAGTTATTACTATATCCATTTCCACTGTGTTCCATGGAGTTACTTTGCCCTTTTACTCAGTTTTTGCAAAGAGTAACATGATAGATGTATGGAGCAGAGAAATATGCTGAATGACTAGATCATGGCAATAAGGTACTACACATATGCTTCAGCAGAACCCCATTTTTTTATGAGAAATCTCCTGCAAGACTGTATGCATCTTACATGCACATGGTTTCACTTCCCAACTTCCAAAAAGCAGTAAGGCAGAAGAGGAAGTTGGCAACAGGAGGAGGTGAGTCACTGACTCTGGTTGATAGTTACACATGATGGATGTGACTCACAAGTGAGGATTCATGCTGACACTCTGCAGTGACAAAGCCTGCCTTATAGCAGGTGACAGACTACTACCTGCAGCCCAGCCTCTCTGCGGATTAAGCTTGATATCCTCTCTGGTTTAACAATTACTTGTACCACTTGCATTCCTTGCAGGGATACTATTGAGAGGTGCTACCATGTAGAAGTAAAGTGGGGAGCTCAAAAATGTCTTATATCCTTCCAGGGTGAGCCCATGGCTTGTGTTGCAGGAATAGGGAGCTTGATTGACAGAACTGTAGAATGTAGAATTACTAGGCCAGCTGTTAATTAGAACGATGCTACTATATCTGAAACCTGTATATGTACAGATGAGGGACATTGTGGTTGTTTTAGTTTATTTTATCCTCATGTTTACAGAGCATTTTAATGAACAATAAATCAATAAATGATAAGTTGATGGTTCATTTATTTTTATTTTGATTAAATGAAAAACTAATTCATGTGTACTTAATTAATTAATGTGGGTTTGTTTGCTTATTTTTAAACAATTTAAGTTTAGAGTTTTAAGTATTATGGTTATTGTAATGTTGCAAATGATGTTTAAAAAAACTTTTAAGGTATTTATAAGTAGGCAGGCAGCAGCCTCAGCATCATCGATAAGTTGTGCATAAAGATAAGATAAGATAACTCTTTATTGTCATTGCACAGTCATACATCCTACGTCGGCACTACATATAACACAACACGACACGATATGACACATCACAACGCAACAAACAACACAACACAGTATATTAACTTAGTATAAAAAAGAAGAAGAAGTAAAGTGCATTTAACTACACACACATTAGTGTGGCTTGCGGGCACTGGAGCTGATCGCACCAACTCAGAACAGTGCTTGCAATTCCACTTTAATAAAATAAGTTGATGAATTTACTTAGTAACAACTATTATCAATCATGGTTGTTATAAAGCATTACCATTAGTTCTGTCAAGGTTGAGAGTTAATATTAACCTCACATATGAATGATGTCTTGTAAAGAGATGCAGAAAACATGTAGCGAAAGAATGACAACCACGGGAGAAAAGAAAAAAAAATACACACACACAAATGAAAGTCACGTTTTGTATCGGGTGGTTTAAGTGTTTTAGGCAGTTTCCTGTCAAATTCTGTCTGTTGTAGAATCCTTGTTTTTCCTGAGAGAGCATCCTTTAAAAAAATGTAACCCTGTGGGGAAAAACAAATAAATATATATATATGAATAGAGTAAAATAAAAATGTCACCACTATCAAAATCCTGCTGTCTACTTTTAGATTCTCTCTCTTTGTCTCTCTCTCTCTTCCCGTCACTTAGACTTTCTCCCTCTTTGTCTTTAGGAACTGAATAAGAAAGATAAGCTAAGACTCCCATTTAAGTACCTCTCCATCCATTAAGATAGAGATTATAGCTCCAAAGCTAATTGTTTTTCTTTCTTTCTCCCTTTCTTTCTTTCCTGTTCGTTTTATGGAGAACATTCATGAAGCCAACAGGGGGCCCTTTCTTTTCAATTTTCTTTGTAGTAAATTCTCTCATTTTTACCCCTTGTCCTAATATGAAGGCAAATTAAAATTGATTAAATTTCAACATGTTCATTAGGCTATGAAGGTGAACTCTATGTGAAAGGATGTGGTGCTTTAAAGGGTCTTGTCTTCCTCTGTGCAATCTTGACAAATAGAGATAGGCTGCCAGAATGTAATGCAGAACGGCTGTCGAAGGGCTAGCATATGCTTTGTATTTGCTCAGACATTTTTAACTTAATTCTTTGTTTACTTAATGCACTACATTATACTTTTGTATATGTAAACTATGTGTTTTTATTCTGTATTTTCATGTATGTATGTATCTGTTTATTTTAGATGACAAATTGCACTTCATTTTTGGACACATTTTAATTGTGTATGTGTGATAAAAGGCAGTTATTTTAGCTGCTGTTGGGAATTAAGGTACAGCCAAGACAATTTTAGTATCTGTTAGTATCTCTGACTTCAAACAGTCACTGAGGAAAAAACTAAACACCAGACTGGGAAAACATTTTTTTTCTAGAAAACATGAATCCAGAGAGTGTACTCCTCTCTGGCTTAACTTTTGTAAATATGCATATAGGCCAACAGAGTATAATCCCAAGAGAAGTCACCCATTATATTTTTCATTCTTATTTTAATTAATTGGGATTAGAGGTCATTTGTTGAAATGGAAATTGATGGCATGGAGGAAGCTACCTAGTTACACTTCACTTATTTGCATTCATATGTGTGATAAAGATAACTATAATATAAATGGTTGAGAAAAGGGATAGCCACCACGCTCATCACTAAAGTCATCATGAAAGCTTTATAGAAAATGTCTCAAATGAATTAATTTTTTGTTTCATTTAATAAAAGTAGCTCCCCTTAAAGGAGTTCTTAACACCCATCTATAAACAAAATCTGTTAATGAAAATTTCAGCTGTCTATATATAAGCATGCCGTTGCTTGTTTAAATTTTTCATAAACTAGCGTAGATGTAAACTAAGCCACTGATTTGACAGATAAGGGGTACCAGTGATGAATGTATATTGAATTAATCATTTATTTAAGTATGTTGGAATCACAGCATCTATATAATGCATCTAACAAGCCCATTAATTCCCTTTGGCAAGCTTTTCACCTTGTTTTGTACTGAGGGGGAGACAATGACAAAGAGAGCAATAGAGAGACAGAAGTGGGCACACAGAAAAGACAACATAGTTCATCAGGTCTTGGCCTTCTGTAAAGTGAATGCTGGGGGAGTTGTGTGTGAGTGCATAAGTGTGAAAGTTTAGTTAATGTGTGTATGGGGTTGAAGGGTGATGGGAAAAATCAAGGACAGCCGCCTGCGCCTTCCCTGACTCTGTTAGGCCAGACTGGCATTTTAATAAGGGTTGCTGAATACCACTGCTTCATCCTCCAGGGTAGCTGAACACACACATTCACAGATCCTCAGCCACATGCGTACAAAGTATACGGAGGGAGGTGGAGGCACAAATCATTCGTAGGTGTGTATTAATGTTAGTGTACACAGAACGATGTTGGGTTTATAAAAACCCATGTCTACATTTTATAGAGATATAAAGCTACACTACTGGACGTGTTCTAGATATTAAATTACTTCAAAAGTAAATCTATAAATGGTAAATTAAGTAGCTGGCAGACATAGCCAGCAGTGAAATCCTTCCCTGCATTGTAATGCCATTACTGTCCACACAAGAGCTGCAAGGGTGGGCAGTGTGAATACAAGAGAGCTTTCACATTCTCACATGTCAAGCACAGAACCCACTGATAATGTGGATTGGGAAAGAACAGTGAGATTGCAGATGCAGTGTGCACAGCACGGGGCTTATATTAGTCAGGCATCGAGTGTAGCAAGATGTGTCGCCTCCAGAGGTGGCACTTCAGGCAAAGGAGACTCATCTGTGGAAAGTAATGGAGAAAGATGAATGCTGCCTCGTATTGACCAATGCAGATGGAAGTAGAGTCATACATAATGTTCACACGTACTGTGGCTGCTTCTGCTATCGATTTCGAGTGTTGGAAGTAGTAGGGATGAGGGCTTGCTGTGATGCCCTCTTTGGATTGCTGCTGTCACACTCTACTCACTGACACATCCTGTGTCAAAATGCCTGTTAAACATGTCTGCGTGGAAGCTAGGCGAAGCTCAGAATGGTTCAGCGTTTTTTCTTTTTGTTGTTGTGTTTTTTCCTGCTGACACTGCCTTGACAAAAAACAATGAAATATAGTAAATACCATCAGATACTCCTTGAAAATGCAAAACATGTCCTTTTTTGGGTTTGTTTTCACACGATTGAAAACAAGAGTGACGTGTCAGCATGATGACTTAAAAATGCAGCTTTCAAGTTGCTCTAAACTAATATGTTGACCTTTTAAGCTGACAAGTGTGTAATGTGATTGCATGGAGGCAGCTCTGTTTCTATTTTCTTGAGATTCTTTTTCACACAGCAGGAAGAGCAGCTTGTGAGAGGGATCAGAGTGGTTGTGATACCACTCGCCCTTTTAAGCAAGAAAGAGATAAAACAGAGCATCATCCTGATTGAAGATAAATCCACTCAGATTAGCTTTTCTGTGCTCTTTATGTTGGCTTTTTTATACTTCTGTTTTTTCTTCTTACTTTTTGATTTGCCTATCCAACTAAAAGTCTCTAATAAAACACGGACATATTTGCATAATAATACATTCAATACATTTTTAACTAAATTTCAGCACAAAAGAATGCATTGTTTTAATCTGTATGGTGTAGTTGTGAATTGTAATGCATGCGTGCAAGCAGAAAGATGTATGTAAAATTATCATATGCATTTTTTATTCAGTTGAGTTATTGTTATCCCCTTAAGTCAGAAATAAATGTTATTAGATTTTCTTTCCATGCCTCAACATATCTTTTTTAATTCTTCCACCAGTGTGCTTTTTGCTCTATATTGCTTTCATTTGATCCCTATGCATAACCCCTACGCATAGGTTCTGCCTCGTTCCTTTACATTATTGGAATTGTCCAATGAGCATTGACAGCGGGAGTTTAATGAATTAAAGTGGACATAGCTGACTCAGTTCAATCGATAACTGGTCCCCAATGGAGCCTGCTGCTCTGAGAGCTAGAAACAGCAGAGAAGGGGAGATAGAAAGACAGAGCTACAGTGACAAATTGAACAAGAGAGAAAAATGAAATGGAGAAGAAAAGAGCATACAAAGGAGAAATAGAGGAGGGACTAACCCTCCAGGGAGAGATGATGTGAAGGGAGGGAACCACAGATGGGAGCTGAATACAAAAATGGACGGAGGCGATGAATGAGATCCAGCAGATGAAAGGGTTAAGTGTTTTGCAGCTCTTCAACCTAATGGCTCCTGAGGCTTCTCCTCAAAAAGGCTAGTTTGTATCTTGTCTCCTAAGATCCTGGGAGATACACACTTGATACCTGATTTTTTTCTTCTTCTTCTTCTTTCCATCCCAACACTGGCTTGTTTGTACTTTACAGTCTAGCATACAAACTGGGACTTCATAGCATGTGGCCTCATTCAGTCCAGGACACACAGAAACAACATTCATCTTGCCTTCATTACAGTACTGAAATCATAATTGTTGGGCCTTTTGAGCAATTAACACTGGTGTGCTTTGTTCAACAAGCAGTTTGGCAGTTAGTGCTAAAAAAGTGTTGTTTTGTCTTATTTTGCATAACAATTCCATTAAAATAATTGCTTAAACTGTTCACCATCTTTCAATGCTAAACAATCACTTTGCCCACGGCTCACACGAGTTTATGTCATGAATTGTAAACACCCACCATTTAACTGATTTTAGTTGTTTAATGACATACTGTTGCATATGACTAATTTAGGGCATCGTGTTACTTAATGGGTTTCCATGCAGAATGATAGCAGTTTTTTAAGCAACACAAATGCAAACAGAACCCATGAAGAAACAGATCTAACAGATTAAGGTTTCTGTTATATCTAAGATCATGTTTTTCACAGTTACTTTTTGAATTTAGCTTTGTGCTATGTTGTACATGGGATGGTTTTGCCTCTCATGTCACACTTGTTAATAACTGTTTGATGGATGGCATCCAACTTTGATTTCTGTTTCGTTTAGATCGAGCAGATACCTTATAATCTCCCACCTTACTTGTCACACACTGTACCTTGCTCATGCCACTCAGTACTATTTATTTTTTTTCTTACTGGTTTTTCTGCTTGAAAGTAATATTCTCTAGTGTTAAATAATTTTCTGGGTTTACACTTTCATCTTGGATTATTTTTATACTGTTTATATGTCTGCTGGGGACAGTCCATTATTGTCTTACACTGCACAGTGATTCTTACCTTGAGCAGCTATGGCTCAGGCTATGTTAGTGAACTTGGGAGGTTGATGGTTTGCTCTTCATATTTGAACGAGATACAGAGGCCTGAGGAGCCCCGGAAGCACCCTTTGGAGTGTTACTGTGTGAATGTTGGGTTAAACAATGCTTGGACATAGAACGCATTTGTGTGAATGGGTGAGTGTGGAGTGAAGTAAGAAAGTGGTCAAACAAAGTAGAAAAATGTTATATAAGTACCAGTCCTTGTATCTTGTGAGAAAAACTGGATTTTCTTGCGATTTGTTAGATAAGAATCATAGGGCCTAGCTGGTCCAAACAGCGAGAACCACTGAACTTTAAAAATTTGCTCAGCTTCAGCTTCTTGTCGTGTTTTTCAAGTCAATTTGATTCAATTTAGTTTAATTAATTAATTAATTTAATTTATAGCGCCAATTCACAAAAACAGGTGCCTCAAGGCGTTTTATATTGTACAGTAGATCGCACAATAATACACACAGAGAAAAACACAACAATCAAATGACCCCCTATGAGCAAGCACTTTGGCGACAGTGGGAAGAAAAAAACTCCCTTTTAACAGGAAGAAACCTCCAACAGAAAAAGGCTGAGGGAGGGGCAGCCATCTGCTGCGACCGGTTGGGGTGAGAGAAGGAAGACAGGATAAAGACATGCTGTGGAAGAGAGACAGATAATAACAAGTATGATTCAGTGCAGAGAGGTCTATTAACACATAGCTGAAAGGTGATTGAAGAAGAAATATTCAGTGTATCATGGGAATCCCCCAGCAACATACACCTACTGTGTTAACTAAGGGAGAATTCAGGGTCACCTGATCCAGCCCCAACTACAACCTTTAGAGGAAACTATAAGCAAAGAGGAAAGCCTAATCTTAAAAGTAGAGATAGTGTCTGTCTCCCGAATCCAAACTGGAAGCTGGTTCCACAAAAGAGGGGCCTGAAAACTGAAGACTCTCCCTCCCATTCTACTTTTAAATACTCTAGAAACAACAAGTAAGCCTGCAGAGTGAGAGTGAAGTGCTCTAATAGGGTGATATGGTACTACAAGGTCATTAAGATAAGATGGGGCCTGATTATTTAAGACCTTGTATGTGAGGAGCAGGATTTTGAATTCATGTCACGGTCCTGGGTCAGTGACCCAGTGTTTTGAGTTTCTTGTGCCTCTGAGTTTTCAAATCAAATCAAATCAAATCACTTTTATTGTCACATCACATGTGCAGGTACATTGGTACAGCACATGTGAGTGAAATTCTTGTGTGCGAGCTTCACAAGCAACAGAGTTGTGCAAAATACAATAATGTAAACAAGCAAAATACAAGAATGGCTACATCTGAAACTAATAAATATATGTACAATATATAATAGTATATGCATTTCTGGATGTGTATACTAAATATTTTTCTACGTGTGTGTGTGTGTGTGTACACACATATTTTACAAATTAAATAGAGTAAACAATAAATAGAATATATAAAAATATACAGAGTTGAGACATGTGCAAAACAGTGGCATTACTGTACAGTATGGAGTGCATAATGTTGAAGTTCCAGTAGTGAAGCTGAGGTGTCTATGAAGTGTTCAGCAGTCTGATGGCCTGATGGAAGAAGCTGTCTCTCAGCTGCTGGTACGGGACCGGATGCTGCAGAACCTCCTTCCTGATGGAAGTAGTCTGAACAGTTTATGGCTGGGGTGACTGGAGTCCTTGATGATCCTCCCCGCTTTCCTCAGGCACCGCTTCCTGTAGATGTCTTGGAGGGAGGGAAGCTCACCTCCAATTTCTGTATTATGTTCTTAGTTCTCGTTGTTGTCCTAGCTTGTTCTTTAGTGTAGTGTCTTAGTTTGGTGTTCTTGTATTCTGTTTAGTTCTCTGAGTATTTAGTAGCTGCCCTCTGTGTTTCTTAGTTGCTGTCTCCCCTAGTCTAGTTTGCATCTTTGCTAACTCCTGTTTTACTTTGAAGGTCTGTGTCTCATGTGCAGTGTTGGGACTAACGCGTTATTAAGTAACGCGTTACAGTAACTACGTTATTATTGTGGTAACGAGCACGGTAACTAGTTATTATGCCAAAATCAGGAACGCGTTACTCGTTACTGGGATTTAGATAGGCTCGTTACTTCGTGTGGTGGCTATCGCGGAGCTTCCACAGATATATAGTAACATTAGCAAGTGGTGGAGGCCAGCAGGTGGATGAAGGAAAAGGGACGCAGAAGGAAAAGAGACCCGAGGCGGCCGCCGGTCCAAGTGTGAACTGAACTTCAGGTAAGAAGTTATGACCTGCAGTCTCTCTGGGTCAGATATAAACCAAGTTTAGGTGGAGTTTATTTTCGTTGTGCTGACTTTTTCCGTACTGCGTGCTAGCTAGCATAACGGAGTTTCTATACAGCTGGGTGGTGCTATGAAGTTAATGATGTTGCACTTTATTTTGTTCATAAGTTATTAGAGTTGCCAACCGTCCCGTCTGGTATTCAGAGAAAATATTACGCGTTTCTTATTGAGGTGAAAAGGAACAGTTTGTCCCGTAATTCAGCTACAATGAAAAAGACACAAAGCTGGAGTTATTCTGTGTCTTTGCTGCACAGCTGCCTCTTCTCTCATCCTCTCACCCTCCCTCTCCCGTTTCTACTTCAATCATGAAACTGATCAATGATCAGCTGATCAGCTCTCTTGTTTGTTTATCGCCCACTTTGCGCCGAAAGAGGAAACCAGGGGATATCGCGCTAAACAACAGCAGCACGTTTAAGCTTGATCAGCTGTTGGTAGAATTTATTTAATATTAATTTCCAGTATCAGCTGATGTTTGCTGGAGCCACAGCTGTAAAAAAGCTGCTGGTCAGGATGTCGGTTTGGATATGTGGTGAGAGGGAAACATGAAGATGAAACCAGGAGATGTCCTTACTGGATCATCAGAGCTGAACAGGTGATGGAGAAACAGGTTTACCTTTTAGGTGACATGAATGAGTTGAAGTTATGAACTGTTTCTGAGAGACAAATAACACCAGGATCCTTTTCTAAGTAGCTGACAGCTGGTAACTGTGCAGGTGCGGATCTAGCAAAGTGTTGCCAGGGGGCCAGGTAGGGCATTAACAGGGAGAGGGGGGCACAAAGAAATACTTTTCTTTCTTATTCTCATTTAAAATGTCTATCTTTTAAAAAATAATAATCTGAATCTTACAACAAACGATTGGTAGATTGATGCATATATACCATCAAAACAGTGTACATCACTGTCACAACAGTGTTTATTTTCATTCAAAGGCTTTATGATTTTTCCTATAATGGTGGGCCGGTCTCTAGTCAAAATGCCCGGGACGATTTTTTTGTCCCAGTCCAGCCCTGTATGCAGCTCATCTGCAGTCTGGTGTTACCTACATCTTCCTATTCAGAAGGCAGAATTTCCGAGTTCTGAGTACAATCAAAGCACCACGACTGCAGTTTTTGTGTTGATGTAAAAGGCGCACATGACACTGTGACGTAGGCTAGAATCATGGCAGCAGTCAATGACGGTCCAGGCGTGGGATTTCTCTCGTGGAAATATGCACATTATCTTTTCCTTTCGATTGGTAGGTGGCACAGTGCACTTGTGGCAAGTAAGCAAGCTAGAAGACTGGCAAAGTTATGGAAGAAACACATTAACAAGAGAATTATGAGTAAAACCAAAGTTACTTTCCCTAGTAACTAGTTACTTTGAAAGTAACGAGTAACTTGAAGTAACTGAGTTACTTTTGAGAGAAGTAACTAGTAATGTAACTAAGTTACTATTTTAAAGTAACTTACCCAACACTGCTCATGTGAGTGTATCCTACTTTGCTCCCTTGTCTCGTCAGTTCTGATTTCTCCCAGCTGTGCCCTCCTTCTGTGTCTCATTCCCCTCGTTACTTCCCACTGTATTTAAACCCTGTGTTTCTCTGAGTCAGTGTTGCGTCGTCCCTCATGCTGTGTGGATCTCCCTGTGAGTTTAGTTTGTGAGCTTCCAGTTTAGTTTGCTTTGTATGACTTTCTCCTGCCAGCGAATAAAGCTGAGTTCTTTGTGTTTAAACCTCGTGCCTGAGTCCTGCATTTTGGGTCCAAGTCCTGCCTGCCGCACAGCGATTCATGACAATTCAATTCTGGTTTTCACAGGAAAATCCAATTCTGGATTCTCTTGTTGGTACTATCATACTGCATCATAAGGTTTATTAGCCTGAGATAGACAACGATAGACAGGTGGTCCATCCAATTAGCTGTGAAGTTGTTGTTTTTTTTTTAAGTGACTGTTTTTGTCACACATTTTCCCCTGGGTTTTTCAGATGGTTCCATGCAACAAGCCATTAATTTAATTCTTTTCATATTTATATATACATATATACATATATATATATATATATATATATATATATATATATATGTATATATATGTATATATATATATATATATATATATATATATATATATATGTATATATATGTATATATATATATATATGTATATATATATATGTATATATATAAAATCGTAATACAACTGTCGTCAGTTTGCTCACAGGGCTTTATTTTTACTTTCTAAATTTTATCCGCACTTTCACATTACACTATTGTCTTTTGAGAAAGACAATGTAATCTAATAAGAACCCTTTTTTTGTACTTATTTACCCCCATCACGCTCTCTGTTCCTTGAAGTTGTGCATTTCGCTAATCGTGGTGTGCACGGATGGACAAAGTGTTAAGACTTAGTTATGTTAACAAGGAGAAGGGCATATATAGCCTTTTTAGACATTGCTCTGGTAATGGGTCCTTGACTGACTGACAGGCCCATTCTCTGCACCTCCTGAGTGACAAGTCTGCAGTCGCCGCTGCAACGTAGGAAATGAGAGTGGAATTACAATACCAACCATGTCACCTCCTGAGGGGACAGGAGAAAGGAAAATACAATCACAGTCCCTATCAAACACAAATGCACACATGCACGCACGCACGCACGCACACACACACAGTATCAATTTGACTTCACTCTGGAGAAAAATACACACACAGTGGCAAACACTCAGACTCCAGCAATGGTTTTTTTTGTTTTGTTTGTTTGTTTGTTTGTTTTTGTGGGGGGGGGGGGGGGTGTTATTATTATTATTATTATTATGCTGCTTTGTGTTGATCTTAACTTGGCATCTGCCCCATGTTGGGGGATTATCTGTCTGTCTTTAGAATATTGTGCTTTTATGTCTATATTTGAAGAGATATATACAGTAGATTTACTTACTATTATTATTTTTTTATTTTGACACGTTTCATTCATTTAAATAACATACAAAAAGTGAATGTGTACTCATGAATAATAATATAAGCTTTATTTTAAAGGAAGTGACAGTGTGACGACAAGGGGAAACTAATTTATTTCATCCTTATCCCTCCTTTAGGCTAGTCTGAGTAAGCCTGTGAAGAGCATGGTTTTCTTAGAAAGGCCTGTGAAAACACTCTTAATATTTTAGGGCGTCCTAGTGATTTGTTTAAAGAAACTGTAAAAAAAAAAAAAAAGACAGAGCTTCTTTCTATCTCTTTGGGTAACGTGTGCACAAAAAAGGAGAGACAGAGTAACAAGGAAAGAGAGAAACTGTGGAGGAGAGCCGAGGTACGTTTCTATTTACACCACATTAGAAAATGCAAATTCAAATCTGCATTTCTCTTCTGTCACTCAAGTTTAAGTATTCTAATCCCTGTAAGCGGGGAGGGGGGGGGCATACTCAGTGACAATGACCAAAACATCAACTGAGTGAGTGAGTGACCCGAGTGAACTCATGGGAGGGGCTTTGCAGCTTTTGTCCTGTTCATGATGTGACTTCAGCATGACCATTTTCGAGTCATTACCAGATCTGGTTAATGCTATGCTTTGGTAGATTAATGTTTAAGTGGGGACATTTCCTATTAAAAGCTTTCTATTATGTTTGCTTTTACATGAGGACAGCCAACAACCCCAGAGTCTGTTATGCTGCATTTACTGTTGTTCCCCTGTCGCTCTGACTTTATTGCCTGTGGTGGGGTGTTTATGAGTTTATAAAGGCTCATGATGCATCATCATGCTTTTACAAATTCAGACAACAAAACTCAAACTCATACCCTTCGCTCTTGCTTCCCATGGCAACCCTGTTCACCTCATTCCCTAACCATCCCAGCACACTCATTTGACCTTGTTAAACCCTCTAAACCACACTGCTTGAGAACTGTTACATGCCACAGTAATCTCTATCAGGGGATTCATTTCCATCACTGTTAAAGGGGGACAGCTAATATCAGCCATATATAATTTACAGACACCAAGCTAAGGATCTTTAGACGAGAAGGGATGGCTATTGTTGTGATGTTACTTGAAGATGTAACCTTGGGGGCAGAAGTAGAGACAAGAGGCGAGGCAGTTAGTGCTCGGACAGAATACTGGGGCCTTTTGTGGCATGACAGGCCAACACAAGGTGAAGGGTTTGGAGCTGTATGAGCACAGGAGAGCCAGCAGTGGAAGCAGAAAGACAGATCCATGTCTTTAGTGTTAAGCAGCAGCTGTATGGATGCACAGCCACCATAATGAATCCTATTGAAGGTGAGCAGGGTCCAGGTGGCCAGCCTTTCAGGGGTGGACAAAAGGCAATCAGTTGTGTGCTCCCATTGTTTGCGTGTGCACATGTGTGTGTATGATGCAGACACTCCTGCACCAGTGAAAATGGGGATCAGTCAGAGAATGGAGTTGTGTATGGCATTGAGAATTGCTTTCAGGGGAGCTGGAGTGTGCTGCTGTAGATGGACTGGCATTATAGCCTCAGCAGACATCTATTGGAAAATCCCCCCAGAATTCGTTGTGGTTAGAATAAAGTCTCAGTGTCAAGCATAAGACCGGTCAATATTTCTCAACTGTAAATTGATAGTGTTGAGTGTATGGCACCTCGTGGTGTCATGGGCTTCTGGAATTGTTTTCATTGAGCTATAGGTTTCCAATCCTGCAGTTAATGATACTTGTTTTTTATTCTTTCAGCTGCAGCCATCTGTACTCTTGAGTTTCAAACTGGGCTCATGAGCACACCTGTTTGAGTGAATTACTGCCAATGCAATATGGTGCTGTTAAACAGGGTCATATGGGGAGAGAGATGGTGATTGTTTCCTTCCTAGAGATGCTCTTCGCACCCACAGCATGGGCCCCATTCCATAGATAAACCACCAGATGTTTCAGTGGTGTAGATTTGGCTATGAATCTTCTTAACTGCAGCTCAATGCACGGATGACAGACTGAGTATATGGTCAAATCACTGTTTGTGACAGCACCCACAATTTTAGTCTTTTAACAACCTCCAGTGGTGGTTTTCTTTTATTCCCTATGGCTTAGTAATTCCATGGATTCTCCTTACATTTTCTACATGGCTATATTTCAGATGGCCCCGTTTGTTAGTGCTAATGCATTTTAGTGTCAGTGACTAATTAAAACTGCAAGATCACTTTTTGTAAAACATCTGTTCCACTTTTAATAAGCAGGGCAGTCTTGAAGCGATTGTGTTAAGTGCCATTAAGTGTTGATCAAACGATGCTGCCCGGTCAAAACACTGCTGAATGCTCAGTTGAGCATATCCTAAATTAAATAAATGACAAATCCAAAAATCATTCTTTCTCCTGCTCTATGGGTATGTGTGGTAATGTTTTTACATGGCTATAAGTTTACTCTATCCTTTGGATATCCTTTAATTAAATTTAGTTTATTTTTTTAGGATGCTTTTAGGATATTTCTTATGCATATGTTTAGAAACAGTATTCAAATTCATTTTATTTATGCAGCACCAGTTCACAACAACCTCAAGGCGATTATATAGTGAAGGTAGAGCCTAGCAATCACAGCTCACAAGTGCTGGCTCACAGATCACCTGTGAGCCAGCACTTGGCAATGGTGGGAAAGAAAACCACCCTTTTAATTAAGAGACCTCCAGCATGTCCATGCTCAGGGAATGGTAGCTATCTGCTGCAACCAGTTGTGGGATGAGAGGAAAGAGAAGATTAACAAAAGAGAGATCACAGAGACAAGGGCACACTATGCGAGAGAGAACACAAAAGTTAATCAGAATCAGAATCAGAATACTTTATTGATCCCTGGGGGAAATTATTTTTTGTTACAGTGCTCCATTTTAAACCAACATTAAGACAAGACAGACAATACGCTAACTAAGAATAGTACAATAATATACATATATATACATACATACATACATAAGTCACTTATAAATAAATAGTTGGAAAAGAAACATGTGTAGCTGTAGCAGCAAACAGTGTGTTAAGTGGATGCGTTGTACAGGGAGATGGCCACAGGCAGGAATGATTTCCTGTGTCGTTCAGTGGTGCTTTTCGGTAATCTCAGTCTCTCACTGAACGAGCTCCTGTGACTGACCAACATGTCATGGAGTGGGTGGGAGGTGTTATCCAACATTGTCTTTATCTTGGACAGCATCCGCCTCTCCGACACCACCTTGAGGGAGTCCAGCTCCATCCCCACAACATTGCTGGCCTTACGGATCAGTTTATTAAGTCTGTTGGCATCTGCGACCCTCAGCCTGCTCCCCCAGCATGCAACAGCATAGAGGATCGCACTGGCCACAACAGACTCATAGAAAATCCTCAGCATTTTCTGGCAGATGTTGAAGGACCTCAGTCGCCTCAAAAAATAGAGACGACTCTGGCCCTTCCTGTAAAGTGCTGTGGTGTTTTTAGCCCAGTCCAGTTTATTGTCAATGTGTACTCCAAGGTATTTATAGTCCTCCACAATGTCAACACTGACCCCCTGGATTGAAACAGGGGTCAAGTGTTTCCTGGTCTTCCTGAAGTCCACGATCAGTTCCTTGGTCTTTGCCACGTTGAGCTGCAGATGATTCTGCTCACACCACGTGACAAAGGAGTCGACCACAGCCCGGTACTCTGTCTCATCATCCCTGCTGATGACACACAATAGTGAGATACAATCACATCAGGAGTAAAAAAGAGGAGGGTAAAAGAAATGCAGTTTACTGTGGAACCTGATTATTCTTGTATGTGTTTAGAAGGATTTTAATTTCAATTCTGGACAGTAACAAGAAGCCAGTAAAGAGAAGCTTATATGCGAGAAATGTGATTTCTCCTTCTAGTCTCCATTAGTACTCTCACTGTGATGTTTTGGATCCACTGAAGACTTTCCAGGACGCTTTTAGAACAGCCTTATACTAGACAATACAATACTGGGCTGTCCACACTTATTTAGCTTGTTTATAGTGTTTCTTTTGATCTGTGGGCATTGTATCTATCCAATCAGGAACAATAAAGTGACAAAGAAAAGTAGTACCAAAAGTACAAAAGGTGATCCACCACAGCATTATTTTTTTTTGCTGAAAAATCTTGGTTTGTGGCATTTACATGGACATTACTTGAATGTACCAACCACTGTAACATTTCTGCACACCAAACACACACCCACGGCAACAAGAATGTCTTCTTCCTATCACCAAAAATGATACCGCAAGATTATTAAAGGTATTAAGGATTTCTCCAAATGTGATGTAAATATTGTTTGTTGGATTTCCTCTGCAGGATGAAACTAAAAAATCTGTATTGGTCAGTTTGAAATCAGAAATTGATATTGCATAACTGTTTACACACTTTAAACTTAGAAAACAAAGTTCTTTCCTGGTTTTCGCTTGTTGTGTTGACTCACTCAGTATCAGTAAATGGAAAAACAAATGTTAGTAATGTTAGTAATCCCTATCTGGGGCATCCTTTTATACACACACAACAAAGAGGCAGGAAGAAAGACACATTCAGAAAACAATAAGATAAACAAAAGTTATTTATTTCAAAGTATGAGAGTGGTTCAAGATTTAAGTATCTTTTAATTAGTGCTGAATACTTATTGTTGCCAACAACAATATGTCTGCGCATCTGATCTCTGACTTTGCCCATTTTTAATTCCTAGCGGTTATTATTTATCATTCATTTAATTATTTTATTATTATATCATTATAAGCACACAAAGGTATCGTAAGGATGTCTACATGTAAAAGTTCTCTAAAAGGTAGTTGGGTAAAATAAATAAATAAATAAATAAATAAATAAATAAATAAATAAGCAGAGTGATCATAGTTTACAGATTGCATGAGGTGTATTGTCCCACGATGTTCTTTTTTGTAAAAGATAATGGATTTGGCTGGATACAACAAATCTCAAGGCTTATTGTGTTTCTAAAGATTTTTTTTCTTAGTCATTTCACTCTGGATTCTTTTATATTTATTTCAGTCTTTTCTGTGCATTCCCCTATGCATGTACCCCATTGTTTGCCCCCATATAATGTCTAAAAGGCAGCATTTCAAGTCCTATTGTGTAAAGTATTGGTGTGCATTGCTGAACTAATGGCTTTTAAGATGTCAAAGGGAAATGTAGCACACAGAAAAAGAAAACGCCTTGCCCTGTGTGGGTTTTCATCTAAAATTGCTTCCTGTGCACTGTGCACACAGACCGCTGTCATCTGTTCTGCAAGAGACCTTTCTCTCTCCCTCAAAGAATAGTTAACAGCAGCAGCCAGCAATGACAACTCAAGTTGATACATATTAAATCTGTTAATGTTCACACTGTATCATGTACTTGAAAGCATGGTGTGCAATAGATGTCTCTGTTTGTAGCAACTTGTGTTTGAATTTTACACTTGGCTATGGTACTATCAGGAGTGTAAAAAGTGTGTTGCTGGCCATGAAAATGTGGCAGTGGGATGCATCACATCTCATTATTTTCACTGTAGCGTGCACTGCCTGAAAAAACAATGCAAATTCTCCTTTCCAGGTGAGCAAAGAAATTTCACATCTGCTGCAGTGCCACAGAAAGTCATCCATTTATACAATGTTTATTTGGTCTGGTAATCTTTTACCAGGGAAATAAAAGGTTGTCTGAGTTTTATCAGCTCTGCAGTACTCCCTTTGAAGGTTTCCTCTCAGGAAATGGAGGAGGAAGTGAGGGGTTGTGCACCGTCAGTTATCAGATATACTGTAGTTGCTCTGGGATATTACTTGCTGATAGATTCTGAATAAGACATCTGCCAAAATGCTAGAGAGTCACTTCTCGCATAGGTGCTTCACAGAAGAGCTGGTACCATTTCATTTCAAGATTGGAAATGGTAGAAGTTGTGATTGTCCCGGTTCTTATCTGTGCAACATAGTGAAATTGCATACAGCCATTCTCAACCCCCTAATTTACCAAGACACAAGGGTTAAGATGTGTAACCAACAGAAGAAGACAGCTCTACTATATCCACACCACTTGCAGAAACACATCAGAAAGGTGCTAAAATGAGACATATTGGCCTGTGAAGTCAGTATGGAGTGCGAGAGGGTTGAGACGCTGCAGACTCGGAGAGAAAAACACAGCCATGCTGCTGTTTCAGACCATAACCCTGGCAGCATCTCTTTGTACCATTTGTCTTCATGGATGTGACAGTCTTTAATTATTTTTAGGGGAGGGTAAATGATTTGTATTTCAGTCAGTGAGCATTAGGCATTTTCTTTATATAGTGCCAATAATTTTACTAAATGGCTCTCATGTGCTTCATCTGCATTTGAATTCTGTTTCTTTTAAAGCTCAGAATATTCTCACTGATACACTGCCATATTACTGCTATATGAGCCTCTAGTCTCTGCTTGATTAATATTATCAATAGAGTATAAGCTAATTTTATTACTACCAATGCTCTTGCTGTAATTGGCTTCATCGTGTGATTTTTTTTTTAATGTCCTTCAGTCCACAATCTGTTAATGAAATTCTTTGTGAAAATCAACCAGAAGACTTTGAAGTTCTCTCAATTCCTTGTTCTTTGCTTTGTTGGTTTGCCTTGTACATTGGTGAAATCTTTCCTAAAGTTTTTCTTCCCCCAGCTCACTTCCCCTTCTATTTCCCAAGACATTGTCACTGTAAATAGATTTACCTTTCCCCATAGTAAAGTCTGGGTATGTTACTCCTGTTTCTGGGTATGTTTTTCACTCCCTACCCAAGCCTTTCATCTGCGACTGCCTAGCTTTCTTTAGAATCATGGTGAACTTGAGAGAAGCATTTATTGAAGGAGTGACATAAATAATAGTCCATCTGTAAGATCTCAGAGGTACACAGCAAATCCAGCATGTCCAAATTAACACTGTCGGATTTGATTTCAACACTATTAAAGTGTCTATATGGGTCCACACCAGAGAGTGTTAATTTAACTCTTTTTGGAGAGTTGGTACGTTAACTCTGATTTAGTGTTAAACACCAAATCTGTCTGGAGTTGATAATTTAACACTTGGTGTTAAGAGTTTATATATTAACTCTCAAAGAGTATTTTAGTTTAACTACGTAAGAGTTATCTTCTAATTCATTCTAAAAAGCGGGAATTTTACTGTTCTGAACTTCTAGAAATTTCTTTTGGAAATAAACATTTACTAAAAAGATGCAATGGTTTTTGAAAAACATTTATTCTGACTTGTGCACCACAATTTCAAAACATTTTCTGAAAGATGTAACAGTATACATGTTCTCACTTTCATTAGAATTTTGTTTATCAAAAGGTCTGACATAAATAACAGCATTCTCAACACTTATTTCTTCAATACAATATGCATGTCCTTCATTCATCCCTTTATGGAACTTCAACGCACTTCTGCTCTCCCCCATATTCCATCTTCACAAGCATATCCTGTGCAGAGATTGAATAAAAATTAGTTGACACTAATTAATGGCACAAATAATCCAGTAAACAATTGCAGCACAGTAAAAAAAAAAAAAAAAGAATCCTCTTTGAGCCATTACTTGTGTAAAGTATTTTCCCAAAAGACACAGGCAACAGGTAATACTGAACTAAATGTAAAACCTCAACCTTTTTAATTTTTACCTAAACCGTGTGCACAAAACTCTGGAGGGATCTATGCTAACGTAGAATCCAGTCAGGACGTCAGCTACTACTGTTAGCTCGTGTTTTTTTTTATGGGCGATCGTTTTCAGGCTTCAAGTAGCACCATTATACCAACATTTCACATTCTAGACATTGTTTTAGGTGTATTTGACCAAAAGTTTGACTGAAAATTCACATGCAAGCTTTTTTCAAGGCTGTGGTACAATACCTTTCAGCTAGCTAAAACAGAATATTATGCTATCACCGAGCAACATGGCTAATGCCTTTCACACAGCTTTGTCTCAACTCCAAAGAGCCACAGAAGTAAAAGCTCATAATAATAATTGAAACAATCTTTGAAAAAATGACTTACCAAGCATGGCAAACAACTCAAATATGTAGAGCAAAATGTTCTGAAACGGCTTCACTTCAGCTTCGATTGGAGCCGTGCTGGGGGCGGAGTCTGTGAATTTACTCTATTGGTGTCATAGCCCCTCTAGGAGTTCAGAGTTAAGAGGTCAAGAGTTAATGTTTCCATTGTAACACCTCCAGATATGACAGAGAAACACTCATTTTTAACACTCGATTTTAACTACTATCATTTTACACCTCAGAGTTACATTAAAAGAATGTGACTCTGCTTAGAGTAAAATTAACTCTACTTTTGCAAGAAGACTATTAACACCAAAACATTTAACACTTTTGAATTTGCTGTGTACCATCAATTTTTTGTAACTTAAAAAAATGCATATTAACCAGTGAAGCCTTCTGCTTGTTTTGTATATGTTAACTACTCAGTTGTAAATATTTTTCTCTTGTTTTCTCCTTAGAAAGAAATATTATAACAAACCATGAATGTTCAAATATCATGTCTATGCATCATTTGACAATGTGTGAAAATAGCCTGTTCAGAAATGTATCTCCACACTCTGCCATGTCTTACTAAGCTGACAGTGTTACCTTTCTATTCATAATATTTAAATCTTCCTGCCATATGACAGCAAACAATGTAGGAGTGGCTTCCAAAATCCCTAGTAATCCATCTTTGCAGTGATTACTGCAAGAACTGGCACTTAACTGCTTGTGACAGCCAACATGAAACACTGAGACAGATGTCATAAGTTATTGTCGTTGGCAGTCAAGAAGCATTATACAACTTTAATGATGACTTTCATCAAGCTTCACAAAGCCCCTTCGACACCAAACACGGATGTCGTGTTCCTCAGTGTGCAAAACCTGATGCCCAAATACACCACTAAAGACTCTGAGATGAAACTGGAAGAACATGGTTCCCAAAAGACTTAGTGAAGCATGGCCTGAAGCCACCTTGAACCATACCACTGCTCCTGAAATAACTCAAATGTAGTTCATTTTGCAGAGTGAAGATACTGTATGCACAATAGATGTACTCAGTCGGCAGCAATGGCCCGGGGAGTCCAAAAGCATAAATGAGGCCTGGGATATTGTATTTCAGTTGCTTCCTCTCCCCTTTTTCTGTCATTTGTGTGCATATCCACAACTTGCCATCTCTCTCCAGGTTTGGTTCCTAGAACAATTTACAGTGATGCTGACAGAAGTCTACAGATTCTAACTCCTACTTGCATCCCTCAGCTCATTAATGTTCACACTGCGTAGTTCCTCTTCTGGCTTCCCTATCCTCTACTAAGATGTCCCTTACTCTTGCACAGCACCTAGTTTCAACCCCATTTTCCACACCTAAATCCTTCTCCATGGGACAAGCATACCCTCCGTTACCCCAGCTGCATTATGACAAAAACTCACTCATTGAGGAATGTTTCCTCGATGAGTGGGAGACAGAGACATAATCCTCTGCTTAACTCATCAGACCATTAATAATGGTGGTCAATCCTGTCAAAGCCATCCGGGGAAAAGAGAGAAAAAAGAGGACATTAACAGGGTGGTCCTCTTTGAGGATGATCGGTCTTCTGTATCATGCAAAAAAAATATTGCTTGCCAAAGACCACCAAAGTGTAATGTGCAGTCTTAATGAATGAGAATAGCAAATGAAGGACTGGCATATACAAACATCGGCTGTCTGAATAATTCCATTAGAAAGCAGTCAATGTTCATTTGGGCTGTAATTAGGTCCCATCTCCCAGAGACATGTGCTCTGATTGATAGTCAAATTGCAAGAGATTGTGTTTACTTTTTATCTCTATTAGGAATTCTTCCCCTACTTTATGTATCATGTTCTCTCTTTCATCTCTTCCAAACTGCTGTCCATCTCATGAATAAATAGCCCGTTCGCACTCCCGAGGTGTAAGGACACCTTCCGCGTTGTTATGGTATGCGCCGGGTTATGGATGAAATCCAGTGTAATGATGGCCCCGCGGTAATAGACGTTCCAGCCCTGTATTCCAGCCCTAAACCTAGCCCTAACCATAACCTTATTCCTGACCTTAACCAGGACTTTAATGACGTAAAATAGCATGTTTCCAAGCGATTCCTCATTTTTTTAAGGTCGTCATTTAGGAACGTGGTGGGTAGCCAAAAACGTAATAGGTTGACGATTTGTCACCTAGCGTAAAATGTTACGCTTTGGAAGTGAGAACGTGTTGGAATAAACCAGTGTCTGGCCAGAGGTTGAATCCTGGAAATGGGAACACAATTACTGTAAACATAAGGAACACATCTCTAAAGGGGGGGCTGGAAGTTAAAGCAGAAGTGCTTTGTGTATGCCCACTTTTAAATCTCCTTTTTAAATGTATGTTGTTACTCACAAAACTCATTTGAAAACATTTCCGTATCCCAAAGTCTTTTCCTGCAGTGAAACATTTTTGAAGCGAAATCCCTAAAGTGATTTCTTTTCAATGGATGATTGTGTAATCTATCTGTGAGAGAAGAGGCATCATGGTGTCATCATGATCCTTGAAATCGTTAGCCTAAGGGCAGCTAGTACTTGCTGTGTTTCAGTTTTTGGGTTTTTTTTTCAGTTGTGTATGTGCCTTCCAGTGCAGTGTTTTGGGTAGTTAACATACAACACATTTGTTGAAAGCAGGATCTTTTTTTTTCTTCATTCACACTAACTGGGTGGTTTTTGTCATATGTATGATAGGTGACGTGTGATTCCCTTGTAGTAGTGATTACATCGATTTTTTAATTGCATCCACATCATTGTTGTAATAAGCTCCACCGTGCACATTTTAGGGGCAATGTTTATGTATTTTTGAAAATCAACCTACCTTACCTGGCCCTCTATCAATGCAGAAAAAAAAGACTAAATCGGTAACAACATAACATACATATCCTGTTCTTTGGCCCCTCCTTTACTAAAGGCCCAGCACATTTTGTGCTCAGCAGTTTTGTTTTTGTTACTGTTTGCTCAGGAGGCTGGACAAATGAAAAAGACAGCCTATATGATCCAATCCACACTCACCCTGGCAGCCATGTGCGCAATCGGAGTATGCTGGCAGCGCCTGCAGTAATGACTTAATATCAGTCCTCCCACGGAGGAGCAGATGAGAGCACAGGTGTGCAGATTCTCCCTTGTCACATGGCACTGCAGGGCCCACACAAGCTATTCTCCATTACTTAAACTGCCATCAGGTCATTTATATACACACTATCTATCTATCTATCTATCTATCTATCTATCTATCTATCTATCTATCTATCTATCTATCTATCTATCTATCTGTCTGTCTGTCTGTCTGTCTGTCTGTCTGTCTGTCTGTCTGTCTGTCTGTCTGTCTGTCTGTCTGTCTGTCTGTCTGTCTGTCTGTCTCGGTGTTTGCTTAGCCATTACATGTTATTCCTATGGAAAGATGTGGAACCATGGCTTCATACCATCAGGAGAAGGCATACATGTATTTGTTGTTTTCTTTAACTTTCTCTCTCTTTTCACATTTTTCTTCTTCTGTCTCTATCTGTCTTTCTCCTCTCTGTCCCTCATACACCCACGCTCTCACATGTGCCCACATAACCACATTCTCTTGCACAAACACATGGAGAAGAGGCGAGGTAAATGGTGATGTGTTGTAATCTGAATATGTTTTGGCTTGAAATCCATCCAAGGCGACCCCAGATGCCGTTATCTCAGATGTTCATGCTCGGTTCTCTCAGCAGGTCGGGATGCCTCACTGCTGATGACTTTGTTCTTCCTTAATAACTTTACCAACATTTGTTGTTCATGATCTATTTTCATTCCTGCTTAATCTGAAACCCAACCTTGTAGATTTTCTTTTAGGGTTTATTTTGTGGTTAGCTCCAAATTAGAGAAAAAAAAGCAGTCAGATACCAGTATACAGTATCACAGTTCTAGTTTATACTCCTGTAGAACAAACTCTAAATTATTTCAAGGAGAATTTAAAGTGTATTTCCAGTCCATCACAAACTGAGCACCGATCCTTTCACACTTTCTTCCTCAGATTGCACCAGTTAATTGTGTGGATACAGATTGTCCTAACCAGACATTTTTGATGTCTGTAGTAAAAAGGAATAAGTTTGAACTGAATTTTAGCTTTAAATAAATAAATAAATAAATACGTAATAATTCCGCAAACTAATCTGTTATCATATTGAATCACTATTAGATATATTTTAAACACAGTAATACAGCATAACACATAATGCCATTTGGGTAATTAGGCAGCTGATGGTATCATCCGTCTCTGATATTTTATGTGATTTTATGTACATTTAAAAATATATATACGGTACATAGCTGCAAAAACCAGAGTGAGAGAATGCATTTCTCTCCAGTACAGACTTCTGACAGCTTACATTTACAATGGTGCCACACATGTCCTATTAGGCCAATGAACAGGTATCAAAACGTTAACTTAGTATTTGTTTACTAAAACCACCTACAACATTTCCTCAACCATGTTTGAAACTTGTCCTAAATCTTTTTTTTCCTTTTCTTTCTGTTGTTCTTGTTTCCTTTTACACAAAGTAAACACAATCCCTTGCTTTGAAGTAACACACAAACCATATCTTTTCTTGAAGAAAAATGATTGAGACAGTCTGTTTTCTTAGGGTGTAATAAGATTGGCTCAGATGACACATCCACTTCATCAGACTAATTGCCCTTTCCTACAACAGAGGGATTTGCAAGTGCCCACGGGACATCAAAGACAAGCATCATCTGCTCAACCTTACATCCACTGTCTGTTTAACATTCCTACTTATAAAAACACTGGTCGTCTTAATTGACTTGGCCCATCCAGAGAAGCTCTTTCATATTACTGAAAACTAAGCTGCTTGTGAGTGTCATAAGGCAAGCCAGCAAGGCCCCGGAGAAAATATTCTGCGACAGCTTCTCTCCCCTGAGCCCTTATTGTTCTTCCAATACTGCCATTGGCTGAGAATGGAACATTTGGATGATTAAAGGGATTTGGTGGTGCACTGTGTCATGTTACTGTAATCTCCCAGATGATGGATTAGGGGTCTGCCCTGTCATACTCTCCTAATCTGGCCATGCCAACATGCGTATGTGTCTCCCAGTTGCCTCGACACCCACACCATCTTCCCAGAGGTTTCAGCTGCCCTGGAGGAGTAACAATCTCAGTTTGACCTGGTTAGCCAGATTCCTGAATACAATAGTGGCTCAGTCTGTGAATGCCTGGCTCTTATGCTTCTGCATTCCTTCAAAATAAAGGGATTATTGCATATTCTTGATTTTACCTCTTATATATGATCTAAATGTAATTTTTATTAAGGATGAGAAAGTAGAAGGCTGGTGGTAGGTAGAGCGAGATAATCGCTCTTCAGAGCAGTTTGAACCTCAGGGAGTGTCACATTTGCCATCTGTCATAATGGACACCAGTGACTTGACTGGATTGTCTAAAAGGTTTTTGAATTTGATAAAGCAGAATGATATTGAAATTAATAAGGTGAAAGAGACAGATGGGAGCGTTGGCCTTTACCTTGTAAGTGGCTGCTGTTGCTTTTTGACAGGTTTTATAAGAAAGGAGGATGAGAAGGAAAAGAAATGGAGAAGGGGCAGAGGGGATGAGACAAGAGAATAGCTTTCGACTACACCTAACAATAGCCTTGTCATCTCTCTCCAAAGAGCAGATGCCCAGGTTCCTGGTGGCATCTCCAGAGAGAATGTCAGGGAAGAAATAAATCTCCCAGCCAATTTATGGGAGGAAGGTGAACTTTTTATTAGCTTTCCATAGTAAAGGCAAGAAGAGAAAATCACTGACAGCTCTGGGTGGAGATTTTCTTTCTTCTTTCCTAGTTGACATGGCATTTTTATTCATTGGACCTCCAGAATGCACTCTTGTGCATCGTGGGACTGAAAGAGAGTCAAAAACGGTCCATGTGAATCTTGCCCAATAGCAGGGGGGTAAAAAGTGAGAAGGATTTCTTTATATAAGAGAACTGAAACCAGACAGTTCCCGCTCACTCTTTCTATTTTTGTTTCTCTGTTTTTCAAAGTATTTGAAGCAATTATTGATGTTTTCAGGTAAACGGGAACATAAAACATACACACACATGCACACACACACACACACACACACACACACACACACACACACACACACACACACATATAGGATAAGGGACAGATTTAACAATGCTCTTAGCCAGTTTTTGGTATGTACAAAAGAGAAACAGTGTGACTGAAAAGTATATATTGGCATTATAAGTTTTTTTCTTAGTGTGACACTCTAATTGACCCTCTGGCCAATATTGAAAAGTAGATTTGTGCTGGTTTTCCTTTGTTGTAACAATTATTGCACTTGAATTATTACTATGAACTCATACTCCACAGTCTAACTTTGGTGTGGAATGTGACATCTGAGCAGTTACTGTTCGTTGTAACTATAGGGACGACTAACAGAATGATTAACATCCAATGTAATTCTATTTAGAAAGATTGTTTATTTATAGTGCTATGCAAAGGTAAAATGGTAAATGGCCTGTATTTATATAGCACTTTACTAGTCCCTAAGGACCCCAAAGTGCTTTACATATCCAGTCATCCACCCATTCACACACTGGTGATGGCAAGCTACATTGTAGCCACAGCCACCCTGGGGTGCACTGACAGAGGCGAGGCTGCCGGACACTGGCACCACCGGGCCCTCTGACCACCACCAGTAGGCAATGGGTGAAGTGTCTTGCCCAAGGACACAACGACCGAGACTGTCCGAGCCGGGGCTCGAACCAGCAACCTTCCCATTACAAGGTGTCGATCAAGCCTTTATTTATTTATGCCTTGCTAGGAAAATGCACAGCAATTTAATAAAGCTAGTGATTAAAAACAAAAGCACAAACAAGTTTAAACTATTAGATAATTTAAGGCAACTCTGAAGCTTTTTTTTGTAATTTCTTCAAGTAGTTTTCATCAATAGTTCTCCAGGCTTCTTGGACGACCTTCCAAAGCGCTTCTTTCGATGTTGGTCCTTTTGTTTAATTTTTTTTTCTCAAGATGATCACACAATACTTTAAGAATGATGAGGTCAGGGCTCTGGGGTGGCCAGTCAATGACTAATACTGTTTTACTGTGTTTTTTTTCTAGGTATGCTTTTGATGATGTGGCAGTGCTTTGGGGATAGTTGTCATGCTGAAAAATAAAGTTATTGTCAAACAGAAACTTTCTAGATAGTATTAGATGGTAGATCTGACTCTATCTTTCTGCTTTCAAAATTCAGTTAAAACTGTCTCAATGCCGCTGGCTGAAATGCAGCCCAAATCATGACAGAGCCTCCACCATGGTATATAGATGGCTGTAGACGCTCACAGTCGTGCCTCTCCCCTGACTTCCTCCATTCATATTAAAAGAAATTTCACAATGACTGACAAAGACTTGAAAAAAATTGAAATTTTAAAATTGTATTTATCAGAGACCTGTTGCCACTGATTTTCAGTCTAATTATTGAGTAAATTGGCTCAGCCTTTTCTGCCTGTTTTCCATCCTTAAGAATGGCTTCTTGATAGCCATCCTTCCAATGAGAGCATTTCTGACAAGGCATTGGTGAACAGTAAACATTTCAACGGAATGAGCAGATTTTTCGCTAGATTTTTGTTCCCTTTTTTAAGGACATAACCATTGCATACTGTTCAATTGCTATAGAAAGTTTTGTAGACCTGCCACGTCTTTTCTTCACTTGTCAGGTTTTCTCATTATTTTTTGTAAAGATACACTGCACTCCATACCAAGATATCCAAATCTCTCACCCAACCACTTTTTACGAGTCACCTTGTTGTGCAAAAATACTATTTTATTGCTGTCAGACTATGTTGTCTTTTGCATTTTTCATAGATTCAGCATGAAGTGGGAACAAATCATGTGTTTTGCAGATTACAGTCTACCTTATTGGACTTCATTTGTTACTAAGAACGTTGCATTTCCCTAATGACAGATCAGGAAACCTGGCCTTCTTGGCGTTTCTGGGTGGTGTGCAAAAAGATGCTCCATCTGGGGACTTTGTCCATAGCAAACTATGTTCAAGGATAACGATTGCAGCTGGCACCACAACCCACTCGGACATAGGCTGATCATTGATCAGATCTGCAACCATATGTCTTGGAGGAGCTGTGCTGTCAACCCATCACAACATGATGGCGAGTTAGATCAGTCATTAGGGGAGGATCCTAGAGTGCCCGAATGTGTATGAGGACCGGGGTGTCTGGCAGACGAGTAAGCTGGGGATAATGAGCACGACTGGATCATGTTCTGTAATTCCATTGTTGAGGTGGCTGTAAGGTAGTTGGTGACCCTAAATCAAGTGGTTAAGGGACCTGTCAAGGTGAATAAAAAGTCCTACTGACCTTGGATAGCTAGTGGAACTTGAAGGCAGAACTTTTAGTTTTTTTATCCTTTGTTTAAGAGGCTGGTTTTTTAATGTAGTAAACACAGGATACAGGGCATAAGAAAATGTTTTACATAATACAAACATGCTAGTAAGGGTATTCTAATAATTCTTTTGTAAAATTGAAAACAATTAAGAGGCTCACACATGTTATTTTACGGCATTAGAGGATAAATCTATTTCTTTCAGTCATACTAATTCTAATCATATTGAATGTCAACAGTGGCACTAAAATCTTAATTTTGGTTTCAATTAGACGAACATGTTCAACTAACAAGATTGTAATCACATAAAATGTTTATTTCTTGATGTTGCTAAAGAAAAAGATGGGGGCAAAACTTTACTTTCATCCTTTGTTTCATTCTTTGTGGACAATGAAAGTGCAACATTCTGTGGCAGTTCATACATCTTCAAATATTTTAGCCCAGACCATAGAACTGTCTTACCATCTAATTAATTAAAGTTTCAAACATTAATTTAGTGATAAAATTTGATGCAACATTCACCTCTGAAAAGGATAATTCAGATATAATAAAAGTGATTACATTTTAAACTGCACAATGTAATACACAGAAAAAGACATCTACAGTATCAGTGCCAACAAAGGAACTTGATTATAGTCTACCACATAATAGACTTCAATTAGAAAATAAATATAGAAATACATTTAATTATTTCTTTAGATCTGAATGAACTTATTACTATGCTAAGACCTTTTCAGCACATTTAAATAGCTTCTATCTGAAAATGGGGGCGAAAAAAATGCCCATCAGCCAATATACTGCAAGTCCCATCAATAAAATATAAAACTTGAGGTTATGAGCTGGACCTGTGTGTGTGTGTGTGTGTGTGTGTGTGTGTGTGTGTGTGTGTGTGTGTGTGTGTGTGTGTGTGCTTGCGTCTGCGTTTACATGGTGGAGTTTCATGGTGTCCCTCTGTGTTTCCTTTGGTGTAAGCCAGGCTGACAGCCTTGTATTGTACCAGAGGGATTCACACTACAGAGGTCAGCAACTACTTTCACTCGTTCAGTGATGACGAGATTTTGCACTTAAGAGCATAACTCTCAGGTCTCACTGGGCAGTGCAGTGAAGATATTTTGAAAAGTCACTACATGACATTGTAGATGTAGTGAGAAATTTTAATGAGAAAACGCTTCCTCGTCTCTTTGGTTGATGACTCAGTGGTAGTCAAAGCGACAAAAAAACTTGGAGAAAAAAGGTTTTATTAGCAATTTCTTTACAAGGAACAGTACTAAATTAACGTGTAATTTTTCACATGCTGGGTCTTAATAACGTATACTTTTTAAGAAAAAAAATGTGGCTATGCAAACTTCAGCTGTAGGGTGAAGTCTCCTGGCCCAGAAGCGAATTTGCCCACTGAATCCGCAGTGCATGTTGGTTCTGGGCAGAGCTGAAATCAAGATGTTGCACATTCTGTGGTAGCTCCAGCTCTACAAGATGTCAGCTATACCTGCAAGTGTTTGCAGGAATGTAACAGAAGCTGCCAAGGCACTACCAGAGAAGTCCATTCTCTTTCTGTTTTAATGAGGCCAGCCCACAAACAGACACATCACCTTCACAATCTCGGCATGAGGAAGCTCATTAGTATGTGCATAAAACATAAGGTGGAGGGAGATGTACAAATGGTGTGCTGTCCCTCCATCCAAGGTGGTGTTATTATGTGCATATAATTCGTTACTCGGCCAATATATTCCTTATATATTATTAAAATTTATAAACCTATTTTTTGTCACTTCATTTCACCTTGTATTGATGTAGAAATGGTTGTAGATTTTTGCTTTATCTGTTGAACATCATGACAGAGTGAGCCACAATTTGTTGCAAGATCTTAACATTGCTTGTACTTTGAGTCGGCATGGCACACATATTCAATCGCTTTGATCTTTTCAAATTCATATTGTCTCAGTACTTCTACCACAGAATGACATTATCTATTAAACTCTAAAGCAGTGGTTCTCAAACTTTTCACATTGAGTACCACCTCATAAAATATATGGCTCTTGAAGTACCACCCTTATGACCACATTAAAGTACAGTAGTCTAGGCCTATTTAACACCATATACAGTTTACACGAGACAATTTTATTTCTTATATGAGTTTTATTTCTTTTAACTGTTATAAACAGAATGTGACAAGTGATAATAATAACAACTGTACTGCATTAAAACATTCACAGCAAGTGGTATATCTAATCTTTAAGTGATGACGTATGTACCCTGCTTCCAAGTCCAAACTACTCTGCTTTTATTAAGGTTGTTGTGTTTGTATTGTAAAAGTCAGTGATCGCTGTCGGTCTCGCTCACGTTTTACAGCTCAGCCCATGCAGCAGTATATTAATGACTAACCTCATATTGTGGATGGATTATCTCAGTTGTTCTCCTGACTGAAGTTTGGTCCGTTTACAGCATCCTGCCATGCGATTGCATTTGTCCCTAACCATCAGGAACCCTTGGTTAACTTTTATCGAAAGTAAATAAGTTAGCATTCAGCCTCCAGCTTCAATGTGTTTATATTATGCTAACCATAGATGTGTCGCTAGCTACCACATAGCATATCATTTTATACCAGCTAGCCCAACGTCAGTAACCCTGAAAATGTCACTGCTATTTAGTTTTCTGTCTTCATTTATATCGGAAGTGATAGCAGAGCTGTACTTTCAAATTTTTCAGAAATCCCTCAGTCAGAACATGGTATATTATTTAATCTTAAACATAGATTTAGCAAATCTGCTGCCTACTGCATGTCAAGGCATTTTTTCCGTCTTTATGTACTTAAATGTCAAGTTTGGTTGTGTCTTGGCGTTTATCAATGTGACCTGTATGATCTATATTGGTACTTTCAGGCTTCCTACTGCTCCTTAAAGTAGACAACCAGTGCTTTTGAGTATAGTTTATTATAGTAATTACATGAGGCTGACCCGCTTTATTCATTTTCATGAGAAACTAGACTGGACAAAACCGCTATATAAATCCACCTGGAAATGTTTAATGAAAACTGTAAAACCCAGTATGACATTGAGTCATATACACATTCATTGTTGTTATTTTTTTAGTCCACTGTGTATTTTTTTTTGTTTTCTGACTGAACATGTTATGGTCCCAGGTTATCGTGATGTTTTTGAGCATCAAAAACATTGCAATTTGTCTCTTGCTTTTTTTGTTGTTTTTGTTAGATGCATTGTGGATCCTGTTTTTAATTAAATGTTACTCCAGTATCTCCAGTGTTCTTCATTTTCTCATGTTCCCCTGTGTCTGTCATCTTTTTGTCTTCATGTCTCAGTGGCATTTGTCTTTTGGTTAATATCCGACTTACTTTGAAAGTTAGTTTTCTCTTGTGTCTAGCTGAAGTTATGCTTTCTTTTATTTTCCCAGCTTTATAATTTTTTGACCTACCCACATTGTTTTCACCTGTTTATTGTCTCTCCTTCGCCCCCTTCCCAGCTGTGTCTGTCTGTATCATCAGTCCCTTGCTTATATATAGAACTGCCTCTTGCTTTGTCCTTTGTTAGATCCTCCTGTTGAATTCTCAGTAGTATTACATGTGTTACGCATTTTTTCAGTTCGTTCTGTAGTTCTGGATTATGTTCTCTTTTGACTTTACTGGAACTCTTTGCTTTACATAAGTATATATGACACAGTAGAAGTGAGTGGTGTTGATTTTTCAGCAAAATCACATATTTATTTGCTATGTTCTGATCATTAAGCTGTAAACAATAACAGTGTGCGGGGTATTTGGATGGGACTCCAGATACCCGCAAACCAGTCTGGATCGCTGTCTTTCCCTCCTCTGCTATCTATATCAAGAGTGCACACAGAGCCCAAAATGAACAGGGTGAAGTGTGCACTTCACCTGAATTCACACAGAATATGGTAATCTAGCACCTTTCCTCATGGCTTGTGCAGAGGTACGGGCATATTTATTTGTGCTTTAGAATGTGACTGGTCTTAACATTCAGAGATATAATGTATGTCTTTGAGTCAGTGATTTATTCTCACCAGTGCAGCTTCCTCAGCATTAAGGCTATGTCCACACGTACATGGGTATTTTTGAAAACTGAGATTTTCCGTTTTCAAAAATAATCCCGTCCACATGTAAAGGCAGAAATGAAGGAAAACGCTGCTAGGAACATGCCAAAGCAGCAGGTGGCGATATATTCTTAACCGTGTAGAAATGTTGGCCAATCAGAAGTCTAGAAGCCTCGGTGGGAAATAGTAAACAAAGCTGGCGCATAGAAGCAGAACCGAGTCCTATGTGTGGAGGGACAGTAACTGTGTGTGTATATGTAAGCATTTAAACACTGCAGAGAGTACAATTAACAGTAACAGTATTGTAGAAATTCATTTCACCAAAACAATAATGTGGCGCACAGTGTGACGTCAAAAAAGGCGCACACCTTTGACGCTGCGTTTTCTCCGTTTTCCTCATCCACACGTAAATGCAAAAACTGAGTTTTCGAAAATATCCACGCTGGCAGGCGTTTTTAGAAATCTCAGTTTTCAGTGACCGAAAACGCCATTTACATGTGGACGAAAGGTGCAAACGCATAGAAAAATCTCCATTTTCAAAAATACCAGGGTACGTGTGGACGTAGCCTAATTCTCTTGCTTTCTCACCCACCTCTGCTTTCTCTATCTCTCACTGTTTCTTGCGGAAGAGGGACAAAGTCTGGGAAAGTTGAGTTTATAACAGTGCCCATCAAATTCAAATTCAAATTTTATTTGTCACGTACACAGTCATACACAGTACGATATGTAGTGAAATGCTTGGACAACTGCTCGTGACCTAAAGAAAACAAAAAAGGAAAAGGCTATGAATAAGATAGGAAATAAATATGAAAAATTAAAAAGGGTAAATTTAACTAGGAAGGAATAAAATATAAATTAAGGTTAAAAATGAAATAACTGTACAACACAAATTAGAATGAAGGGTAAATTTAACTGGGAGAATAAGATAAAATATATAAATCAAAGTTGAAAATAAAATAACTGTACAACAAAATACACAATATAGAACTATATAAGAATGTATGAAGAAATATAAATAAATATATACACAATAACAGCAGCATATACACAATAACAACAGCGTGATTTAAGTAATCTGTTGCTACACAATATACCTTCAAGCTTTTCCACACTCAATTTGTGTAACAGGATGTTCCTACTCTGAGACAGATAAGAGCCTTCTCAAAAATGGTTTCTCAAGCATACTCTTTTATATATATATATATATATATATATATATATATATATATAGGGCTGCTCGATTATGGCAAAAATGATAATCACGATTATTTTTTTGAAATTTGACGATATTTATTTAACCCTTTAAGACCTACCATAGAACCAAGTCCACCAGAGCTTATATATATATTTTTTTTTACATGTTGTAGTGCCATTTGTGGGAGCATTTCAAGTTGCTATACATCAATACAACTGTTATAGCCCATATTTTTATAATATGTATGCATTAAGTCCATAGTAATTACATAAATTGCAAAAAAGTGCAATAAACTACAAAAAAAATTGAAAATCGCTTTTGTTTTGTTTACATATATTTCTACTTGGAGAAATTTAAGAGGTTTATCCCTCAAAACTTTAAATACAATAAAGTTGCAAAAAAATAGTTTCCCACCACAGGAAATTTATTTTGAGTGTCTTCATAGTTTTATTTTGGAGATACAGCAATTTTTATATACTGCAGGAAAAACAAAAAACAATCCTATGATGCAAATTTGCAAAGAAAACAGCATGTGCATCATTTCACTGTGGGAAGTGTTACGAACAGCTGATAGGAACGGCAAAGCGTGTTTCTGGAATATTATGTATTTGTTCCTGCAAGCGCTTTTTATGCAATTTTTGCAAAGCTATATGTGGAACGAAACCGTGACCTAGGACAAGCTGATGGCATCAGATGTAAGTACAACTCCTCCGGTTTCATATGCAAAACAAATTATTGCGCTAGCTTACACGGTTCAGATTCTACAGGGATTTAAAAATAGTTACGCAAAACGGAGCGTGCTGCTCTGACCGGCTTTAAAGGGTTAACAATAACTTTAAAAAAATAATATAAAATGGTGTGCAACACCACTGAAGTTTTTTTTTTTTAAACTCTCTTTTCAACCAACGGCAGTCACTCTCCAAATAACTTCTGCTTAGCTTTCCGAGCTTCCCTCGGGTCCTCTTAATCATCGGTCTCCACCCTTTTTTGCGCCACGGACCGGTTTATGCCCGACAATATTTTCACAGACGGCCTTTAAGGTGTCGCGGATAAATGAGGGAGGGGCTAATAATCGGCTCAGTCATTTTTAATGATCGTTGAAAGCCCAGATCGTAATCGTGATTAAAATTCGATTAATTGAGCAGCCCTATATATATATATATATATATATATATATATATATATATATATATATATATAAAGAATAACAGCCTTAAACCAAACGCATGCCGCTTACTATTTTCTTACACCTTGCCTTTTTTTTCTATGTGTGCAAAATTTTGCAACCATGGAGTGGAACCACAGTCAATATTTATTGAGCACCGGAGGAACATTATGGACTAAGCATATTAGACACAGCAAATTCTCTATATGCCTCATGTCCAGTTCTGCTTCCTTCAGCTCACTACATTAATAATAGCATTAGAGTTATAGCTTCACGTCACATCCTGCATTTCAGAGCAAGTTGTTCTAATTCAGATTTATCAAGTATTTTTGTGTGTGCACATATACAGTGGGGCAAAAAAGTATTTAGTCAGCCACCGATTGTGCAAGTTCCCCCACCTAAAATGATGACAGAGGTCAGTAATTTGCACCAGAGGTACACTTCAACTGTGAGAGACAGAATGTGAAAAAAAAATCCATGAATTCACATGGTAGGATTTGTAAAGAATTTATTCGTAAATCAGGGTGGAAAATAAGTATTTGGTCACCTCAAACAAGGAAAATCTCTGGCTCTCACAGACCTGTAACGTCTTCTGTAAGAAGCTTTTCTGTCCCCCACTCGTTACCTGTATGAATGGCACCTGTTTGAACTCATCATCTGTATAAAAGACACCTGTCCACAGCCTCAAACAGTCAGACTCCAAACTCCGCCATGGCCAAGACCAAAGAGCTTTCGAAGGACACCAGGAAAAGTATTGTAGACCTGCACCAGACTGGGAAGAGTGAATCTACAATAGGCAAGCAGCTTGGTGTGAAAAACCAACTGTGGGAGCAATCATCAGAAAATGGAAGACATACAAGACCACTGATAATCTCCCTCGATCTGGGGCTCCACGCGAGATCTCATCCCGTGGGGTCAAAATGATCATGAGAACGGTGAGCAAAGATCCCAGAACCACACGGGGGGACCTGGTGAATGACCTGCAGAGAGCTGGGACCAAAGTAACAAAGGTCACCATCAGTAACACACTGCAACGGCAGGGAATCAAATCCCACAGTGCCAGACTTGTTCCGCTGCTGAAGCCAGTGCATGTCCAGGCCCGTCTGAAGTTTGCCAGAGAGCACATGGATGATACAGCAGAGGATTGGGAGAATGTCATGTGGTCAGATGGAACCAAAGTAGAACTTTTTGGTATAAACTCAACTCGTCGTGTTTGGAGGAAGAAGAATACTGAGTTGCATCCCAAGAACACCATACCTACTGTGAAGCATGGGGGTGGAAACATCATGCTATGGGGCTGTTTTTCTGCCAAGGGGACAGGACGACTGATCCGTGTTAAGGACAGAATGAATGGGGCCATGTATCGTGAGATTTTGAGCCAAAACCTCCTTCCATCAGTGAGAACTTTGAAGATGAAACGAGGCTGGGTCTTCCAACATGACAATGATCCAAAACACACCGCCCGGGCAACAAAGGAGTGGCTCCGTAAGAAGCATTTGAAAGTCCTGGAGTGGCCTAGCCAGTCTCCAGACCTCAACCCCATAGAAAATCTGTGGCGGGAGTTGAAAGTCCGTGTTGCTCGGTGACAGCCCCAAAACATCACTGCTCTCGAGAAGATCTGCATGGAGGAATGGGCCAAAATACCAGCTACTGTGTGTGCAAACCTGGTAAAGACCTATAGTAAACGTTTGACCTCTGTTATTGCCAACAAAGGTTATGTTACAAAGTATTGAGTTGTATTTTTGTTATTGACCAAATGCTTATTTTCCACCCTGATTTACGAATAAATTCTTTACAAATCCTACCATGTGGATTCATGGATTTTTTTTTTCACATTCTGTCTCTCACAGTTGCAGTGTACCTCTGGTGCAAATTACTGACCTCTGTCATCATTTTAGGTGGGGGAACTTGCACAATCGGTGGCTGACTAAATACTTTTTTGCCCCACTGTATCTCTCTGTGTGTGAGAGAGAGAGCGATCCTGGACTCTACATATCTCTCTGCAAAATGAGGTTCAAATTACTTTCCATGTCACAGCTTCTGTTTATGTATACATGTGTACATGTCCATGTCCACAGTGGGACCAGATCTCCTCTTGACATGCCAGGGGGCAACTCGGGTGATAGGATACAATGCCACTGTTGGCCATCCTTCTGAGATAATGTCATAATAGGGGTGTACGGGTGTGCGTGGTGGGGGTGAGACAGCTGGCAGCTTCGTTTCCTGTCAGCGCAAATTTTCTACTACATCAATAATGAGTTCCACAGCCCAGCCATGAGCGGTGCGGCTCAGTAGCCACACGACTGTATTCTCATGTGTCCTCTTGTTCTCCCTCCCTTCTCCTTCTCCCTGCATTTCTCTTGTTCTTTATAGCATTCCCAATTTGTACTTATTCTGTTATCTTACCTTGTGTTTTTGTTCTATCGTCATTTGTGTTACTCTGCATAACAATCTCATCTTCCAACTCAAATTTTGTTTGTGGTTATTTATATATTTCCAATTGCCTTTATGTGCTGAATGAAGCATAAAAACACGTCTGGTTTACTGTATTTCAAAACAGTTTTTGGACTTGGAATGATGCACCCAATGACCACACGATGTGACCTATGGTTAAATGCTGCTATGAGGTTCTTTAGCTATCATCTGACTAAAAAAACACAACTAAAAATGAGAAAATTACTAAGAATACCCAAAGGCCTTTACAACAATAATCCATTTTAAATTTAAATTGTGCTGCCTTTGGCATGCTTGTCTAATCTGCAGTTTTCTTGGTTTCCTGATCTAATTTAGCTTCATTTTCTCTAGCCTTGTGAATTATGTGCTGCATAATAAAATGCAGATATAATAAAAACAAACAAAAAAACAAAACAACCCCCCCCCCCCCCCCAAAAAAAAACAAAAAAAACACTGCTTCATGGCAAGAAACCAAAAATATCAACTCAAAGTCTTTCTTATGTATAAATGCACTTTAATGACAGGGCAGCAACATATTATAGTATATACACAAATAGGTGACAAATCAGTGTGACATACCAGATCTCCATGATGTCTTACAGTACTTACTTGTCAATTGCTTGGAGGTAGTTACACTGACTGGATTTTAAATAAAACACTTCAGATGTGACCTGCAGACATTTAGTTGTAAATCCAGGAGTTTAAGTCTGTGAAGGTTCTCAGTCATCCAGGTCATTGTAGTCTAAGGAGCTTGGAAAGAAAAAAGCGTCTGGACTTCTTTAAGTTGCTTGAAGATGTTTCACCTCTCATCTGAGAATCTTCTTTAGTTCTAAGGTCAAATGGTGGAGAGTCCCAGATTTAAGCCCTATGGGAGTGTCCCCTAAACAGGGGCAATGGACCCTCCAATAATCCTCTACCTAATCACACGAGCCAAGGTGTGAAAACGGATGTAGGTCACAATGAGCCAAGGTTTCGGGTGAACTCATTGTGAAACCTAGCCCCACCCTGTCATGTGATTTCTTGAGGTCAGAAGGCCCAGGATGTGAGTGGGCGTTAAGAAGTCCAGATGCTTTTTTCTTTCTGAGCTCCTTAGACGCAGGAGTTTAGTCATAACTGGTTTAGAAACCACCGCCATTTTATACATAGTCCCCTATTACTCAAAATAAATTGGATAAACTCACATAATTTTAAATTTAAGAATTGCTGCCTTCATTTTTGCCTTCAGTAAATAAATAGTTTGCTCTACTAGGTTGAGATCAGGTGACTGACTTGGCCACTGGAGAATATCCAATTTCCAGACATTCGGGTTGCTTTTGTACTGTGCTTTAGGTCCTATATCCACTTTCACTGTAAAGGCCAATCTGGTCTTCTCTTCAGTATTTGCTAAATCTAGGCTGAATCTCAGCAGAGACTATAGCCATGTACACTTCACATTTCATCCTGCTACTTCTAGCAGCTGAAAGATCATCAGTAAACACTAGTGACCCAGTTCCACTGGCAGTCATCCATACCTATCCCTCAATATTGCTTCCACCATGTTTGACAGATGATATGTATGCTTCAGATCTTGAGCTGTTCCTGCCCTTCTCCATATTTTTTGTCTTCCCATCAGTCTGCTCTTAGTTTCATCTGTCAAAAGATTGATTTTCTTTTTTTCAGATTGTCTGGGCTTCCTGTTCAGTGTAACCACTGATTTACAACTTGTTGTACAGTGTATCCAGAAAGCATTCATATCACTTCACTTGTTCCACATGTTCTCATGTTGCAGCCTTATTTCAAAGTTCAATTAAAAAGTAAAACAAAAGTAAAGTCATTCTTCAGCTTAAAAAACAAACAAACAAGCAAAAAACAGCAACATATATATGACTGTGAATACGTATATACATATATGTATATACATATACATCATCTGTCAGAACTTTCCACCTGTGGTAAATACAGCTTATTTGACGTTATTTTGAAAAGTACACACCTGTCTATATACTGTCCTATAGTTGACAGTGCATGTCAGGGCACAAATCAAGCCATGAAGTCTAAGGAATTCACTTTGGTTATCATACTAAGAGTTCCAGTGAAAAGCTATTGAATGGAAGTTCAATACTTAGAGTCAAGTCAAGATACTTTATCTGGCTAATTTGGCATGGAATAATGAGGAGAAAGACCTCACCTGGCCATGGGACTGGTTGTCAGTCAATTGCCCAGTTACTTCCAAGCTGGTGAAAATGAGTTAATATGTATAAAGTGGCAGTAATTCTTGAACAGATAGTAGAAGACTCCACTTAAACCCCATGATTAAAGCTCAGAGTCTGCATGTCAGTCATATGAGTGTGACTTTAAATCCACAGTCCTAAACTAACTGTATTTACTAAACAGCTGATCATGTGAAAAAGAATAATGCAAGAAATATTTTATTCCATTGTCAATCTCTAAGGAAAAATGGGCTCATTAAACTTTCAACGTAAACCCCCTAACACAGTGATTCTTTTAATATGAAGACCTGATATCTTATAGTCATTTCAGAAGTCTCTTGCTGTTAAAGCATACCGAAGTGATATTTCAACATTTAAACCGACCTACGATGCATAAACAGTGCAATAATGACAGCTAATCCAGGATGGCAAATTTTTGTACTTCAAACACCATTCTACAAATGACACTGCAATAAAAAAAAAGGCAATAACAAACATCCCTAACAATTTTGCATATTTTCTTTCCAGGCATTCAAAATGAACACTACTGTTTTAACATTTATTTTTCAAGAATGTGTTCTCCATTTTCAGTCCCATTTTGGTGATTTTAAAATAGGGTTAATCATCCAGATTCCACAATGTGTGTAACACTTTGGTGATTTGAATGCATATAAATACTGTGCTCCATTGAAAAAAAATTTGCATTAATAGAGTTGATTTTACATCAACGTGTGTCTGGAGGAATTGCCATGGAAACAGTCAGTTTAATGCCCAGGACTTGACCATGCAATCAGACCACTTAGCAAGCAAGTTAGTGGAAGGTGATTCTTGGCTCCCTTCTCTGTAATTCAGTTAAGACTAGCCTGTCATTTAGTTCAGGCAGACTGGCAGGGCTTTAAAAGTAAAGATGAAACTGCAATTACCCTGAGAAAGACGCAGTAAAAAGGCAAAAGCTAGCAGGCTGCTTTCATGTCTACACTGACATGCATTAGTGAGGCTGGAAGAAGTGTCCCCAGTCTTTTGTTTATCCATATATCACAATGTGCTGCATTGTGGAGGTTTTAGATGTGATAAGACTCTTTTAACATCATCAGTAGACGGCATGTCATGTACACCAGCAGGCTGCACATCAAATAGAGCCAGTATCTGGCATTCGATAAGGGGCTGATTCAAACAAAGTGATATGTCTAGCTGACATGAATCTGACACATTCTGTCCAGTCCATTATGTATATTTTTTGTAGCAGATTAGACTTTGGAGCTTTCAAATTCCAGAACGGACCTTCATAACTTCTGACTGTATTTCTTTCAACTAAATATGTATTTTATTGATACTGGTTTATAAGTCAGCATGCAAATTGGTTGTGATATTAGGGAAAAGATATAAGATAATAATTATCAGTACTTCCTTAAACTGAAACTTGAGCTCTATAATAAATATGCATCTATTTTAAACCAAAACGGTTAATTTCTTTACTTTCCCCTGATATGTGTAAACAATACAAGCCAACGCATTTGTCTGGAATATAACTGTGGGCAGATAACTGATTATACAAAGGACAGAATCAGTGCATAAGGTGTATAGCACATAGCTCTCTCTCTCTTTCTCTCTCTGTTTATTTATGAGTTCTGTTCATGCAGATTTGCACAGTAAAACTGATGTGGATCATGTTTGATTCGGTAGTCAGGGCAGAGCTGGACAGTTATTTTACATCTGCTAGTTTTAAAATCTGTTGAGGTACATGCCAGGATACAAATTAAACCTGCCTGCTTAGTCTAGTTTTGTGTTCGTCTTGGGCAATCTGCCAATCTTTTAAATGTCAGCAGAACCAAATTTTGTTGTTTAGAAGAGAAAATGTAAGTCTGAAATCCTCTATAACAGACACATTACAATATATGCCTATATAGTATATTAATCTACAATATTTTGAGAATGTTCAATTTGGATGAATTATTGTCTGATTGTTTGTGCATTGGCAGAGTTGCTGCTACTATCAGCAAAATGAACTAAAAACAAATGGCAAGCTCACAAGCAAGCAATATTTATTTATAAAGCTCTTTCCACAAAACATGACTTACAGACAATCTAGTTTGGACTGACACCTGGCTGGAAAAACTGTGTTCACAGTACCACCAAAAACCATCTAGACACTGCATCCAAACTATTTATTGCTTCCAAGTGTTACAACTACATCTACTGATATTTGTGCTGCTTACCAGAGCTATTGTTATGTCTGCAATCTGTCCTAAATTTCTTTGCGTTCAGAAAACTAAATCATGAGAACTATTTATCTCCTAGTTAAATATCTGCAATAGTCTCATCTTGGACCTTTGGTGCACTCAGAAGCATGAAACTATGTACTATGTATAGTATAGTCATAAAGAATTCATACAAAACACAAAACCAAGATCAATATCTTATAAGAGGTTAAGCCAAGGTAGTTGTAATGTGGATATACCTCATCACTTCTTGCAGGTGTTTGTCCTAAGTTTTCATTCTTTGATGTTTGCCCTGTAAAACAACTTGAATGAGTCTATTTTTGGATTGAGAATATTAAAACTTGAAATAGTCCATAAAGCAGTGCTTTTGTTTTATTTTATTTTATTTATTTATTTATTTATTTTTTAGCAATCCAATAAATATTAGGCAGGGAAAATAATAGATAGTTGGATACATGTATCTTTGTCACATGGAAATTAGATATGGAACAATTTGATTCCTATAACCGAATTAGTCACACTTAGGCACACTTGAAATTTAATACTTAGTAATTTGGACCATTTTAAATGTGTCTCCGTTTGAATAAAAAGATAAGCAAAAGAATTGTTAAATTGATTTCAGTGTGCATCATGTACTTGAACAGACCAAGAAAACAGCACAGTAAAAAGGAAATATAAGGGAAAAATAAATAAATAAATAAATAAAATGATGACAACACAGAGACATAGGGTTGTAGCAAGATACAGTATCATTTAACCTGACAGTGCATGGAAACATATTGCTTTAGGCTTGGACAGATAGCTGGTCAAAGTATACCAGACAGGGATATTTTGTTGTTAAAAAAAATCTGTCAGGTTTGGATTCCCCCTAGACCAGCCTATTCTGGTTGTGTAACATCTCATCTGTTAACAGTGGTGCTATTAAATCCTGCAGCAGCCCTGCATAAAAATTCCTCAGGTGGTACAACAGTCATTTTATGGTTTGAAAGTGAGAATATAACTGTAATACTTTTTTTTGATGTGGGCTTCACATAATGCCTTGTTTTCACGCACACACATTACGTTACATTGCAATAGCAACCAGCCAGAGCCCACCTGCTGAAATATAAATAATGTATGTAAGTTGAAGTCTATCATTAACTAAAACTCTTCTTAGTTGCCTATGATGCTTCATGGTAGAGCATGTCTAAATCATGTAAAGTAGGGTTTGTTTGTTTGTTTGTTTGTTTGTTTGTTTGTTTGTTTGTTTGTTTGTTTGTTTGTTTGTTTTCAAATCATTTACAGTCTCAACTCACAACAGTTATAATTTGATGTTTGATTCAGATTGATTCAAAAGGAAAAAACAGACAAAAGGAAAAACACATTTTCCACATAAAGGACAAATATGTTGAGCCTCATATATGGGCAAAAATACAAAAGAATTACAATATAGAACCAATAAATTTGAGGGAAGTAGTAATACACTACAGAAAACTATAGTGTTGACATAACACCATGTGAGCCTGGCTGCTGCTTGAAAGGTTCAAGGAGAATCTGAATGAAGTGGGACGTGAAGATGTAAGGAATGTGGACGAGTGATTTATGGAACTCAATTAAAGTCTTGCCATTTATTCTAATAATGTTAAAGCATATAGACACAAACATAGTTAGATACAGATCCATTTTTCTTGTGTGTCTAATTAAATGGAGCGGGATGAAACAAGCACCAAACTGCTTTTTCTGTTAAACAATGGTGACGTGATCAAAGAGGTTATTTGTGACAAATTCTTTCAATTCCAGATGACGTTTCAGTTTCATTTGTGCTGTTTCTTATTAAATGTGAGACTGGAGAGTTTGTATTCTCAAAGGAACTGTCAGGTCAGAGTTTCTCAGTAGAAATGTTCTCTTTCTCTTGAGGGATTTGCTCTGCTGCGAGTGCATGCAAAACTGTCCCTCGGGGACTTCCTGTAATGACTTGCTATGACTTAAGCCCTACTGCTAATTACCTATTCAATTGAAAACATACGCCTCTTCACTAATTCAGCATTTCCATATCTATCATGATTACTGGCAAAGAAGTTATTGTTTTTGCTCTGATTTAAGTTACTTGCTGTGACATGTAATTGCATTGTGTTGGCCCTGTATGGAGTTGCATACATTAGGGAACCTTAATATCAGATTTAGCAGTCCAAGATGGGTAAAATAATTACTTAGAAATAACACACATAATTTTTTGTTGGCTTTTTTTTATGAAATGTACTTATGATAGGTACATTTCATGAGCCTATCATGATAGGTACATTTCATGAGCCTATCATGATAGGTACATTTCATGAGCCTATCATGATAGGTACATTTCATGAGCCTATCATGATAGGTACATTTCATGAGCCTATCATGATAGGTACATTTCATGAGCCTATCATGATAGGTACATTTCATGAGCCTATCATGATAGGTACATTTCATGAGCCTATCATGATAGGTACATTTCATGAGCCTATCATAATTACCCCAAATGTAACCTAGCAAGCGTAGTTCATGACTCTACACTTTATCATTAACCAGTTTAGCCTGCACTAACCTGCCCGACATTTCCATATATAAGATTTAAAATCCCAGTATTAAACCTCACTTAATGAGCTTTCAAATCAAATCAAATCAAGTCACTTTTATTGTCACATCACATGTGCAGGTACATTGGTACAGCACATGTGAGTGAAATTCTTGTGTGCGAGCTTCACAAGCAACAGAGTTGTGCAAAATACAATAATGTAAACAAGCAAAATACAAGAATGGCTACATCTGAAACTAATAAATATATGTACAATATATAATAGTATATGCATTTCTAGATGTGTATACTAAATATTTTTCTACGTGTGTGTGTGTGTATACACATATTTTACAAATTAAATAGAGTAAACAATAAATAGAATATATAAAAATATACAGAGTTGAGACATGTGCAAAACAGTGGCATTACTGTACAGTATGGAGTGCATAATGTTAAAGTTCCAGTAGTGAAGCTGAGGTGTCTATGAAGTGTTCAGCAGTCTGATGGCCTGGTGGAAGAAGCTGTCTCTCAGTCTGCTGGTACGGGACCGGATGCTGCAGAACCTCCTTCCTGATGGAAGCAGTCTGAACAGTTTATGGCTGGGGTGACTGGAGTCCTTGATGATCCTCCCCGCTTTCCTCAGGCACCGCTTCCTGTAGATGTCTTGGAGGGAGGGAAGCTCACCTCCAATTATCCGTTCAGAGCACCGCACTACTCGCTGGAGAGCTTTGCAGTTGTAGGCGGTGCTGTTGCCATACCAGGTGGTGATGCATCCAGTGAGGATGCTCTCAGTGGCACAGTGATAGAAGGTCCTGAGGATGCGGGGGCTCATGCCGAATCTTTTCAGTCTCCTGAGAAAGAAGAGGCGCTGCTGCGCCTTCTTCACTGTTTTGTTTGTGTGTACTGACCACGTAAGATCCTCAGCCAGATGTACACCAAGGAACCGGAAGCTGCTCACTCTCTCCACAGCAGCGCCGTTGATGGTGATGGGGGTGTGTACTTCTCTGCACCTCCGGAAGTCCACTATCAACTCCTTTGTCTTTGCGACGTTGAGGGTGAGATGGTTGTCTTGACACCAGTGGGTCAGGGCGCTGACCTCCTCCCTGTAAGCCGTCTCATCACCGTTGGTGATAAGACCCACCACTGTAGTGTCGTGAAATGAGCTTTCCTTATCTTTGAAGATAATTTCTCATTTTCCCTCATATTTTGGGACAAACTACATAGAATAAGTTATTGTGTTTATATATGTGTTGAGCTCCTTAAAGAGCTGCAGTTGAACCTACCATTTAAATAATGTTTTTCCATTTATGGTCGTTCCTCTTCAGTAACTAGCTAAATGCTTAAGAACCATGACCACAACTTTCCATCAAAACATGAACACATTACAGGGATTAGAAGGAAAAAAATGTCCTCAAGGTGTAAGCAGGCCATGGAAGGTCATTATTTTCTTATTGCTGAGCAAATATTTCTATCACTGTAAACAACATCAGGTTGTAGCTTATTTAAAAAAAAATTTAACTGCTACCCACAACTCTAATACAAGAGAAACGGCTTAAGATTTTGACAAGATTTTAAACTTAATAACGAGACAACTATAAAAATTCTGCACAAACCTAAGAGACAAAGAGAGAAAATGATTAATCCTGGTGCCACATGCTGCTTTGAGATGCACTGCATTGTTTGCTTGCATCAGTGAGTATCCAGCTTTGTTAAAAGGCCATCTGTGTCTGAGTGCAGTTGAGGCTGTTTGCGGCGAGGCAGGATCGGGAGCAGTTAGGGAAGGTCTGCATATCAGTTCTGGCTGGTGGCCAGCTTGCTTTGACATGTCTTATTAGTCAGGTCTTTAAAAGCTTCAGCCTACCTTCCCAGGCACACTCCTCCCCAATATCACTGATTAAAGTGCGACTGACGCTCCCAGTGAAGAGCCAAGTTGGCCACACAGCATTTATGTTGGGTCATGCTCATTACTCAGATACACTGCCAGTGCCACCATGACTGGAAGCAGCACATAATGCAAGACATCACCAGCCAAGAGATTTGGGAACTTTGAATTCATTATGGGACAGTGGAAATGGAACTACAAATTGTTCCCCTTTGACACAACCTGTCATTCTGCCTTGTTAATATGCGTTCGGGCACTCTTCAATGGGTGCAGAAGATTTACTGTATACATGGTGCTGGAGGCAGTTGAGGGTTGTTTCTTAGGCCATGAAATAGCATCAGCATGTCACAGCTTTGAGCATTTGCATGTATATAGATGACATAAAATAAAATGATCTATGTGGCTTTAGCTTGACAAGGTTTCTGCTGTTGGTCTTGTGTTATATCATGGTTCACATATTTACTTTTTACCAGTGAGCTGTATGTTAGGTGACTTTCTTTGGTGCTAACAACAAATAAATAAAAAAAAATGATAATCATGATCCACTGCAGTTTTTAATGTCTGCTAATTATAATGCCCATCTATGCTATGACAGTTAAAAATTGTTGGTGACAGCTCTTGAATTCTGAACTTAACCTTGTCATTAACAAGTTTTACCATTTGATAGAGTAATAATAATGATACTCATAAAGTAATCAATAATCATTCGCTGCATTCCTGATCTGTAACAACAAAAATAAAGCAACCCAAGAGTCCAAAATTAACAGTTAGCATATAAAACTGACAATGTAAGCTCTGTAATTTTCATTGTTTGAGAGATACTCAGCCCCCCCCCCCCCCCCACACACACACACACAGACACACACACACACACTCAATTAGTTGTTGTAATTGTGTATTGTGCTAAATGTTTGTGTGAAAACAAACCAGACAGAGGAACGTGTTGAGCATTGAGTAACATTTCATGGCCCATTTGCTGTGGTCTGCAGAAGCTCCTTTACTGCATGTACCATAGAATGGGAGGATGTTGTGATGAGCCCACAGTGGGCACTCACTGGTGCGTGAAGGGGCCCTCCATCCCGCTCTCCTTCTCTGTCTATCGCTAGATTTCTCCCGTACTCTTCTTCCTGTTTTCTGAGCAGAGTTGTGCATGTATTTGTAAGTGCGTGTGTGTGTGTGTGTGTGTGTGTGTGTGTGTGTGTGTGTGTGTGTGTGTGTGTGTGTGGTGTCAGAGACCTGTAATCAAGAGTCACTGCACATAAAGGGACCTCCAGTCATTAAGGAATTAGTGGGAGGCTAACGGCTTGTTTAGAGAATCAATTAGCTTAAAATGTGGACATGTGGGCTCATTTTCTCACACAGCTCTATGAGGGAAAGTCAAGGTTATACATTCTGCCTCTAAAGTTAACTGACCCCTTATACCTCTAAAACTACAGTGGTCCTGTGAGACTTTGTGAATCCCAAGATGTGGATGATCTTATAGTTAGTAAAATGACAATGGGAGCATTTACCTTCTATGAGGTACACATTTTGACTACGAAGGCAATATTAAATTGCAGTAAACATTTGATTAAACTGCTCACAGATTTTAGTTTGATGTTGGCATTTATTAGCTAACACATACAGACAGTTTCTTTTGCATGCTGATATTTAAAATACATTATCTTCACTTCCACTTAAATATGCAATAAGATGGTCTATATATCTCAGATTTGGGAAATTCTTTCACACATATATACTCTGATAAGTTACAGCATTAACTGACAGGTGAACTGATAAAGATATAATTTTGTTACAATGCAGCGGTCCACTATAAAACTTTGCATTCTTAAGGGTCAGCACTTATGTTGACTTGTATGGGAGACAACATGCAGTATGAATATTGCAGACCAAGAACCACAACACATGACAATTACATGAATTACCATGAATGTTAACATTACTGATCTACACTACTACACATAAAGAGACAAGCAACTGGGAAGTCTTCCTCTCAGGATATGCTGTCTGAAAACAAACTGATGGTGTTTAGCTTCACACCTCTTCAGACACGTCCATGCACACCGCTCTGCTGAAACCTGACTGGTGGGCTCTGCGTCGTTGATGCCCGCCTAGCAACATCTGTGCTGACTTTCAACACTTACCAGAGCAGCTACATTTGAAAGACAGTATTTACCCACATGCTGATGTCCTGTGACATACATGCAAAAGAACATGTGTGCAACTATTTTGTTGTGTTCACTCACAAAGCATAATTTGAAGATTCTGTTGATTATTTGTTTTGAAATTTTAACTGTTTTTAGAGTTTGCCTCTTTTTCATTTCAGGCAATCACATTCTTCAAAACATGAAAAACATACATCTTAATGTGCATTATTTTTATACACTTATTTACACACTTTGCATTCATCATATATTCACTGGTTAATGTGTGCTTACCACTATTAAACAATGTTTTATCTCACTATTTTTTTTCTTCATTTTACCACTACAGTTACCGCCACAAATATTACTTCTTCTACTGTGACCTTTATTATACCTGCAAAAGTAAGTGCAGGGTAAATTAGATTAGACCTGGTATGTGATAAAAAAACAGTTAAACAGGGTAACCCACATTCTGGTCTTCATACATACAGTCTTAAGTAACCTGCAGCATTTCTCTAATATCCCATATGGAAAAGATATATATAAATCTTATAAAGTTTGTATCTGTCGTGTGTGAAACTTGTATGAAAAGCAAGAGTGAAAACAGATATAAGATCCCTTGAAAAATTATATAAATGAAACTTGTATGTTTTGGATACTTACTAAAACAATATATGAAAGTAATGAGAAAGTGGCCACTTTCACGAGTAAATCATATAAGCCTTATATGATTCACTATATGAAGTAGGCCACATCTTATGCAAGTTTTTTTTTTTTTTAAGTTTTTACTATTACTTTTCCATATGGGATGATAATAAATTTGTAGTTATTTTTAAGAAATAAACAATCATTGTTTGATTTGTTTTATTGATCATTCTTCAGCATAAAGACTACCTGTTAAATCATGTTTTACAGTCAAAATTATTTATCAATTATATATATAATTTTCTGTATATATATATATATAATACAAAATTATATATATATATATATATATATATATATATATTTTTTTTTTTTTTTTTTTTTTTTTTGTATATAAAGGTATATATAAATTTTACTGTGAGCCTTTAGCACCTCCTCTTCACTTTGTTGTGCTTCCATGTGCCACAATATAGTGACTTGAGAAGATCAAAGAGTATGGAGGAGATAGACTTTTGAACCATAATGCTTCTTAAGCCCACAGAGCCATTAACATTGACTGCCTGTGGCACTGTTACTGCCTCCTTAGCTGCTCATAAAAGCATGAATGCAAAAAGAAACAAAACTTCTAAGAGGCACTGAAATGTTGGAAAAATAAATGTATGGGTTTTGTTTCAAATTAAACCTGTTGTGATAATTTAACATAAGATTTAATTGTTTACAGAAGGAAAGTTTTTACTGTTTTACAGTCATGTTTGTACATTCTGTGGCTATGGCATGAGATGCATTGCTAATTTGACAAATGTCCCAACAAAGTATAACAATAGCTTCATTTGAAGGACAGCTTTGAAAATTACAATATCAACAGAATATCACACAGTTGCTAAAACTGGCAAAAAAAATGTAACACAAACACAAAGGCAATTAAAGAAAAGATTTTCAAAGATGACACTGGACTGTATGGCTTAATCTCTGTGAGGAAGCTTTTCCATCTAAGGTCACTCTATGCTTTGTTCCAGCATATGGAGATAAAGATCCACTAAGAGGCAGGATGCCAGTCATTGTCAGATGAAACACATGCAGGTAATGGTGGGGAAGATCCATTTTTCTTTATGCTAATACCTTCTGACAGGCACAAGCCGCGGTATACCATATACAATAAAAGGTGGACCTACATAAACAAAATCTCTCACATGTAATCAGCAACATAATCTCCACCATTGTTTTTCAGCAGACACATCTAACCTTGTAAGCAAAGGTACTTTATGTGTTCCAGTTTCAAAGCTGTTTTAGACTCAACATTGTTTGGGAAGCTTTGACCTTTCAGTCAAACAGCAACTGTACAGAAACCTGGCTACACAAGGAAAAAATAATAAGGAAAAAGCTGAAATTGATCATTCAAAATTCCTTGACTAGTTGATTTTCTTTTTAAATGTACTGGTGCACTGAAAACACAGAAAATAATGCTAAACAGAAACATGCTGAAATGTAAGATCTACAACTAAACCATCAATGTATTAAGCATTAAATATTGGGGGTTTTTTGTATTTACTGTGTTTCACAGGCACAAAACTGGAATATCTACTCAAGGTTAAATAAAGAAATTATGTCCTCAGGTTTTAAGTGAGATAGCCTGCTGTCACAGATAGAGCATAGCAGCTAAATATAAAGGCAAATGCAATAAAATGCAAACAAACTAGCCGAATGCTACTTACTGAAATGTTAAAAAGTGGGTAGTCATAGTTGTATACTATAATCACGCTGAAATAGAGCAATATAAATCATCTCACTATTGAGTTGATTTGTAAATTAGCATGAAATAATACAAAACACAGAATTTTACTACTACACCACTATTTTCTAACTAGAAAACCTTTTTCTTTTGTATCCACATAGTTTATAATATTTCCCTTTAAATTGTTATCCAATAACAAAATTGCCATTTAAAAAAAGATAGCTTGTAAAACAAGTCAGGTTTAACACACTGATGATTTTTTTTCTGTCAACAGACTATTGAGTCTAAGGAATTACTGATTTGGGAGGCACAAAGAAAAAAGATAATATTTCTATTGTGTAAGCTATACCTTTCTTATAAGTGAATTATTCATGAATATAAATAGCTCTTTTTATCACAAAAACTGAAACAGGGAGCACTTTGGGCCAATTTGCTACATGTGTTACATGTGCCGCAAGTAATAACTTGGAAGGATGTTCCATAGACATTGATAATGACACATTTTGATTTTGGACACCAGCATGGTGAATTTCAAGTCAAACAATCAAGATGGGATTAAAGATTAGACTTTCAGTTTTAATTCAAGAGGCTTAACAAAAGTATTACATGAAATGTTTAGGAATTATAGAAATTACAAGTTTTATATGTAGTGCCTCATTTTCACAGAATCAAAAGAGTATGGATAATTGACCAAGAAGCATTATTATGGCTATAGGGATGGGTATCGTTTAGGTTTTATCCGATACCAGTACCAAACCGGTACTTTTGAAACGGTGCCGGTGTTTAAACTGTGCTCGAACCGGTGCTTAAAGAATGGAGAACACACACTTTGTCCAAAAACCTCTCATGTTTAGCTGTTTTCCACTTTTTCTTTGGTCATTTTAGCCTTTTTGGCTAGTAATCCACTGAGTGCCTGTAATGTAATGAATCAGCCCCACTTAGTGAAGTCCATTTGAGGAGGAACGCTCTATAGAAAGTAAGTGGGGAGGTGGTTCTGCTGGTCTACTGGCATATTGGAAGGAAAGTGTGTTATGGAAATGAAACTTTGTGAATGTACAAACATTGGTAACTACAGAATTACCAGACCAGATAAACAAGGACTCACATTTCAATGTGACTACAACTTTCTGCAGTTGCTAACTGTAATGATCCACTGCATCAAATGCATTATAGTAAAGCCCAAATATGTATGTATTCAGGTATGTATGTATTTATTTATTTATCTGAAACAAAGCTGGTGTAAATGTTTTCAGAGGGGCTCAGAATGCTCTAATCCTTTGCTCACATACAACACACACCCCACCCACCCACACACACACACACACACACACACACGCTCAAACACGCTGTTTTTCTTTTTTTTTTCTTCTCAGCCTGCACTTATCTGCATTTCTGAAACAAATTCTTCTCTGACATTACATCACGAATGATGAATATTTTTTACATGCATATTGGAGACAAAGTTATTGACCTGGTCATTCAAAACCGTCTTTTTTATATTATTATTATAATTTTAATCTGCATTGGTAGCAATACAGTTTACATAATGCATTATGATTTGAGGTGTCATACCATTAGTTTTTTCACAGTCAGTCATTTTTTAGGACTTTTCTTCTTCTTCTTCTTTTTCTTTGTCTTATTATTATTATTATTATTATTAATAATAATAATAATAATAATAATAATAATAATAATAATATCATTTTATTATTATAATTACTTTATTATTAAAAACCAGGTTGGTCTGCCTGAATTGTAATATCTATCCTGCCCAGTATGACTTCTACTGTATTACAGTCCTACAAAACAGTAGTTGCATACTGTGGAATAACCAATTTTCTGTGAGTGTGTGCAATGTTTTTATTTCAGTTGCTTCAAAGATGGGGACCTGGTCTTTGACCACTTGCAAACAGTTGAGTGACTGTAGAGTATCAAAACAGTGGTAGAACAGCAACATGACAGACTCTGCCTGCTCTCTGTCTGCTAGCAGTTTACAATTGAATGGGGTCAATTTGGAAATCACATGCGCATGTTTGTTATAATGTGATAATTAACTGTGCTAAGTTGTCAAAAATTGCAAATCTGTTGCCATTTGCATACACAGAAATTCACATTGAATAGAAATTTGTATTAACTACTGACATTGAGAGTTCAGTTAGAATCACATAGATCTGAAAGAAAAATTGAGAAGTAGTGATGTTATTTTTGCAGATTTTCAATTTAGCTGTGAAATGACACAGGTACTTGGTAACTTTGCGTTTACAAAAATAAAACCTAGAATACAGTCTGATGACAACCAGTTGAGTCGAGTCGAGGGCACAACTGTCAAGTAGTATTATTTACAAATCTTTGCCAATTTGTCTAAGAGTGATCGCAGTCACACTGAGCTGGATCAAAATTGTTTGGAGACAGGTTACATCCCACCAGGGGATCTGTTAATTGTCGCTAGTTGTACTTGCCAACACCAAAAAAAAGTAATAGCAATCCCCAGGCAACCGCATTTTTTTCTTAGTCACAAGGAGATTTTTCGTAGTATTTTTACTCTAAAGTGACGGTGCCAAGATTAATTTTTTAAGAAGTGTCTCCCTCCTGTAAATGACATTTTTGTCAAGCACAGGTTTATATCATGTTCTTAAGATCTGGTTCCCATCACTGGAACAAGTTAAAAATAAAACATCAAGAATCTGAATGAAAGTACAGTTGTGACACTTGCTCTGCTTCCAGCACCTCAGAGAGAGGGGTTGTATTATTCATGTCTTCCGTGTTGTTGAGGTATCATGTAGCTGAAGTTGTGTGTTTCTTATTGCCTCTGTGTATCTGATGATCTTTCGCTCTGTCAGGCTGGGGTGTTTAATCCAGGTCAGCTGCCATCCTAAGCTGCTGTTTTCATGGCTTGTTAGAAAACTCTTAATTGGTGAATAAGTGTGTGAGCTAAAGTTAGGGAGACAGTGTTGCAAGAGTCTCATCTGTTTGTCTGCCACTATGTTAAGGTTTGTGGGGGGAACATAAGACCAGACACATGGCCAAATGTGATGAGTGCTTCTGGCTCTGACACAATTGACATGGCACTAGAGAGATCACAGACCCTATGTTCTCCAGCTATGTTTTCCCAAAGGCTGAGCACAAAACCACCCAGCTTTTTGTCTTATATAGATATGTGTCTATCACTACAAATCCAGAGCTTCTTATTCTTGTGACAGTCAATAAGCAATTCATTACAACTTGCGGGTTTGGAACGTACTATGATTTAGCTTAAGATGCTTCTTACATCTATAAACATCAGTTGTTGTAGAACACGTTTCAAAGAGTCTTTGTAGCCAGTAGGTTTTGGTCAAGTGCAGGCTCAGGTGGTCACCATGTGAGAATGATTACAAAGAGGTAGCAGTGAGCTTTCAAATTAACTGAGTTATAGGCTTTGAGTCACACAGGCACAATGAAATGTAGTGTAACAAATTACATGCTTCAGAAAATTTAACATTTAAAAGTATGTAATATTAACTCAAAAATTAAACAGCTGTGGCTGTTGTGACTTGTGTTCATAAAAGCTACCCTGTTTTAAATGTTTGAAGTGCCAGAAAAGATTTATTCTTACATTGGCTGAAGGTCCAATAACATAAGCAGGTCATATCCAGGATTAATAAAAGGAGAAAAATTTCAGTTGACAGATATAATTTCATTTTCTGTTTTGTGATACAGATAAATAAGAATTTGTTTTGAAGCTATATGGCTAATTATTTTTCTCTCTTTTTTCTCTGTTCTTCCATTCTCTTTCCTTTGTTTCTTCCACTCTCCTGTAATCATTCCATATGTCTTCTACCTCCATCACCCCTTCTGTTCTTACCAAACAGGTCCCTCATCAAATGGGTGCACTGACCTTCTACCGTTATGAACAGCCTATTGTAGACTACTGCCAGGCCCATCAACCCTTGCGGCTAAACATGGGTTATGAGGGACCCCCACAGGGCCTGGAGGGCCTGGAGGACCTTGGGCCATGTGATAGAGGCACTATACAGACAGTGGCACTGCCAGCAGTGCCCTCTGCTGCCAGCATGGGTGCCCCTGTTCCAGGACCTCGCTCTCCTCCATCGACCCTCAGACCACCAACTGAGGGTCCCGGCAGCAGTCCTTTTCCTACTTCTGAGCGCACTGGCACACTCAAATTTGGACGCTAGTGAGCATGGTTAGAAGTGGGGCAAGGGCCTCTCATTCACCATGACTTTGAAATGAAGGGGCAGGCGAGCTGGTTATTCAGTGGGGCCTTGTTCTTAGAACATCGGTATGTGAACTAGAGGACAAAATTTTCAAATTATGCCTGGAGGCATTTATCATCTGAAACACACAGTCTCAACCATATACAGTTGGGTGAGACATTCTTGCTGATCATTTTGTTTTTATTTTCCAAAACAACTCATAGAAAAAAAAGGGTCCCTGACTCAAGGGAGGTTAATTCAGCATATGCCACAAAGAATTACCTTATTTCCAAATCTGATCTTTGTCATATCCCATATCAGCATCATGGGGCATCTGTTCACAGCAGCAGCAGCCAGCTTACTCTGAGTCAGGAGTGAAAGGGAAAGTGCAATAAACACAAGTTTTCATTCACGACAAGTGAGGGCAGTAACATCAAAGATCGAAGAGATAGAGCATATGAAGAGCAGAAGGCGTCTTACTGTGATTAACATTACAATTTCTACTCACTAGCTATTAAAAAAGTTAACATATATAATTTCATTAATTACATAAATATTTTGTTTCTTTGAGTGTCATATTTTGTACTGAATTACATTAATGTGCATGTTAAACCAAAGAGTTTACTAATATTTTTTCTTTCTTTTTGCACATAAGGTACTTTAACTAAGGAGCTTTTTAAATGTCAGATGTTCCACTGAACTAGCCTCTGCCAGTTCACATTTATAATTACCACTAGATCCCCTGATGATTTCGAATGGACTAGAATTGTCTTAAAGAAATAGAATAATCAACGGGGTCATCATGTTGAAAGGTTATGAACGTATTTATCATAATGAGGTATCACACCTGGCACTCCCAACGTAAGCTCAAGTCAGTTCTTGTGATCTTAGTGTTACTATGAAAAACATAATTCAAAGCAGCATAAACTGTATGTTCCATAAATGTATTAAATATATAAAGACCCTTTACACAGATGAACAACAAGTCATTGTACCGTATATGACTATATCCCAGCTGAATAACCCACTATGCTTTAAAAAAAAAAAGGCAATCATGGAAAAACTAAAATAAGAACATTTGAATGAAATGTATTGTACATATTATTGAAAAGGTCTACTTCACTGAAGGTCAAACCACTCTCACTGCCCCAAACAGTCATTTGAAACATTGTTGAGTCAATGTTTGACTTTCATTAACTGGACTACTTGAAGAGCACCATCTTGCTGGGTTGGCCAGGCTTAGGCCATGTGCTCTTCCACCACAGAGAATAATGGTGCCTAGTGGTGGCATGCTGAACCAGCACGTTGACTTCTCTTTGACCTGCATATGATCCCACAGACTATACAGGAGGTTTTGCCTGACATCTCAATTTTTTCCAGAAAGTGAGCCGAAATTAAGGAATGTTTTCTCTTTTTTTCTTTGTTTTTTCTTTTTCCTAATCAGTAAACCGTTGGCCACCATGTTGAGCACTGCTGCTCGTTGACTTATGGAGCTGTTGAGGATTTCGGATACGGCTTGCATGGCCTGTCAAACAATGTCCTCAGTTTAACTCAAGCAGTGCACCAGTTTCCTACATGTCAGTGGTCATACTCTAGGGAGCTGTGGAACTTACGCTTGCTCTTCCTACAGAGAGACTGATTGATCCACACATGAAACTGCAAGGGGCCAACATTTCCCAAGAAAGATGATGCATATTCAAACAAATATGCATTGTTTTTGTTTTATTTCGTTTTGGTATTATATTTTTTTGCTTGAAAATTTTTGAGGTGTTCAAAGATGATGTCAAGAAATTCTATAAGATGAATAAAAGGACAAAATCAAATAGAACTTATTTATGATGTAAATAATGAGTCTTTAAAGATTTAAAAAAAAGGTATGAACTTCATTTCTTCTGAAACACAAACTGCTTGTGAACAGAAGAGGAGCCTTATTCACTTTCCAGTGGGAATATATTACTAAGATGACTTGGTGAGGAGGTTCCTACTGTAATGCTCTCGTTGTTTCAATGATAAGTATTTTTCTATCTGCTCCCATCACTATTCTACCACTCTACCATTAAAAACAAAATATGTTACTGACATTATTTCTCAAATCCAGTCATTTTACTCAATAACGCGAAGAGGGGAAGATTCTGAGCCCTGTTATTGTGATGTATTTCAAGCGCCAAACTTGACAGAGATTCATATTTCCTGTTCTGCCATCAGGCATGTTGGAGAAGCCATCTCACAGGTGGTAATTAAATAACGTGTTGTTAGTTACATCCATTCCTCTTGTTCAAGAATTTTAACACTATCAGCCATTTCAAGGTCTACTCGGGGAGAAGTGTGCTTTTCTTTATACCAAGAGTTTAACTTGTGAAGGATGTTCTTTATAATGTGCCATTATTTTGTTAAATGTTTTATCAAAAAAAAAACAAACAAAAAAAAAAAACAACTGACCCGAAATGCTTCATGATATCACAACTAAGAAGGGTTCGGTCCCTTCATGTACAGGACATTGCATTTAAAAAAAAGCAGTTGATTCGCTCAGTACGGTTGCTTAATAGTGATGGTGGAGTTTACTTTGTAATAGCAGCTGTGCCAATGTCTTTATAATGGGAGCTCTCTCAATTCTATCCATGTATTGTCCTGCCTTGCTGTATATCACCCCTGATAACTCCTTGGCCTGAATTTCATGTCTGCTGCTTGGTGACTCGGGTGAACCTGTTTAACAATGTTCTATTTCTGTCTGCATGCTGATATTTTAGGAAACTGTGCCCATTTAGGGAGGAGCACTGAACCAGAGACAAACAGTACGGGAGATAATTCCTGTCCGGAGTGCCCTAGAACCAGCAGCACATGTCATGGACAACTTCACTGTTTTTAAAGCATCTTGTTTGCTGACCCATTCATGCCCTTGTCTCGATTAAAGTATAATTCCCTGGCACTGTAGGCTGTTAAATAGAGAAATAGGTTTGTGTCGAGCACTCACACCTGGGACAGGCATTCCCTTTAATAGTTTCCTGTTAAGCCTAGTACCCTACGCATACTAATTAATGCAGGTTTCAGAACAGTGATTATAGTTGATTTCAGACTGAACATAAAGATCAAAGCTTCTTTGCCCTCATGTGTAATTAGAAAATGCAAATACCATCTTTGTATATCCACAATTAAATCAGCTACTAATAAATGATCAATTGATCATGACTACCTCCCAGATAAAATCAGATATGTTCAGCGGAATGTTTGAATTCTGCTGCCAGTAATTATTCAGTCTTTTGTCCATTTATTTTGCCATCAGAGAGCTGGAAGCACAAGCAGTGCATGCTAATGATGCATGTTTGAGCTGAACTCCAGGACCGTCTGTGCTAGCCCCGCAATGCCAGTAGGCTTTGTTTTCTCTTCTGCTTCGTTTGTTTATGGGTTTATACTACCCGAGTTCCCCAGTCCCTGTCACTCTTTGTGTTCGGGCTCAACTCCCCATTGGGAAAAGTTTTTTTTTCTTTTTTTCAAATTTCGCCTTTTTTTCTTCTTGCTTTGGGTGGGGTGAATAAAGGTCTGAAGAACTGCAGTAAAAAACTTTTATATTTCAGTGTTTATGCTTAGAGGAAAAGCTAAACGCACATCTCCAAGGGGACAGGAAAAGCAGGGGAGAAGAGAAGGGTAGACAGAGATACTGTTTAATAGGGAGAACATAGAGGGACAAATGGGTAAGTGCGAGGACATTTTATTCTGTTACAAGGAAAGCGTTGTGATATATTTTGAATGCTCCAGGGCAGCTTTGTTTCCACTGCAAGAAATGACACAAACAGCTTCAGCCATGCTCTCACACTTGCAACACACATCCAGTCTGTACTCTGTAGAGGCACATATGGCACACAGATTAAGCTACGACATATTTGCATCCTCTGAACTGTATGTATTATGCATGCGCTCATACAAAGATGCACTTTATCTGAACAGGAATTATCATTTACACTATTATCAGTAATCCACTTCTTAGTCTTTGCTGGAGAAACAATCACAGACGGAGATGTACAAACACATAAAAAGACACATGTGCTTAATAAAAGGATAATATAGGTACAGCAGGGTTTGACACCCCATTCCAGTTCATCAAACGGTACAGTGGACTCTAATCCATTATCTGATAAATGGATTTGAAAATTTAATTCCAAGCCAGACATGGCTTTGTAGCTTTCCTTCCTCTGCCATATATTTGTGTCTTTCTAGTAAGCAGCACTGGGACGTTCCCATATAGCACACACTCACTCCAAAAACAAAAATAGGATAAAAACAAAAAAATTTAAATAAAGAAAGAAAAAAAAAGACAAATGGTAATATTCCTCATTTGCAATTTCTAGATTTGCGTTCCTGTTATTGTTACTCTGTCATTAGTGTTTATACAGAATCAATAACTTCTGTGATGCAAAAGAGAGACTGGAAGTGTTGCTAGCGATTTAGCTTCCCCGCATGTACCCAGAGGGCCTCTGTGTGTGCACGTGTGTGTGTGTGGGTTTGTGTATCTATAGCAGCACCTACTCCTCTACCTCCTCTGAACCAGCATTACCATTACTGATGTTCAGGCCAGCCCGGTCCCCATTGATTGTTATTGTTCCATTCTCTTTTACATTAGCAAGAAGTCTTTAACCTATGACCTACATTGTCCTAACTCTGTTTTTCTACCATTGCTCATGTCAGCGGGGACACAGAAAAGGAAGACATGATCATTAACCTCTGTTGGGGAAACACACTTTTTCGTTTGTCTGACAAAGCCCGTTTACACCCCTAATTGGATTTAATGTTGGCACTGCAGAGAGCATGTTTTTTATTTAAATGTGCTGCACTCTTCGCTTTCAGTTAACAGTGCAATGAGAAAGCAAGAAGGAGGAGCTCAAAAGAAAGCAATATCATAATTAGTCTTTGTGTTCCTTGCAGGCCCAAGTCCTTTCCCATGTTTTTTTGTTGCCTCTTAAAATACTCTCCATATAAATCTTTTCATTCCCACTGTCTCCCCCTCATTCATATCCTGCAGACAGCTTCAACTTCTGTAGGTTGTAAATATGCTCTGCATTGTTTTCTTTGGTAGTTGGTTTGTTGTTGATTTTTTTCCTTTTTCTTTTTTTTCTTTTTAATTTCCTTTTTTACTGTAATCAGACCTAAAGCATTTTTGTGGAGACCTGGTCCAAGCGCAAAAATATGGCTCTTATTTGAGTATATTATTGTCAGATAATGTTTTGTAAAAATTTTGATGATGAATAAACATCTAAAGATGGAAACTGTGTTGTCCTTTTTATAATTCAATTGTAGCTTGTAGTTAATAGATTACTTTACCCGTCTTACCTATTAGCAAGAGTTCACCAGTTATGGCCAGTGCTAGTCAGCCTGCAGAGACAGAACAATGGTATAACATTTTCTTTTGAAAGAAGTTTTAAATTTCGGGCCTTCAAGAGGAGCAAAACTGAGAGCCTTGCGTGGCTGGCATCTGTACTTGGAACCTTTACAATTGCAGTTTTTGATGTAAATTGTTGATAATATCCACTGGAAACACTGATGGCAAAATAAAAATTTCTCATCGATTCAGGTATGTTTCTAATTTTTTTACAGTGACTCCTCCTAAGTCTTTAGGAAGGGGCCCATTTTTAAACAACTGCTATTTCTTTCAAGCGTGTAAGCATCCTTACTTTGCTCACATTTCCCTGTAATGTAAAGATTTCCCCAGAAAATAGTGTCATGGGTTTCTCCATCTTTCATCTCAGTTGGCAAGAAATTTAAATTCATACTCAAACTTCTAAACATCAATCTAATCTGGACTTTTCACCACATGCAGGATTGCAATCACAGAGTCCTAAGAGGGGGGACAGAATCACTCTCAGCAGGCTTTGGCAGCCTGGGGTTTCCTCAAAATAGCAACACACTTCACAGAGACTACCATAAAAACAGACTATAATAACAATATGAGACACATTGTGATCTGCGATCACATGGTGACAATACCCTCATGATGTGTGAGATTGTCACAAAGTGTGTCATCCCTTGTGTACAACATACTGGTGTTTTTTGAAACCTGTCAAGATGCAGAGACAATGCTTGTGCCAGGCTCATCAGTGGTGTACTTACCAAGATGTATAGGTGTAAGAAATGGAATAACGTAGTTCGAAATAAATTGTGCATCAAGTTTGACTTAAAGCATGATGTATAAAAGTATGCATACCTTAAAGCAATGCAAAGTCAGCAACCTACATTTTAAAGTTGCTGTTTATTTTACAAACTTTTCAAAGGCTGTGTTGGTGTACAAGTGATCATAAAGTCAACTTGATGAATGCAGCTGACATGTTCAAAGTGAACCAAATACCCGTGGCAAAGGAGCACTGCCAGTGTCACAGAGATGGGAGATCTGTTTGCTCCAGCCTGCTGTCAGTTCAGATGCACACATCATGCTATCACTGCCTTGGAGGAACATGACAGGCCCACTCACAGTCCAGCTCACTGTGGTTTTCAGGACATGGGGTCTTGCTATCTTTTACTTTTTCTCCTCCAATGATTGCACACCCTTTGGTATAACATCAACACAAATAAGAGGAAATTACGCTGCATTTATTCACAAAATTTAAACCTGCATTCAGATGACCGTAATCTTCGCTAATTGCTGATAGATGTAGATAACAGATCTGCAACATTTTTTGGTAAAAGAAAAAAAAAGTCACTGCACCTTTCCACTCTCTCTGTTAGCTTCTAGCCTTCAGGAGGCAAGCAGGTTTTTCAGCTGTCAAGCTAGCCCAACATAGTGTCAGGATTTCTGCTCATCCTGTCCCTCAACACAGGAATCAACTGAGGTAATGTCCCAGAGTTGCTACTGTTCACACTTGGATTTGAGGGCACACACAGCTAAAGCTTGCTAGTTCTGTTTGTTCATGACACAATCATGATTGGTTTGAAGTACTATGTCATAAAATGGCCATGACTAGGTTGAGTCAGGAAAATAACACGTCAGTTATAATCTTGACAAAACCAAAGATCCCAGAATGAAGGCTTGGTATGTCAAAATATTCCTCGGCCTGTAATACATTGTCTAATGAGAGCATCTAACCAGATAATATGTATGGGAGCTGCACTTTCATCAATTACAAGGCTCTTCTGAGGGTCATGATGAAAACCCAGGTAATTAGTAGGTGTGGGGGTCTCTCCTGGGAATTCACAATTCACAGATTAATAGATTGTGTGTCTGAAAAGTCCAGTGGATTTATGTGCTGCAACCTTTTAGCAAAAATGTATTTGTAGAGTATCTTTCAGACCATGCCTACATAACAGACATACACACAAAGGTAATTAGGTAATTGTTGCTTCTGAGCCTCAGACACCGACAGATTTGAAGATGCACATTCAAGGTCATCAAGGTTACCTGAACAAAATTGTGAAGCTTTAACCAAATAGATGTTTAATTCCACCAGAAGCCTGGACAGAGAGTGTAATAGGAAATGTTGCTTTGGTATACAGAACCCATCTCAACAAGTGCAGCTACTCATGGCAACTTGTTCACATTGCCCAAACCCAAATCCAGTTGAGCAAGTTCAGAATAAGAATGCAACAAGCCTGCTCTGTAGAGATCTCACTTTGTCATTCACATGACATGAAATAACTCCTGCCAACTTCTAGGACCTCAGGACACCAACAAATGTCCCATGCCAATGCCCTTACGAGTTATATTTTCTTTCAGGATATGATATACATTAATATGTGTATTTCTTTGCACACTTTGCACAATGTTTGCACAGCATCATATAAAAAAAAGACCAATTTCCTTTGCGTCGAGGGTAGCTGCTTCTCCACAACAAAGGTCCGCCTTAACCGAAAGGTTAAAAAAAAAGGTCTGACATGGCTGAGGGGTCAGTCTCTCTCAGTTGATTGCACACAGCCCATCTCATCTCAGTCTGTGTAAAAAAAAAAAAAAAAAAAAGAAGCCCTTGGCTGGTGGTTGATTGGCCAGGTCAGGAGGCTTGGTAAGTATGCAGTGTCTGATTCTCAGTGACCTTTAAAGCAGTGTGATGGTACTGTGGGCCTGCAAACTCTCTACTGGAGGAGAGTGGGGAATTCATTGGTTTGAGATAGTCAAAAGATCTTTCTTTGGACTGTTTTTGCTTACTCTCTCCCTTTTTTCTATGTCTCTCGCTCACTCGCTTTACACTTACTCTAGCTCTTTCTCAAAGATTTCTATGGTGCTGTTGGCCCTACATCCACTGTAAGTAATGGAGCTCCCCGGGGATGTAAAAGGTCTTGTCCTCATACAACCTACAGAGGCTTTTCTATGTCCTGCCACAGTCTGGATTTAGCTTGAGCAAAATTCAGTCACAATTGTTCCCCTCTGTGGATGAGTAAATAGAGCCCCTCTCCTCTTCCCCTTTGGCATTTTTCTTTTTAAACACTCTACCGTGCCTTCCCCTTGACCTGAAACGAGCAATCAACATTTAATGATTGTGCTCTCCTTTCTCAGTCTTGATTTGTTCTTTTATTCAGTCTGCCATCAAATGAGCCCAATATTACTGCACTTTATTTTAAATGCTGTAAGAAATCTGGCATTTTGAAAACAACATAACATAATCATATGTAGAATACATAACTGGTTAAAAAGAAAATCTGAAAAACAATGAGTAAAACAAAACGAATACTAGATTTTATGAGCTAGACTAGTTCTCAGTAAAATTCTCAAATACTTTAAACACGCAAAAATTATTTTGTTTTCTTTTTAAAATGTCAATCTTATTTAATTCTAAGTTGCATTTGAATTGAACGGAATATGTTAATAAAGTTACTGTTCAGATAAAAAATCATCCAGATTTCACTGTATTTCCTTGTTGTGTATACTTTGTTATACTATAAAGATTTCCCTTTCAGCAAAACACCAAGAAGAAGGCAACAGCTTGCCGTAAGATACCAGCAGGGAGACTTCAAGAGTTCTTTTTTTTCCCACAACAACCTACGGTTAATTAAAGGATTCAATTGAGGCAAAGTTCATCCCCCTGTGACAGAGCACAGCAAGGCCTTGCTTCTGAGCCTCAGACACCGACAGATTTGAAGATGCACATTCAAGGTCATCAAGGTTACCTGAACAAAATTGTGAAGCTTTAACCAAATAGATGTTTAATTCCACCAGAAGCCTGGACAGAGAGTGTAATAGAGGTAAAGCCAGGATGCCTGGCAGCCACTTAAAGGCAGAGTGATGAGCTTATTCACCAGCTTTCTCCCTCCGCTCCAGTAGCACATATTAAGAGTAAATCACTTGAGGATGCAGAAACTGCCGAAAGAAATTTCGTTGGTTATATACACAGTTAGCACATGAATAAATGTGTGCAAGCTAGAATTCATGCTCTCAAGGCCAATGGTGAACTTAAAAGCTTGCCTTCAAGATACTGTCAAGCAGGCATGATTTACTGGTGTGCAGTACTTTGTGAGGGAAAGCCCATTAAGGATACTACCACAGGAATACATGTAATCAAACACATAGTATAGTTTGTTTCTTACCATATTATTTACAAAAATGAATATTAATAATTCATGAATGCCTTTAAAACCCAAAAGTTGAATTCCTCCCATTAATGTGGCTATTCTGGCTCTAAAGGGCAGATTTGCTAAGCAGTACAAATAAGCATGAGGCCGCAATCACAGAAATGTGCTGCAGGGAATGGAAGGTTTTAAGGGTGATGTACTAATCTAATTTATAAAGAAAGACACATTCTTCATTTCAATAATGACCAAAAACATCAGCACTACTCAGAAGGTAAAAAGTTAAAAAGTACTAGATGTGATGACAGAGTACGTAATGTAACCAAAATATAACTGTTTTTCCAGTGTACTATTTTGACTTCACAATTGTAACCGAGATCTATGGGAGGCAGCTGAAAGAGAATCAATATGTTATTCTATAAGGGTGAACAGTTTCTGTTAGAAATTGCTTTGGACTATGTGGTTTTGTTGGTTGAGACACCTGAGCAATGCCTTTTTCAAACAATTTCATCATATAAACCTGAAATCCATGTGTAACAGCTGCCCAGTTGGATATGTGTACTTTATTTTCCATCAGATTGGGATTCTTCTGCAGGGTAATGGAATTACTTTTACTATGCCACATGCATATATGTGTATATCATTGTTTTCTACAGTCTCCAGGTATTCATTGAAGTCATGTGTCAGGGTTCCTGGGTCTTTGACCCAGTGTTTTCAGTTCCTGTTCATTGTTTATTTTCCATATGTTCCCTTTTCTGGTTTCATTATGTTCTAGCTCTACTTTCTGCGTCATTAGTCGGATTATGTTCAGCCGTGCTCTCACCTGTCTCCAATCGTCATCATCATTCAGCCTGCGTATTTAAGTTCCTCAGTTTCATCAGTTCAGTGTCTTGTCATTGATGTTGTCTTTCCTGTGTGTGCTTTCAGTTCAGCCAGTCTGTATAATAAACGCCATTCTCATCTTCAATCAAGCCACGAGTCCTGCCTTTGATCCTCTCTTCCTCTCATCCACACACGAAGCCCTGACATCATGTTTATATATTGTAAGATTCAAGTATTCGTCTAACACACTTCAGATCTGTCAGAGCCCAATTAATAGCTGTATTTGGTATTTTGACACACTCATTATGTTATTTAACAGACTTCTTACTAGAGAGGAGTTAAAAATTATGACAATTGATTTGTGATGATATCATCAATCCATGAATTAGGTTTAATTTGATTGGGTAATGCTCTGTTTCATCAAACCATCAGTATCACTAAGCACACAGAAATATCTGGGGCATGGCTCTAAACAGTTGGGGTGTTGACTCAGAAAAGCTTTGATAATTCACACATACTTTTTTTTAACCATCTTCATACTGGTAAATGTGGCATTACATTTAGCTGCTGACTTTTCTGTAAAAGAAAAAAAAAAGCACAATCATAGTAGGTCTGTTTTTAATCTGCGTTGCTGTTTTTACCTTATACTGTTCTTAACTTCTAATTTCAGCCTCTCTCGTGGACTTTAATTGTTCTGTAGTTCTACAGAACTGGGCTTCTTTCATCAGCTTCTCAGCACAGAACACACACACAACACATGTATCATTTGAAAGTTTACTTAGGCAGATCTATTCTAAAATACAACACAGAGTAGGACATTTAGTCTTGAAAGGGATGACTTCATTACTATGACTTCATTACAGCATCACAAAGCAAAGTGAAGAAGATCAAAGAACATGGAGGCTCATATGCTAGATGAATATTTAGATCAAGAGCACTGTGATGAATGATTCCACTGAACCCATAAAACAGGATGGATTTCGAGTATTTAATGAAAACACAAACTTCACATACAGCATGGCTTCCAACCAAAAACCCAATAGTTAGTATTGTGATATGGGGTAAATATGCTAGACAGACAGATGACAATAACTTTATTTGGTTTTAACTGCCATAATCTAGGGATATTTCTTATAACCCACATTTTAACTATATATATATGTTACTCGTATTTTTTTTAAATTGCTATCCTCAATAGACCTGTTTAATTTCTGTACAGTATTATACTAAACTCAATTGCGTAGTCGCTCAGTAGTAAAATCTCTACACACAAATATTTGTTTAATTAAAAATATGAGTGAGAAACGAATGTCATGAGCTGATGTTAAAGGTCATACAATAATTCCAAATCAGGACAACTTCCACTCCCACGTGGAAGCCAGCTCGTGGTTGTGTTATGATCTGTTCATAGTTATCTATGAACCCTCTGTAACTTGATCTAATAATTATTATTACTACTACTTCTTGATTATTTTTGATTCAGAGATTCTTTCTGAATCTGAGCAAAACAAAACCAAAACATATTAAGAACAACCCTAAGGCAACAATTTCGTTCACTGGGTTGAACAGGTATGCCATAAGGCTAATGCAGAAGTTCCATTTCAAATCAACCCTGAGGTCATTCTGCATGTCTTCCTTTCTTCTCTCTTTTCAGTTTCCCTATTTCCTCGCCACTGTCCTAGCATAATAAAAAAAGACAACTTCGGAAACATTGTTTTTTGGTGACCTTGAGTCACAAGTATACAAATGTAATATGATAACAAAGATACTTTATTTATAAACTATGTGATTGGCACGTTTAACTGCTAGCCTCTGACCAAAGTGTTGTGGGGTGAGTGCTACTGCAGGTAAGAGATTTTAAAAAAAAGACGAGTGTGCAGAATAAAATGAACATGCCTTCCTTAGTTAGATGAGTTAGATGCCTCCTCAAAATAAAACGTGGATAACCGCCAATATGCTTTTTTTATAATATGAATATAAAGAAAGTCTCTGTTTTTTTTTCCTCTCTCACTCTCAGGTAGAGTTGTGGACTGGCATTTCTTTGCTGGTCAAACTGCGGACAGAGGCTCTCTTGTCCAGGTTTTCTCCTCCGCATCTGTTCTACACTGTCTGATCAGCTTATGGTCTTTAAGGACCAGCTACTCTCCACCAGATGATGGCGATATTTCTGATGGTAATTAGGTCCATATATTCTACCTGTTTTTTCTGTTTTTCATCCTATAATGCTCCTTTCCCATTTGAATTCCAGGTGGATACCTGAAATCCTTGTTATTCTTCTGTGTTCCCAGATTTCCGTTACCTTGAGGAGTTTAACAGAGACTTCCCAGTTTTCTTGCCTGAGCTTTCTAGCTGGTTGTTGCACCAACAAAGAAAATAACTTACCTGAAACACAGCTGCCCACTCGCTGCCAAATCTCTCTCCACTCCCTGGGATCATCTTCCAGTAGCCCCTCTGTTTCTCCTTCTAAAGATACTGAAAAAGTAAAGTCTCAGAGTCTGATTGCAAATATTATACAGTCTTATCAAACTCAACTTGGCTGTTTCTGACATTTTACGTACTCTTTGGCAGAATCTTCAGACCTGTTCCAGTAGTAGTACTCTGTAAAACTTCTGTTGATTTTCTGAATCTGGTGTTTGAGTCCAACTCATGCTTAAACACACAAGTGTGAGGACAAATTATCTCTTTGTCTCATTTTGAGCCATACTGTTAAGCACATTTCAAATATCAGTTTTCAAGATTTAGACCTATCCAACTGAGGAGCATAAAAGTACTAGCATATAACTGAATTCTTGGTGAAATAAGGTTCGATTTCTCACATTGTCAGCATCACATAAGCTATGTCAAGTCTTAAAGACTGCATTGTGTTTAGATAGAGGTCAAAGTGAGAGCAGAGTCAATATTAAAAAAAGAAGAAAGAAGAAACAGCAGAAAGACCTGGGGAAACTAATAGCAAGAATGTTCTGAATCATTTGAATTGGTTGAGTGCCCAGTGTGTGAATCTATTCGCATTGAGTGTGTTGTTCATGTTTATCTCTTGGTTTTATAAAGCACTAACACACTATCTTTGGGGTACTTGACTTGCATTACTGATAATAAAATGATAACAGTTTCGGGATATAAGAGGAGAGGGAAGGAGCAGACATAATCACAACATGATAGATGTGGGTTTTTGATAAATGTATGACCTTGGTGTAAAATGAAATTCTCTTAAGCTCCAAGAGGAATAAGGAATGCATATTTCAAACTAGACTTTAGAGTTTTTGTGGGTCATCGTCAGGAGAAACTAATGAGTGACACATGTTGACCTTGGAGTTAAATTTCTCTTTTATCCATTACTTCCCTCATGTGCAACACAATGGGCCTTCACTTGGGAATTCTCTATTGATATTCTGTATCTGAATCAGTCTTTTAAAGGCATACTGATTCGGTGTGCAAGTAATTTTATGTGTTGTTATATATTATCAGTGTTAGGAAGGTTACTTTTGAAATGTATTCCACTACAGATTACAGAATACATGGTCCAAAAAGGTTTTTTGTAACATATTCCGTTAAGTATTCTGAATACTTTGGAATACTTAAAATATTGTCATGCCTTTTACAACTATGAATGTACTATTGCTGTGTGATTTATTACTATTGCTGAAGGCTCTTCGCCATACCAATATCAACTAGATTTTTAAATCTTAATGTTAAATGAGTAACGGTAGGGTGGATTTTAGGTATGGCTGCACTTTTTGTAGTGATCTCATATAGAAAACGATTTCTGTATCATTAATATTTTTTCTTTTTGTCTGTTAATAATCATGTGGAACTGCACATGATTATTAGCAGCTAGCAGGTTGTTAATGCAATCCATCAAGTCTAAAAACAACATGTTAACACGTGGAGAACCTGAAAAAAATGATCAAATTATATTTTAAATATATTTTGTCTATTTTAAGTTTTGAGTATTTACTAAAATAAATAAGAGTGTTCTAACATCTCACTTGTTTTATTTTTATTCAGGTATACATGTGTACTATGTTTATTAAGAGAGATTAAGTTTGTGTTTCTGTCATGTAGTGATTGTGGTTAACTGTATGAAACTTATTAGACATTATGAAATAGATGATACTAAAATTGAATTTTGTCAAAGTGCTTAAGATACTTTTTAAATTATATTTTTTTCTTAAAAAAACCTACTACATCATGTGCAATTTTTTTATGTCATGTGTTATTTCCATTGCAAATATTAATCAAATTTAAATTAAAAGAGGATGTCAGTAAAAACTCCAGAGCTGTGATGTCATCAAGTACAGTGCCATTCCAATTGTAGAATGATCGTGTTGCTTTGTCGGGAAGTCTGGACTGCCCTGTGAATTTACGAAGTCCGGACTAGCGAAAATGTGAGTATGGACTCGCGTACTTGAGTACTGAGAAATGGCCAAACAGTCTGTAGTCTATGAACTAACCTAAACTAATGCCAGCTAACGATGTTACTGTCACGACCAAGGCACTGATCATAATCTCCCCACTCCTGGCTCTCCTTTTCTATCTCTCTTTTCCCCTCTCTCCCTCTCTCTCCCTCTCTCTCCTGTTTTGCCGGGGCGGAACTCATGGCGGCTTCACGCCCTCGGCCCACGCCTTCCTGGATTGGGAACACCTGGGCCTCATCAGACCAGCTGGTATTTTAGAAGGAGGAGGTCAGCTGTTCAACGCTGGATTGTTGTGATGACTCTAGTCAGTACACGTCGAGCCCAAGTTTCCCGTGCCTCCGTCTCAGAAAGTTAACGTGTGTCTCTGTGTTCTAGATTCCCCGGGGCCGTCCCTATGTTTCCCCGTGTGGAGTGTGGAAGGAGTGACTGGTCACTAGCGGAGAGAGAGAGGTTGGAGTGAGCGCTTGTGTGATTCCCTTGTTTTCCCTGGAGCCCTGGAACCCTGCCTCTCACATCTTGTATATAGCACTATCCTCGCACTGTCTGTAAATACACTTGGTGAAGATCTTGTAAATCAACCGTCTCTGTTAAAACACAACTCCGGAGTCCTGCGAGTGGATCCTCAGAGCAACCCGTGACAGTTACCTCGCCGACGAGTGGCCTTCATTAATAGTAATAATAATAGTCGATCACACCACTCTCACCCATGCGATATATGACTGCATGTTCATCAAGCTAAACCTGCGCCCGACTGTGTTTACTCACCAGAATTGGAGAAGGCATAGAGAAGGGATAGCCTAACATATGAAACAGGAAGTGACTGCCGTGCATTCTATTCTTTCAACAAAGTAACTGGATTCCGATTACCACCTATTTAAACGGTAGCTGTAAAAAGTTACTCATATTTTGTATTTTAAATACGTAACGCCGGTACATGTATTCCGTTACTCCCCAACGCTGTATTTTATTAGTAAACCAAGAGACTCCACACTCCAAAGCTCAAAAATGAATCTCATGTGGAAGTTGCCACTTACAGACGGGATGAAAGCGAGTCAGTCTCCAAAAACTAACATAGTCCATTGAAAGGATTAAAAAGCCCATTTACAGCAACCGGATATCCCAGCAAAGCGTGAAATGGTCCACCGTGTCCATTTCATGCTTTGCCTCTCCAAGACGTGAAATGTACACACATGCAGAAGTTGCAGTAAGCTGCAGTAACAGCTTACTGCAACTTTCAAGTCAACATGAAAATCATCAAGGGAAAGCGTTCAAACATACATTATTAACACTTATACATGTATATACATATTAGACACCTAGCTTAATTGTTTCCGGTGATTAAAGACTCTCAAATGTACTTCACATGTTTTTTTGCTCACTACTGACTTTGTGCCTCTAAGTAAATTCTCTCCACTTGCTGGTAATATAACTTCTGCATGCCTGCCCATTTCAAATTTTGGAGAGGAAAAGCGTAATGACTTAATTACATGTTTTGCCGGGTACTGGATTGTTTACAGCATGGTGCAGAAATTAGTTTTGATCTCTGCAAATAGTTTTTCCCCCTCATAACCAATTGGAGTCTACTTAGCTTCTTCGAGTCATTAAACTGGACCTCTTTATTGTCTGTGTCCTGTTGGACCTTTTTGGATAGTTCTTAATAGAGCTCAGAGCAACTTGGGGTACAGTGTCTTGCCCATGGAGACTGGGCGCCTCAGGGATCAATCCACTGACCTTCTGATCAGTAGACAACGTGCATCTTGTGGCTGCAATTAGCTATTGTTTCTGGAAGCACGCTTGGCTTGGATCCCATTGGAAACTGCAGTCCATCTTATTTTCATGGGTTTGTCCATCTCCAGCTATCAAAAGCTTTAACTTGTTAAGCTGTGATGCCAGCAGCTTTTTCTGATTTTGTTGATTTCGTCACAGTACAGCCACTACAAATATGATTTAATATAATACGATGCATCACTATAGAATAAACAAAGTATGAAATACTTATAACTTAAAACATCACTGTGGTGAAGTGCTTAGATTTGAATTGCTCTCTTAATTCCCCTGCCACTCTCATTTCTCAGCTAAAAGTAAGTCTCATGGTAAAATTTATTTAACTATACAAGTAATAGTATTTTAAAATTGTGTAATGCAGAAAGGTGAAGACGTCGCACGTGTGTGTGTGTGTGTGTGTGTGTGTGTGTGTGTGTGTGTGTGTGTGTGTGTGTGTGTGTGTGTGTGTGTGGTGGTGATGGTGGGGGTGGGGAAAGCCCCTGCTTTTCTGTGAAAGTCACTGCACACCACTGCTAAAATGTATGTGTAGTGCTTGTAATTTCACTGCCATTAGAATGAAACATGACTTATGCCAGGGGTTAGAGATAGCCACAAAATTTGCTTTACTTTTATATATTTGTGGTTCTATACCACAATGTGTATAAACCATTCAGTGATCTGTACAATGTGCTCTATGCCATTCTTCGCCCCCATACACACACATATAAGCAGATTAATTTGCAAAGTGCAAAACTGTAATAAAGTGACTGACAGAAAGTGGCAACGTGGATGCAGTTTTGCTTCTACAGAAGCATAGCATGTGTATTTGTTGATAGGCACTTACTGGAATAATGTGTAATGTGGGTTGTCCCTTGTGATCAATTTAGAAGCGTAATATGATAAATACTTAATACTGACATCTACCAAAACATGCTACTAAAATCGGGAAGTCTGTATTTATTCTGTTTACTTTATGTCTTATTTCTGGCAGACTTTGAAGACCCTATCAAACAATCATAGCTTTCTCAAAGGTGTCATAAAGATAGATGTATTGGGTAAAAGCCAAGTATATGAACGAACGAATGAACTGCACAAACAGCACTGGTTGAATATTAATCAAGTTGAAACTCTGGGCTCCAGCACTGTAAGTGAACCTGAATATAACTACGTAGTTTATATATGAGTCTTTTTTTGTCAGATTTTCCTTGTCATATGTAGTCAACTCTTAAGTCTTGAACTGCTGCATGGAGTCAGACTAATCTACTTGATGCTTTTGGCTCTTCCAGTTTCTCCTCTCTGTTAAGAGAAGATAGGCTTAAAAAGTGGTATTTGGGAAGGGTACTGACAGACAGTCATGGGCCAAATGGCAGAGTGCAAAGTGGTAACAGGCCAGTATTTTATCTGCATAATGGACAAAATGTATCAAGGCACACTGGTCTTTGCAGAGCCTGCCATGGTTCTAATGGTCAGATAGGGAAAAAAAAGATGTTGAAGACCATAAGGAAGCTGCATAGTCCCCGAGTCTGAACTTGGACAGGGTCGTCATACACTTGCATGGAATGCGGCCCCTCCGTTTCCTGCAATCTGTGCTCTATATATACATGTACGAGGATGAGACAAAAGTGATGGATGTGCCCTTACGTGTTGCATCATTCCTGCTGATAGATGATCGAAAGTATGTCACAGGGCCTTTTGAAATAGTTGGACCCAGTTTTCCCATCTGCAATTAAGGCTGCATCCGTTTTCATGAACATGTAGTTACAAATTTAATAAAAAAAAATGTCAAAGCTAAAGCAATACACTGCATCTCATCTCTTCTTTCAGGCTCCAGTCAGCAGTCTCTTACTCATTTGTGGTCATCTTTAAGGGCACAAAAGAATTCAAATCCCCTATCGTCCCAAATCTGTCTATGCCAACAAAGCTCCAGAGTGCTCTTTCTCTTCTTTCTAGCCATCAAAACTCAGTTCTCTAAAAATATTTGAGCTTGGTGCAGGAAATAGACCTTAACTTCAATTGAGAAAACATACAGAAAAACTTTGCCTTTGAAAGTTTGCCGTATGTTATTTTTGGTAAAGCTCTTGTTTGCATCAAGGCTGCTAACTTCTAAAGAACTGAATCTTGCCTCTGGAGAGTAACAAGTAGAATTCATCACTTCATCATTTAAGCAGTTGCAAAGCTTAAACTCAACACCATTATCAAACAGCAAAAAACATTTTTTGGACAGCCTGACTTACAAAGAGTTCTGGATCTGTGATGTATTTTAAATACATGCAGGTTTAATACGCGCATTTTCAGAAGTCAAGGAAAATAATATCTTAATATAACACATTTCATCAAGAGACTCACTTGATTAATGAGTCTGTGTTGGGGTTGTGAATTACATTTAGAAATTACTTTACCTGCAAGGTGTGAACTCATGAAAATTTGAGACACTGTCGTTTTTTGTAAATACGTAGATTTCTGAAATTGCATTTGATGAGTACCATTGCAATATAAAAGAATAAATAAAAGTTAAATAGGATAGAATAGAATAGCCTTTATTGTCATTACACATGTACAAGGAAATTGTGGGTGCTCCACATCAACAGTGCAGGTATAAAATCTAATAATATTAATATAATAATAAAGCTATGCACTTTAATAATAATACATATGCAAAGGCATGCTGGTTTGACCATTACAATTATTTAAACTATGATTGTGTGTGATATGTTGTGTGTCACCATCATTATATATGTTATATCTAAGCCTAGAGATGGGATTTTGTCTCTGCAGTAGGGGTCAGGGAAATTATTCTGTCTTAGAATAATTAGCTGATGGTTAAACAGAGCTGCAGTTTAAGTAGAGCCTCTGAAAGTAGCACATGAAGCCAGGTCTGGTTGTCTTGGACACTGCAGAGAAAAGAGAAAGTGAGGAGGAAGAAAAGATGAAGGAAGAAAAAGTAGGATTAGTGGGAGGATGAGGCTGACAAGACAGAGACAGACAAACAAACAGCTCAACAGATTGGCCAGGGATAGAGAGACAGATGAAAGCTACAGACTGAAAGAGTGTCTCAGCCAAAATTCATAATCTTGTCATGACAAGAAAGTGAGTTGGGGTTTTTTGTTGTTGTTTGTTTGTTTGTTTGTTGTTTAGCCTGTTAACCTGTGGTAAAAGCTAAATTGCAATATAGGTATGATGAACAATGGAGTAATCGAGGCTAAAAAATAATAATAATAATGACGTATTCTGAGCATAGGATACCTGCTGCTGCCTAATTACACAATCAGTGTCTTAATTACAGTATGTAATCAGACAACAGAATGACTGTCCTTTCGCTCATTACCTGAAGTGTCAGTTTTACAATAGACTTTTCAAAGCATCTTCCTTCCTCCAAAAGAAAGCCAAGTCAGTTTCTGTTACATTGGCTCAAACATTAAACAAGAAAAATAGCAAAGGAACGTGGCTGGCAGAGTTGAAACTGACAAAATTAATTTATTGTTATTTAATAAGCTATTGTTGATTTTTTTTTTTTTTTTTTTTTGTGTGTTTGAGTTCCAGTTGGGTAAAAGGGGTTTGGTGTTGTTGCTGCATTTACATGCATTTACATTGCAGTGATCCTTTTTTATTTTTGTATCCTATCCCTGTAAAGTCTATTAGGTTGTACTGGATCATGATTGGAAACTCAATAGCTTTTTAACCCTTTAAGACCAACCATAGAGCCAAGTCCGCCAGACCTGATATTATATTTTTACATGCTGTAGTGCCATTTTTGGGAGCATTTCATTTCATTGCTATACATCAATACAACCATTATAAGCCCATATTTTAATAATATGTATGCATTAAGTGCATATTAACTACATAAATTGCAAAAAAGTGCAATAAACTACAAAAAAATTGAAAATCATTTTTGTTTTTTTAACATATATTTCTAGTTAGAGAAATTTAAGAGGCTTATCCCTCAAAACTGTAAATACAAAAAAGTTGCACAAAATAGTTTCCCACCACAGGAAATTTATTTTGAGTGTCTTCATAGTTTTATTTTTGAAATACACCAATTTTTATACACTGCAGGAAAAATGAAAATAAATATTATAATGCAAATTTGCAAAAACCAGCATATGCATCAAAATAAACTATTTCCAGCAGTGCAATTTGAGTTTCCCAGAAGTATCCCAGAAACGACACAGAAAGTCATAAAGTCAAAGATAACTTTTAAAAACACCAGTATAGGCTTATGAGGCCCTGAAGTTGAAAAAAAACTACAATTCCGTGAAAATGACGTCACTTACGGTTTCGGGCAGGTAATGGCGGACATGCGATAGTTCGTGCTGACGTCTATTCCAACGTAGGAAGTGTTATGAACAGCTGATCGGATCGGCAAAGCCTGTTTCTGGTATATTATGTTTTTGTTGCTGTAACTGCTTTTTATGCAATTTTTGCAAAGCTATATATGGAAGGAAACTGTGAACTAGGACAAGCTGATGGCATAAGATGTAAGTACAACTCCTCAGGTTTCATATGCAAAAAAAATTATTGCACTAGCTTACATGGTTTCAGTTCTACCGGATTTAAAAATAGTTATGCAAAACTGAGAGTGCCCACTCTGACCGGCGTTAAAGGGTTAATGCAGCCTGCTAAAAGTCACGGGTAGCACTTTCTATTACAGCTAGATAACAAAAAAGGTAGGGTAACAAGGCAGACACAAGAGTGTATTAATGTGGTCATTTCTAAGTTATTATCATTCTATTAACTGTGGTAGTTTCTGTGTAATAAGCAGGAAGCAGCGCTGAAAAATGCAAAACTGCCTGTTTCTATTTTACTAACATAACATTACCTGTTAAAGCAAAACTTAAAAAGTGTGTGACTATTACCTGGAAACACCTGTTGTAGTTTCTGTGTTATAAGCATAAATGGAAACAGCCTGCAAAGAGCTTGCTGCAGGTAGGTGGCAGACTGCTGCCTGCTGGGAGTCTGTATTTTATATTTTGGATAAAGGCAAAGAAGAATTGGGACACCAACTGCTAACTTTAGCCACCGCCTCTTTTTTGACTTGATTCGTAGATCCATGCTTGAATAAACCAAAGGATTTTAACAATACATTTGGAATCAAACCCATACTCTAGCCACTGCTGTAGGACTGCAAGATAAGTAAAACCTTTTTTTTTCTCTTGTAGTTATTAATGTATGCCACATGCTAACTTGCTAAAAGTGTAGCTAACAGTAGGTTAAAAAATTTAAAGTAAGGTTGTTGTGAAATAAATGGTAAATGGCCTGTATTTATATAGCACTTTACTAGTCCCTAAGGACCCCAAAGCGCTTTACATATCCAGTCATCCACCCATTCACACACACATTCACACACTGGTGATGGCAAGCTACATTGTAGCCACAGCCACCCTGGGGCGCACTGACAGAGGCGAGGCTGCTGGACACTGGCGCCACCGGGCCCTCTGACCACCACCAGTAGGCAACGGGTGAAGTGTCTTGCCCAAGGACACAACGACCGAGACTGTCCAAGCCGGGGCTCGAACCGGCAACCTTCCGATTGATTACAAGGCGAACTCCCAACTCTTGAGCCACGATCGCCCCTTACCATTATTACCATTATTATTGTAAATATGGGTAGAGGTGTTAGTTATACTTTCAAATATGACATATTCACCCAAATTAAGCACTCCAGTTTTCAACAGTTCAGGTGAGGGCATTGGAGGTGTGGTATACTCAAAATATCGACCCTGAGTAAATGTTTTAGTGGTTTATTTCTAATGATAGACATTAAATATACCAATATGTTATTTTGGGCAGAAAAGGAAAATTAATAATTCATTATTTTACTTCATACACAAATTAAAATGGTGCATTTTTTCAGTAGGACAATTTTGGTGAAATTCTTACTCAAAGAAATGATAATTACATCACATTTGCTTTACCATTGTTTTTCTTTCAAAACTTCAAATTTTTCAGTATGCAAGTGGGTAGCTTGGTGCTTCTTTTTGCAGGAGAGGCTGGATCTTCGGATGGTTATGGGTCAACTAACGATGAAGGTGGTGCAGGATGGTGGTGTTGCACCTCCCACAATCCTGAATTTCCAGGGCATAAGTTATCATGACCACATTATTAAATTCCTGCTTATTACATAGAAACTAGCAGAGATATTTCAAGATAATAGTTCCACTTCTTTAAGTTTGCTTTAATAGGTTATTAATGCTTTATGAAATAGAAACAGGCAGTTTTGCATTTTTCAGCTCTATTTCATGCTTATTATGCAAATTCTACCAAATTACCACAGGTAATTGAGTGGTAATAACTTACAAAATAATTACATTATGATATTCATGTTTCTGCCTTGTTACCCTACTATTACCCCTTTATTACCGAGCTTTTAATTAAAGGTACAATAAATGCAGGGCTGTTTTGGAGGCTTAATCATATTTTGTTAAAATGTAAACTTTACATTTCATGATTATTAAATTCATCAGTAAATTTTAAAAATGTTATCATTTGTGTGACAAGATGCTAAGACTAGAGTTGCCATAGATATTATGTACTGAGCAACCACTTTAGAAACAGGATTAGCAATACAAAACACTTGACTGAGAATACTAAACACTCGACTTCAATTTAATTTACCACTCTGTGCAGCAGAGCAGTAGGAGAACACCTGTTGTTATATTTTCACCCACAGACAGGAAGTAGCAAATGTAACAGAGGTCAAACAACAGGTGATAAACTTTATACAGAGCTATTTTTTCCCTCTATTTTTATTGTTTTACTATTGTTTTATTACATTTTATTTTTAAGGGTATCTGTTTCTGGAATGCAGTGGATTTAGCTAATTAGTGGGAGCCATGTGTTAATTAGTCGACGCAAGAGGGAATCTGTTTGGGTCCGATCCATACTGCTCACGGAGCTCCAACTATTTGATCTCCCCTGCAGGGCTGAACGCGCCACTGTGCTTGTCATTTCCAATTAGGGTGTTAACCAGATATTCCAAAGATATCCCCCTTGTTACGCCTTCCTTTCTCCTTCCCAGTCAGATGTGTGGAACAGGAAGGATGACAAATCAGCAGAGTGAATATATTCTTTCTGTCAAATGCTCTCCTTTCAGCTCTCTGACAGGAAGCTGTAGCTCTAAACGCAAAACAACACCTGCTGCTGAGGACACTGATAAAATATAAACATAGCAACAGTTTTCTGTCATTTGGAAAAAATAAAATGAACTCACTTCTTATAATCAGTTATTATTTCAAACATAAGCGAATATTTCACCGGTATATAGAAATAAGAGGTGATTTCGGCTAATCAGCCCCCACAATATTACATTGGCTCAATGGTTAGCACTGTTGCCTCACAGCAAAAGGTCCCCTTGCCAAGAGACAGCTATGAATTTTCTTTATTACTGTTTGTTTGGATCTTGACGTAACTAATTGTATCACCAAAGAGCGCAATGTTATGGTTATGTGCAATGTTCCCTCTAATTTTTCATGTGTCTGAACGAACACACAAACTCCCTGAGCGATCCCTTGGACCACTGTGAGCGACAGCAGACGTGTGCACTGTGGTCACGCCAGCATCGAATCCATCCAAGTTACATGGTTTATTAAAATAATCAAATTACAGCATTTACATTTATGTTAGACTACTTTTAATTAACTACTTTATCCCACTTACAATGAAAATGTAAAAAAAAATCATGTTCATGATCTGTGTAGTATGTTAACACTATTGGAAGTAAAAAATAACTTGAACTCCAATTTTAAAAACACAACTTTCTTTCTTTCTTTTTTTTCATAAAGCTCTGACTTGTTCTGCATCAAATTTGATGCCACACAAATTATTTGTGCCACAAAATATTTCTGTCCACTGTGAGATAAAGGAGAACAACAGCCTGATACCTGCAGGCCTGACAACAGGAGATGTATCACTCCTGTAACACCTGTAACATTCAGCAGTAGCCTCATTGTTCTGACACACACAACAAAAACTACACTACACACTAACTACACAAGATTTGCGCTAAACGTCGCAAATCTCTCACATCTCAAAACACCGCCGTCACTCCTAAAACTTCCCCCCGTGTCTTAACATCTAGATGCCACGTTGCCATATCATTTTTTGATTGGTAGACATGGTACTTTTTTCGACCAATAGGAAAGGGTGGGAGTTGGTTTTGTTTTTGCTCACAGGTGGAGCGTGCTTTCGAGCGTTTTCCTTATAAAACGCTGTTTTTACCGTTTCTTCCCGCAGTAAATATAAATAACGATAGTATTCAGGAAGAAAACCAAACATTGCATATTTTTTTATCACAACTCTAGTTTTACGTGGCCTATCAACACAATTTAAAAACTGGTATAAAGTACACTTTTTTCCGTCAATTGTTCCGTCTGTCCTGCTCACATCTCCAATGGTTGTACATGTTGTCATTAACGTGACTTCACTCCTCATCAGCCACGCTGCTTTGCTAGCTAAAACACCGGTGTCGGCACATAAGGACGCTGTCATCAACGACGTTGATTAGCTGTGCATATACGAATGTGAATCGCATCATTGGCTGGACTATGGGATAAGGTGGCATCGTTCTAAACACATACAGGAGCAGCCAGTGACTTACTGACTAACACTGCAAAACAGAATTATTAATAATTTGAATTTCAATTCCGGTTAGATGATTTTTTTTGTGCGCAACGCAGATTTTCTGTGCGCAGAGACCGTGCCAGCAGTGCGCAATTGTGCACGTGCACAGCTTAGAAGGAACATTGGTTATGTGTGGCTGCCAGTGGAACAAGATCACTAGTGTTTATTGATGATGTGACTGCTGATGGAAATATGAATTCTGAACTGTACAGGGTTAAAATCTCTGCTTAGATTCAGCCAAATGCTGGGAAAATGATTGAAAGGTGCTTTCAACAAAGTTTGAATTCTTCAATGGCCACATTAGTTACCAGATCTTAACCCAATAAAGCAGTTTTTCAGTTACTCAAGATAATACTGAGGGCTACAAACAAACCACAACTGGAAGTTCTTCAGTCCTTATATTTAAAATGATGTTAGTTTGTCCAATTATTCTTAGCTTTATAATAATGATTGCAATTCTTAAGCATTTTTTTAAACTTTTTAATTAAAGGTAAAAACTTTTACTGCTTGGATTAAACTGTGCTGTAGAATGCAAAAAAGGGAATTGTCTAAATACTAACAGACCAAACTGTACTAAGATATTTATTTAATAGGACGCTGTATAGTCAACAGTTATGCAAATTGATATTTATGTTTACAGCTGCTGGCAGTGTTGTTCACACTACTTACTTTGCATATTTCAATTCGGAATCTTGTTTTATCCAATATAAAATATGCAAGGTTACCTTTCCAAGCTAAAATCTTTAGAGATGGTGAAGAAAAAATAAAATGCAGTTGACATAGTGGAACCTTAAAGGTTATGTGTTCTGTGGAAGAACAATAAAATGTATGTACTTAATTTATGCAAACTGAAATGAAAACCATTCCCGTTGCTGTATGATTCATGAAAAACATGCATGGATAAAGTAATATGACTTTATATTGTCATGTCACATCTTAAATGTAATTATCATCCTTGCTAATGTAACGGCTTGATGTTTTTTTCATGGACATTTGTCCTACTTAAGGCAATCCTACGAGCATGCTAAGGCTTTATCAAGAGTTGACATTTTATTCTGATATATGAAAGTGATGGCACAGTGTGAATATGCATAGAAAATGGGTTAGCAACTACAGAATTCTACTGGTGTCTAATTTGCATCTCTGCAGTGCCTCGAATATCTTGCAGCAGTTGCTGCACTGAGTCGTGTAAACACCTTTGTTTTGTATGATGAAAGCCAGGTGGGGGGGGGTTGAGGCATTTTTCAGAACAGCATGCAAATACAGAATAATAGAGGATTAGAAGAAGCACATTTGCATATGAACAAACTCTTCACTTATGGGGACTGCTTGATGTCTGCAATTTGTGGATGAACACTCAGATGAGTAATGTGTCTTGCAGAAGAGCATGTGCAGAAATTTACGTGGATTTTTCTCCTCAGTAGTGTCCAATTGACAGGCTTACACAGAATTAGCCTTGGTTTGGAACTATAGGATTTGGCTGTACAGACTCAAATTACAGGTCATTTAACATGCTGCTAGAATGTTATGGAGCAATGTCATAATTGTTTGCCTTTGTAAATACAAACCCGAGTGTCCCCATTTTGTTGAATGTAGATCTGTGTGAACAACCCAGAGAGGAAATGGGAAATGGACAATTAATTGCATGGGTGACACACACATCTTGTGTTTTCACTGTGGAGGGGATGGATGGGTAACAGTGTGGAAGAGATTTCTGGCTGTGGTAAGCTGTGCAATTGCAGCTTTTATGACACAAAATTTGCTTGTGTGGGAGGAGAGAAGAAAAAAAACAGAAAAAGAAAATCCATCAGCAATTGAAAGCCATGTAACCCAACAGAAAAAGTCAGCCAGGTTTATAAATACAGAGGTTAGGGGGGAGTAACTTTGAAGTAAGGACACTTCTGGAGATAGAATTAAAAAAAAAAACAAAAAAAAAACAGCCAAATTTAGTGTTTAAAAAATGATTGCTTGAGGGAAAACTAGATACACTGGTTTGGTTCCCAAGCCAGCCCAGAGACATAATCTTCCCAGTTTTTCCTGGAGATATCCCACTGGGAGACATGTCCGCTTGAACAGGGTATTTGATGGAGAAAATGTGATTAGCATTACAATACACACACACACACACACACACACATATCTCTCTCTCTCTCTCTCTCTAGTTGAAAATTAACAACAAAACACAGAAAGAACTGTGGCCTACTGTTGGCTTGAAAATTATTATCAGCATAATATAGATTTAAGCTTTAAAAGTTATGTCATTTTTAAAAAATAAAATAGATTTTGAAATACGGACATATTACAATAAATGACAAAACAGTACAAAAATGTTCCCAAAACAGCATGTATAATATTAATGAAATCCAAGCACAAGTTTAACAATGTTTTTTTTACATTGTCCATATATTGGAAAAATGAAATTTTTTAAATGTTCATTGTATGATCAGTATCTTTTATCCATAATGTGAGAATATAACATGCTTTTAGATCTCGTATAAGCAAGTTAGTCCTAATTTTCAGGTAAGTGCACACAATCAAAAAAAAAAAAATGAATACATTAAAGAGAAGTTAAACTACCACCAGGTTATTTGTGAAAAGCAGCAACAAGATATCATATAATGTAACAGGAACTGACATTTTCCCATGGCTACTGTTTCCTTGTTTTTTGGAAGGCCTATCATTTAATCTGGCCGAAGGCTTTTATCAATCAATGTCTCTGCAGAAGCAATTATAAGGAAAGCACTTCTGTTGTAAACCCAAATCATCTTCATACATTGCCTCCCAGTAAATGTTAGATGGAGGCACCAATAGGTGGAAACTGAAAAGCACTACACAGTTATGCTTCAAGGACTGGAACAGAGTTATTTCATTCAATCAGACAAAAGTACACAGATGCTAATTGAGCCAGCATGAATCACTGCACTCATGCTCATGAAAACATTTGAACCCCTAGTTACTGCAAATTTCTTATGGGAAGCTGCTATGAACATAGATTTATATATTTTTAAATGGTAACTGTATCTTACCATCTTTCTTTAGCTCCTGCTCACTTTCTCTCACAGTCAGTTGTGTGATAGACTGACCTAAGGATATAAATGACATGAATTCCTATCTATCATTCCTCCTCCATTCCTTCACCCCTTCTTCCTCCCTTGTGCTGTGAAAATCAAAGACTGCTGAGCCAAGGGGAAAAAAGATTCCATCAATCTTCGCTTGTCCCTAACAGTCACGTTTACCTGACAAAGTTGCACAGCACTCTGTAAAATGCAGCCCCTTGCTGCCAAATCCTTGGCTTATGCCCCTGAAATACTGTTTCTTTCTTTATATTAAATTCTATTTAATGGGCTGCCTTAGTGTCCCAGCAGGCACAGGAGTGTAATGTGAACTTGCAAGATCATGGAATATATCTCATGACCTTCATCACATGTATTCCACTCTCTATTTTAAGCTTTATTTATTCAGGGAAGGTTTGCTGAGCAGGCAGGCTTGCTTTCAACAATGCCTTGCTTAACATTTACAGTTATACACCTTCACTTATAGCTGACCTCCCCTAATAAATGCTCTACTTTTGGGAACAATGGAATCTCAATAAATTGATATCTACATGTGAATAGTAGTAGCAGTGACCAGTTACATCTGAAGGGGTTTTTGTGGATAAAAGAACATAGTATACAACTAAGTAATGACTATAACACAAAACAAATCTTACTCTTGACAACTCAAGTCCGATAATATTAGTGGTATAATTCTAAGTTTATAAGTTTATAGTATGGATTTTTTTTTCCTATTTCTTAAAAACATGATTGTTAGATACAGTTAGTTTTTCAGGCCTGCCACTTTTTTTGTCCTTCAATCATCACTCACTTCCTCAATTTTAAAGATACTCCACATCATGGCAAAATATGATAATTTTGGCTCATAGCTCTTTGAAAATGGCCTTGTTGGTGCAAAAATTCAATTTTATGTATGCCAAACTAATGACTTAAAAGACTGTATAGTTATATAGACATGTAATAGAATGCAACCAATTGTCTGATCAGAACATCCAGTCCAGTCATGGGGTGGCAGTTCTTTCAGCATGAGATTTTCTGCAACAGTGCAAAACCCTGTTGCGATATTAAAAACATTTTCTTGGTATTTACTAAAGAGTTGTAGTGTCAGTTTTCTGACTGACAGGTATGTAAGAAGTTATTGTTGCATCATGTATTGAGGAGTTTTTCTTTCAGTCCTTTCAGAGAAAAAAATGGGAAAAGTGTTAAAATGAATGATACTCACATAATTTACTAAGGTTTGCAGCAGGCAATTTACTGCATATGATGCTATATCCAAAAAACAACATGACTTATTTTGAGGCTGATGAGGCAGTGATAGTTACTTCTAGGAGTGTTACTTTATTGATTGCAAGGAGAAGATGTTATCAGAACAAGTGTACAATGTTACGAGTGGATGGTTGAAAGCTGTGAATGCAGTGCCAGTCTTTGGCTCTCTTCTGTAGCTTTTAACTTTATTTAGAACTGAGCCCCACGTAGTTTTCACTAACAGTACTGTTATTTTTGATCAAACAGAGCAGAACCTAACTGAACTTAGCATGTGGTGTTGGAGGGGGGAGGGAAAAAAGTGCATTTTACTGGGATCTTTACAGGCATCCAAGTTATTCACAATGAACGATGGATTACTTTAGCTTGTTAGTGACATGTCTGTCTTGCATTATGTGACACTACATGCCGTTTTCCAGAAAGAAAAACATGCATAAAAATTGCATAGTTTGTTTTTGACCCACTAACTTGAGCAGGTCTTGGTAGAATGCTGGTCATTATTGAAATTAACTGGTTATGTTTGTGCTTATAAATTAAGCTATTGTTAGTAGGTCGCCCCAAAATGTTACAATTTGCACATTTTTGCAAATGTGGTATCATTCTAATTATCCCTGCCTAATCTGGACCTTAGGTACCTGTTAAATTATGTGAGAAGCTTAACTGCTGTTTGTGCATCTCACTTGATCGCTCTATCCTTTAGAGTGACACAACTTCTCTGTTAATTGTTGTTTAGAGAAATCTGTTGTCACATTCTTAGTTATTAGTATTTCATGCCATTTGTGCTCTGATTGATAACAAATAATAATAGATGCAGACTTTACTGATCCCTGTGAAGCTTGAGTTGTTTCCTGCTGTGTTGTTACTTGTTTCACACAGTCTCACCAGTGCTTTGTGTTGTGTAAAGGCATGTTTCATGGCAGTTACGCAGTAGAATAATTCTAACATATAAGCTGGTATCACATTGAAATCAGTTTCTTTTCCAATATGGTTATACCCAGCTTTGTCTTTGCATAACCCATCACACCTTTTTTAAAAAAACCCTCGTTAATAAAGCTTGTTTTTCGATGGCAGTAGAACCGGGAGTGCATGGAGAAAACCAACATAAACACCTGAAAACCCTCTCAAGCAAGAGGATCCTAATCCTAACAAGATGCCCTTGCTATAAGGGAACAGTGCAACCACTAAGCCACCATGCCCCTGCCTTTATCTTACATAGGCTGAATTTGCTATGATAACTTGACATCTCTACAGTCAGCAATCTGCAGTCTGTTTCTGTTTTCTACAATCATTAAGTGCAAAATCACATGTTCTGTTGTTCTGTTTTATTATTTATTCATTGAATCTTTCTTAGTGGGTCAGTAAAACTGCACCCAGAAGACCTTCAGTCTGATAATAAATCAATGATTTTTAGCGATGATTGATTTAATAGTAAATCAAACTGAATTGAGTTGTTCTAAACTAAAACACAGATGTAATTTCAGTATACACACACACACACACATTTATATATATATATATATATATACATATATAATTTATTTATTTTTTTAATAGGTGGCATTAAGGGAGTACATCATTTAAATGGTGGGGCAATGGTGTTGAGTCTCTTGTTGCAGATGAGGTATGCTTACTGATGTAGAGTGGCTCAGATAAACAATCTAAGGGGCTGGCTGCAAGCTTTCTGTTTATAAATTACAGGGCAATTATGTGCAAATCTTTGCCATTCTGTCTGACAATGAGTGAGAATGACCGCAGTTGTTTAGAGACAGGCTGCCTCCCACCAGGCAGCCTGTGCAGTTGCCAGGTGATTAAAAGTGGGCATGTAAAGGTTTCATGTTTAACCTCTGTGAGACTAGCAGGTTGCCACCACTACTTAAAATTGGTCACTAAATTTCAAAAGAAAATTCACTGCCATGACTGGATGACCACCAATTTTTCCTAGTCACAAAGAGGTTGTCATTCCATTTTGACTCTAGTGTGACTGAACCTTGGGGTTACCTTGTGAGCACCTTGTGTTGTATCCAGCTCAATTTCAGCAAAGTTGTCTAATAAGGAATTAATAACAAGTGAGATAGCGTTTCAACATTTCTAGTTTCAACTCTTTAATTACATTAAGTTATAATAAAATATTTTTGGCTGATTTGTTAGAAAAGGGATGAAAGAAATTTATCCTAGTATTTTGTATCACTCTGATTTTAGATTGATATCTTAATACAAAGGCTGAATTTTGTTCTCATTCTTTGCACACTTTCCTACATTTTGCCCTTTATTTCTAGCTCTATCTTCTCACTATACAATTCTGTCACTTTTTAGCAAATGGCAGGCTTTGAAAAAGATCTCCATACTCACAAATTATTTGCATAGATTTACTTCAAGTAGTTGGCTATTATATAACAGTCCCCACTTTACATGAGTACTCTGACATTCTCTGATATAGAGATATGGAACTGTCATCAGCTAACCACTGAATGGTTATATGGTAAGGCAAATATATCCGAGATCGCATTGCGTATTCTCCAAAGCTGGAGCATATCTGTCCTCATTATTCTGATATGATATTGCCCTAAGACTGATAAGACAGCAGATGCTAACTACTTCACTAAGCTTGAATAACCCCTAAATTCTTTGCCCAGCCTTATTTTTCACTGCTGCACTGATAATGTTATTACAAATATGCTTATGATGGTCTTTCTAAGTATAGAAAGTTCTCTGATTTTGGCTGACAGCCTAGAGGATCAACATTATTATTGCAGGCCAGAGAAGAGCTGCCCATAAGCTTGTCCCCAGAGGCTGCTTAATGAGAGGACAGTGAAAAGGGAAGCACCTGAAAGCCAACTGTATTCAGACTACAAGAGAAATGCCTGCAGTGGCTGTGCTGACATGGTCATGGGACCCCTCCAGACAATGTCATGACCCTGGACTGCCTCCAGCCAGCCAACGTTGTCGTTTATCCAAAATGTTAACCCCTGGAGCTGGTGATGGTGACTTAACACAAGATGACTGCAGTAAAGGCAGCATTCCTGAGGATATGTTCATCTAAGAGGATACTGGCCTCTTAGCGTCACATTTATTGTGTTGTTAACATGACAAGACATACACAGCCACCTCTGGAATACACCATGACAGGTGTATGATATTATTGCTCAGTATCAGGACTACACAGAGCATTGTAATTCTGCAACAGTGCTCCTCAGGGTCATGGGCTGGAAAAATACTTCCCTGTCTTAAAGACCAGCAGCTAATCTGCGCTAAATGCTTTGAATTACTGCAAGGTACATCTCAGGTGTTTAACTTAGATTTTATTGTACATGAGCTGCATATCAAGCAATTTGCTGAAGACGCCATTAATGCCAATGCTAACATTGAGCAGTGTGTTGTTGTTTGTAGGACTTTTTTTTTTTAGCTGAAGCCATGTAAGCTAAGAAATTGCAAAGCAGGGTGTGAGAGAGAGGCAAAAACAAAACTAAAGTTGGCTATGGCCTTAGTAGCCCTTGCAGGAAATTATATCGCAATAATGGAAGTGACCTCATTTTCTAAATGAGAGTATAAACAAATGATGGATAGCAATAATCTGAGAAATCAGCAGAGCACATCGAAAGCCCCAACGCCCACATGACCACATTCAGAGAGAGAGAAAAAACGGGAGGGGGCCAAAATGAATGATGAAATAGGCATTATTCCCCAAATATGTAGAATTATAGTGTGGTTACAACGGAGTACAGAAAAAACAAAAAGCAAAAATGAAAAAAAGTGAGATATCCAGTAGTTTGAAACCACTGAAAAGCTTCTGTTTCCATTTTTTCTCCTTTTTAAAGTCTGTGCACACTTACAGTGTGTGTCATTTTTGTATGAGTATGCACCGCTATGTGAGGGTCGACATGCCTGTCTGACTGAGTATTTGCCTTTCCACATTCTCAGATGCCTGTCCAATGCAATCTTTGTACCTGGCGGTGGATGCAGGTGCAGTATTGGCTTGGAAATCCCATCTCACTCCGGTGACATGTTTTGTTTTTTTTGTCGTTTTTCTTTTTTTTGGGTCATTTGCTTTTGTATTTCATTTTCATTGTCTAGGCCACCGTGCATTATGCTGTTTATCACAGCATATATCTCATTTCGAGTGTTATTGACACAGAAATAAATGGCATTTGTGTCATCTATCTATCTGTCTATCTGTCTATCTATCTATACATCTATACATCCATACATGCAACATGCACCTGTTGCCCATTTATCCAGTCTGGCAGAGAAAACCCAGACAAATTGAGACAAATTTACTTTTAGGGCTAAGCTGGGGTTTTAGAGTTTAAAGCCTGTAAAGCCCCTTAAAGTACATTTAGAATTTTATTATACTGGCTATAAAAAAAATGTAGCTAAACAGATAATTCAGATAATCAGTACAGTACACTGACCAGTTGCAGTAGGATCTGAACTTACCTGAGGGTCCCTCCATTTACATATCTGGGCCAGGTAGGCTGTATATTGTTTGGAGTCACAGCTCCATGATTAGGAAGATTAGTCTGACCAGAGCCAAACTGACTAGTAACCACAGTATTGCTCCTGCATAAGGCCACTAGACGGCCATGAGGCCACAGTGGTCAGTGGCACCCTCACTTCAGAGCCCTTCCACAGGATCCACAACTACCCATTTCACCTTGGAATGACCTGGTTATTATGTTGTGTTTGGAGGCAGACTGTTTAAGCCATGTCAGCTGGCCTAAATAATGGCATCACCTGAACAAGCAGGACTCAGCAGAGGCCAGAGGATTAGCCAGCGTGCTGGCTGCTTGTTGTCTCACCAACTGAAGGGCAGATGGAAATTATATGGAAAACAATCTCTTTTTCATCAGCGTCAATACTAATATTAGTAACCCCACTGCTCACCCTCAATACTTTGAGCAAGAACAAAGTAATAATGATAAAAGCCATAATCATCATCATCATCATCATCATCATTATTCAGGTATGTTCTAATGGCTCAACTGAAAGCAGACATAATGTCCAGAGTAACTTATTGAACTGTGAGTTGTTTATAAGTAGGGTTACTTATTAGTATCCTATTATAGCAAAACTAATTTTCTATTTTAAGCACCGTGTTTAAGGTTTAAAACCTTTTCAAACTGAGACTGGTGTTTTATAAGATAACACATATGCATCAGTTGCTGATGAAACAAAGGCTGATGATCATAGATCAAAAGTTTAGCTGAACATTAATCATCAACTGGTAAATATGCCGCTGGGATTCTTGTCACGTATGGCATTTGCACTACTGCATAAATAAATATCTGTCTAATAACTTCATGATGAAGATGCAGTGTCTTGATGTGTCTGTGTTCTAACATATCTAATATACTGACAAGCTAAAGCAGAATGAATAATTTAATTCAGATTTTAATTGCTATTAATTATTTTGAAAACAATACTTTGCAAACACCATCAGCGAAATTAACATTGTTTTTAGGGGCAGGAATATCCATATCCATGTCCCCGAAACCACACTATTACACTGTGTAATTGCATCTCATTTATTTAATGAAGGAGAACATTCAAGATGCACTTTCCGTTGGATGCTGTATGTCTCATATTGCTGTAAATGTTACAGATATCTAAACAACAGAAGGTGAGGGCAGATGGATATTAAAATCTGAATATTTAAACAACACAGGACCTTAGTATGCTGGACCATGCTCAAGTAGATTGAGAGCAACATGTTTTTTTTGGTTTGTTTGGTTGTTGTTGTTTTTTTTTGTTTTGGTTTTATCCTCACAACAATCTAAGACCACAATATTCATCAATCTTCTAACAATTGTGGTCCAGTCACACTTCATCTAGCGTGACATGTGCACACCAGATGTAATGATCTGTTTTCATCTCAAACAGCAAGGGCTTATATGATAGCTTGTTATTTTTATTGCACTTTGCCACCAAATGATGCACTAATCCGGTTTTAATAATAAGTAATTATGTAGTACAATTCAGCAAGATGTGTTTAAAATGTTCACACGCATGTACCGCATTCTTTGGGTCAATGTAGCCTTAATTTTGTTGTTGTTGTTGTTGTTGTTTTTTCATTTTTTCCTTAAAAACTGCAAACACAAATACACACACAGACACACATACAGACAGCAGACTACTTCCTTCTCAGGTGTGAATTTGCAAGTCTGATTGAACCAAATTCAAACAAATGGACTTAGCAAAATGTGTTTTATAGTGATTAAAGTCTTGTGCCAGGTACATTCCCCAGATCCACAGTACCATGCTTCCATTTCTTGGACTGAGACATGAGAGAAGAAAGTGAGAAAACAAAGACACTGGAAAAACATTGCTTTGGCATGTTCTGTTGATCCCTCTAAGAGCTTAGAGAGGAGAACTGGGATGTGCAGTAGAACTACAGGGAAATATCTCTTGGAAATCTACTAGTAGGAAAATAAGCGAAAATAAATGTAAGCCCTCCTTTCTGTTATCTTCATCCGTATTTATGTGTACAGTTATCTTCATCTGTGTTTGTGTGTACTTGAGATAAAGCCGGTTAGCGGCAGTAAAGGAAAAGCAAACTCCTTTCCAATGTATGCATCTGATTAGCCTTCGAGTGGGATAGGGAAGTAGCATTATCTCTGAAAAAAATAAAATAAAAAATACAACAAATAAAGAAAAAGGATAGATGACTTGGTTGAAGTGGGGAAAAAAAGATTCATAAAACAATATCTGAGTCTCTTCTTCATGCTATTTTGAAAGGCACTCCTTCACCTGCAGCATACTGCGTGCTCTAAGTTCAACTCAATTTAACTGTCTGAGAATGCCTAAATTGACTAATGCTAAATCTATAAATTTAGCTGATAAACACGGAGGCTTTTAAGGTTATGACAGTGCCAGATCATGTCCTTGCTGGAGAACTGGTCCTCCCCATATCACTATGCTTACTTCAACAACTCAGAAACACTGTTTTTACTTTACAGCCTTAAAACTAGTACACTTGTCGTGTTTTAATGCGTGTTTAATAATAATAATAAAAAAAATCTGAATTACTGGGTAATAAAAAAGGTTTTTTTTTTTAAATATATATTTATATATTTTATTTTTTTCATGTTATCATAAATGGAGACAGCTTGTGCACATATAATGTATTCTACATGTAGTAGGATGTTTCTTGTCCCTTCATTATTCCTTTTGGATGCCTTATCAAAGTGCATACTGCAGCTATGATATTCTCGTTTCTGGTTCATCACCAAATAGATCAGCCCAAGATTCATGCCTAATTCTATTTGTCATTCCAGATCTCTAAGGGAAAAGTCCTAGCTATGATAAAAAAAGAAAAAGAGGGCAGAAATACTGGAATCCTTTCTCCTATGCAGTTACTAGCATTAACTCTAACCCTCTGTGGAGACTAGCACCAACTTTAATCCTGCCTTCCTTCTTTCTCTTTGTCTCGGATGTTTTCCCTATGTCTCTATCTTTCTTGATCGTGCAGAAAGAAACACACATTCCTTCCTTAATGTTGTTAAAGTAAGTGATGGAGTGATTTCGAAGGGCCAATGTTTTCCACGTCTTGAAATTGTTGTCGCTGTTGTTGTTATAAGTTCAGTGCCTTCCTCTGTCCCTTCTCTTTGGCGTCTGTCGGCTGCTGCTGTGCCTGCAGGACACCAGAGGAGACGACTGGCATCCTCAATGAGGAGAGAAGCGGTGCTTGCCTTCACGCTCCAGCGCCTGCACGCCTGAAGAGATGACAGGGAGAGGGAAAGGTGTAGGCTGACAGGCCAAAACAGCTTTTGCATTGACACAAACACATGAACACATTTTCACAAATACATATGCATGCTGAATATTTGTGCACACAGACAGGGCATGGACACAATAACAGCAACACGTGTACAATACAATGAAATCCAATGTGTTCTGTAGCGTTAAATAAGAGACTCCATGAACAGACTCAGTAAAAAAAAAAAAAAAAAACACTGCAAAGAAGTGTATTTATATGATCATTTGCACAATTAAAGTTTAAATCCCAACTTTAAACAAATATACACATAAAGACAAACCATGAAAACATCCACAAATGTACTCGGTGGTAAGCACTGTGACCTCACAGCAAGTAGGTCTATGGGTTCAGCTGGGACCTGGCATGTTCTCACTGTGCAAGTGTGGCTTCTATGTTTAACTTAAATTTTTCTGAGCTGTTGGCTGGTTTTGGTAAGTAAATAATAGAGAAAATGTTAGCACATTAAACGAAATGGAATTTGTTTGTATTCACTTTTTGGTAATTGATGCTCCTAAAAGAAGTGGGTCTGTAGTTTGCTGGTTTACACATTTGACTAACAAGTAAAAGATCCACAGTTTGATCCTGGGAGGAGACACAAATCCCTTTGGGGTTGCTACTGGTGTAAAGAAAAAAAATCTGCCAAATCAAATATGCAGATATACCTGCTGTGGGAACTTCTTGTGAATAAGGAAACAGCTGAAAAGTAGCTCCTTCTTTTTGACTATGCTGTCAGAAGAAAGAAACACACATTCCTTCCTTAAGGAATGTTTTGTGCAATTAAAAACTTTTAGTTTTTAATTGCACAAAACTTTAAAAGCAGAAAGCAAATTTCACCCGTTAAATTTTGGATGTTATCCCAGGTGATACAGTAAACATTTTGGTAGCAGTACATCAAGGTCTTACACAAAGGAACCAACAACCACATATCATCACGTCCACACCCAAAACTATTTCTGAATAATCATAAGCATGTGTTTGGACTATGCAGGAAATCAGAATACTTGGAGGAAACTCCAGAGGCACAAGGGGTCCATGCAGAAAGGCCCCAGGAATACTCCACCCATCCACCCATCCAATAATGTATCCCATGCATTCCAGTTTCCATTTATAACCAGTGTTGGGTAAGTTACTTTAAAATAGTAACTTACCCAACTTACATTACTAGTTACTTCTCTCAAAAGTAACTCAGTTACTTCAAGTTACTCGTTACTTTCAAAGTAACTAGTTACTAGGGAAAGTAACTTTGGTTTTACTCAGAATTCTCTTGTTAATGTGTTGCTTCCATAACTTTGCCAGTCTTCTAGCTTGCTTACTTGCCACAAGTGCACTGTGCCACCTACCAATAGAAAGGAAAAGATAATGTGCATATTTCCACGAGAGAAATTCCACGCCTGGACCGTCATTGACCGCTGCCATGATTCTAGCCTACGTCACAGCGTCATGTGCGCCTTTTACATCCAACACAAAAACTGCAGTCGTGGTGCTTTCGATTGTACTCAGAACTCGGAAATTCTGCCTTCTGAATAGAGCTGGGCGATAGAACGATAACGATATGTATCGCGATATAACTTTTACTCGATAGAGAAATTAAGCTATCGCGATAGACCTCGCCGCTCTTGTCCTCTTAAAAAAAAAAAAAAAAAAAAAAAAAAAGGTCAGCCAATCCAAATTAAGTAGCGCAGAGCCCAACCAATCACAGCCGCAGCGTCACGTCGCGTGACTTGTTACGTACAGCACAAGTGCCAAGCCGCACGTGTGTTTGTTTGGGAAGCAGCCAGCGGGTAATGGAGCCAGCGCGTAATGGAGGAAATGAGTGTGCCGACTAGAAAAATCAACCGAGCGTGACCGAAGAGAAAACAGATGATGGTTCCAATGCCGGAGAGATTGTCGAACGGAAGAGCCAAAGAAGGTCCGTAGTGTGAAGGTATTTCGGCTATTTCAAGTCTGACAAAAAACAGAGTAGCGTGCACTGTAAATTGTGCCGAAAGCAAGTCTGGAAATACAATAAACTGGTGCATGCGTCACACTGTGCGCCACGTTATTGTTTCGGTGAAATGAATTTCTACAATACTGTTACTGTTAATTCTACTCTCTGCAGTGTTTAAATGCTTACATATACACACAGTTACTGTCCGTCCACACATACGACTCGGTTCTGCTTCTATGCCCCAGCTTTGTTTACTTTTTCCCACCGAGGCTTCTAGACTTCTGATTGGCCAACATTTCTGCACGGTTAGGAATCTAGCGCCACCTGCTGCTTTGGCATGTTCATAGCAGCGTTTTCCTTCATTTCTGCCTTTATGTGTGGACGGGATTATTTTTTAAAACGAAAACGGAAAATCTCCGTTTTCAAAAATACCCGTGTACGTGTGGACGTAGCCTCAGTCTCTGACTGGAAGCGCTAATTCGTCATTCGGCTTTTGTCAGACTAAAGTAACTGTTAAAACTGTTTGAAAAGCTAAGCTATACAACAAGGAGAGATTGAGAATTTCCTTTTAGTTCTCAGTTTATTTGATATTGACAAAAGTTAGTCAGTTTTGTCTGTTCTTCTGTAAAACAAACTAAGATTTATTTTTAGAATTAATATTTTGTTTCTAAGTGGAATTGACAATTTAGTCTGTTTCGTTTGTTCTATTTTGAAACTTAAACGCTTTAGCGGCTGCCTTTTGTGTAGTTTGCAATATTTGCCTTTATTTATCTGAAAAAGTCTCATGTTCCTTAAGTACATCTACCCTGTTGAACTTATTATGGGAAATAAATATTTAAATAAAAACAAGCTGCTGATTATTTCACATTTTACTTGTGAGCAACGGCACATTTAAATCTTACAAATATAGTTATTTGGCTTATATCGTGATAGATATCGTTATCGCCTGAAATGAAAAAAGCATATCGTGATATGAAAAAAATCTCATATCGCCCAGCTCTACTTCTGAACAGGAAGATGCAGGTAACACCAGACTGCAGATGAGCTGCATACAGGGCTGGACTGGGACAGAAAATTGGCCCGGGCATTTTGACTAGAGACGGGCCCACCATTATAGGAAAAATCATAAAGCCTTTGAATGAAAATAAACACTGTTGTGACAGTGATGTACACTCTTTTGATGGTGTATATGCATTAATCTCTCAATCGTTTGTTGTAAGATTCAGATAATTATTTTTTTAAAAGCTAGACATTTTAAATGAGAATAAGAAAGAAAAGTATTTCTTTGTGCCCCCCTTTCCCTGTTAATGCCCTACCTGGCCCCCTGGCAAAACTTTGCTAGATCCGCACCTGCACAGTTACCAGCTGTCAGCTACTTAGAAAATGATATTGGTGTTATTTGTCTCTCAGAAACAGTTCATAACTTCCCTTCAACTCATTCATGTCACCTAAAAGGTAAACCTGTTTCTCCATCACCTGTTCAGCTCTGATGATCCAGTAAGGACATCTCCTGGTTTCATCTTCATGTTTCCCTCTCACCACATATCCAAACCGTATCATGACCAGCAGCTTTTTTGCAGCTGTGGCTCCAGCAAACATCAGCTGATACTAGAAATTAATATTAAACAAATTCTAACAATAGCTGATCAAGCTTAAACGTGCTGCTGTTGTTTAGCGCGACATCCGCTGGTTTCCTCTTTCGGCGCAAAGTGGGCGATAAACAAACAAGAGAGCCGATCAGCTGATCATTGATCAGTTTTCATGACTGAAGTAGAAACTGGAGAGGGAGGGTGAGAGGATGAGAGAAGAAGAGGCAGCTGTGCAGCAAAGACACAGAGTAACTCCAGCTTTGTGCTTTTTCATTGTAGCTGAATTACGGCACAAACTGTTCCTTTTCACCTCAATAAGAAACGCATAATATTTTCTCTGAATACCAGACGGGACGGTTGGCAACTCTAATAACTTATGAACAAAATAAAGTTCAACATCATTAACTTCATAGCACCACCCAGCTGTATAGAAACTCCGTCATGCTAGCTAGCACGCGGTACGGAAAAAGTCAGAATAATGAAAATAAACTCCACCTAAACTCGGTTTATATCTGACCCAGAGAGACTGCAGGTCATAACTTCTTACCTGAAGTTCAGTTCACACTTGGACCGGCGGCCGCCTCGGGTCTCTTTTCCTTCTGCGTCCCTTTTCCCTCATCCACCTGCTGGCCTCCACCACTTGCTAATGTTACTGAATCTGTGGAAGCTCCGCGATAGCCACCACACGAAGTAACGAGTAACGACCCTATCTAAATCCCAGTAACGAGTAACGCGTTCCTGATTTTGGCATAATAACTAGTTACCGTGCTCGTTACCACAATAATAACGTAGTTACTGTAACGCGTTACTTAATAACGCGTTAGTCCCAACACTGTTTATAACACATATTAAGCATACACAGTCCTATGTACAACTTATGCAGAACTATTAAAATTATTATTAATCTTTTGGTTTAATTTTTACCAGGTTCTCAAGAAATTTATTTTATATACTTCTAATATTTGGGCATACTTGAATTTAAGCAGCATGAGGCAAGTTAGCTAACTACAAATAATATACTATACAGCAGGACTCAGTGGGCCTTGCACCCAATAACAAAAATTCATGGAATATAATGTGTTCCCTGTTGTCTATTTTCATTTTATCATATATATATACACTAATGGTAACTCACGACTGAAACCAAATAGCTTTTGCAAATTTAAACTCAACAATTCCCAGTTTCTGGTGTGAGACCCCTAATATTGGCAAAGAATCATATTTGGTAGAACAAATAAGAACTACGTGTGATTTCTTGAAGACAGAATTACATCAACCTACTCTAAAATATTGAAGTGCACAAGAAAGTCATAGCATCCTTGAAAATGGAAAAAAAAATTTTTTTTTTAAACAGCCTGTCTATGACTGTAGTAACATCTGAGCATCATTTAATTTTGACAAACAATATTAAATCAGTATGAACAAAATGTTCAGTGTGATGCATGCTTACTTCAATCACGTCTCCAGGCTCCGGAAATTGATTATTAAATAGATTTTAAAAAAAGGAAAATGAATAGTGACTGGCAGCAGGCTGCAATGAAATACCAGTATAATAATTGTTATTCGCATCATTGGATTTAATGACCTTGTTGGTCCAAGACATCAGTAAATAATTTCAGTTATATGGGGCAAATAATTACTTTTATTAAACCCATGCCTTTCTAGTGCTTCTAGTGATTTTTGTGTGGGTTGAATGTTGCATTACTTTTTTGACTTCAGTCTGTACATGCTGCTCTGTTGACAATTAACTCTCAACCTCCATTATGCATGGAAATAATCTTTTAATTCTACTTCTTTTAAAAGGTGTTTATATTGAATTACTAATTTTCTGACTCAGAGAAACTGTGAACACTTGATCTGCCTTTAAGGTGATGCTAGGTATTACCATATGTAAACAAAAAGGAAAAAAAAAGCTTCACTAAATTGCAACCCCCAAATGTTTTCAATTGTGCCATTTAATTAGGATCAAGTGAATCATCATTATCATTCCAAGGTGGTTTGACTGCGAGAACAAGAATTTTGTCAGTGAATGAACAGATTGCTCATGCCTGATCCAACATTTGGACTGCCTGTGCTTGTGGGTGAATTTGGCTCTGTAATGTGGACAACATGATGACAAATTGTCTCAGCAAAAGGTTGTGTGTTAAGTAAAAGAAATGTAATTAGATGCAATTAAATAACCTTCTCCCACCCACTGTCACAACACAGAGTATTAAGTGCACAAACAACCACGCTTATACACTCAGTGGAAATAATTTTTAGCATGTGGACTCTTTTGTAATGATATTAGTGAACCAAATATTTAGAAATGCAATGTAAAGTATTAATTGGAGGTCTTTAGACATGTGTTTTGGTCAGTGTTAAGACCCATCAGCCTCTTGTTGATCATCATCAACCACATAACTGCATAACCTCAAACAAATAATAAGAAATCCAGTAGATTGTGACATTTTCAATTACCCACTGTTTTGTGTTACTTAAATAGGGATCGCAGAAGAGGAACAACCTGCAAATAGGTTTGTCCACTTGAACATTTCATTGTATTTGCCCTCAGTTTCCTACAGGTTTCTGCTACAAATATCAGCTTTAGTATTTCCTTCTATCCACAATTATGGTCCAGACTGATATATCTCAGCAGCAACTGGATAGATTGCCATGACATTTGGTACAGATATTTATTCTATAAGATAATAAATCTCTTTGACTTTCAGACAATACATCTTAATTATTTTTTGTGATGCCTTGCCATTTCCTCTACCTTTACCTTCTGTTTGACATTTTTGTTTTTGATTAAATGTCTAAACAAATACTGGATGGATTGCCTTGAAAATGTATTACAGACCTTCCTCTTCTTCCCCAGTCCCTTTACTACAATGTATAAGTTCTGATTGCACAAATGAAAAGCATTTCAGTATGCGCATGTCATGTCTGTGTGCCAGCAAGATGGACAGAACCATACTGAATAATTATTGTCTCAATATTTTCTACAAAAAGGACCAATGAACAGCATCGTGCACAGTAGTGTATTCTCTAATAAGTTGCCAGTCTTCCTTTGATGTGTATACATTCTCATTACACCAACGTGCTTTATGTGATGGGTTTTGCACATGAATGGCATAATATAATATACAGTGCTATGAAAAAGCATGCCTTCTTCCTGATTTCTTAGGTTTTTGCATGTTGGTCACACTTAAATATTTCAGATCACTAAACACATTTTATTATTAGAAAACAATAAACCAAGTAAAGGCAAAATGCTGTTTTTAAATTATGATTTAATTTGTAATAGTAAAAAAGTTGTCCAAACCTAACTGAACTTTTGTGAAAAAAAATAGCCTCCCTTTGTTAAATTATAAATTAATTGTGATTAATCTGTTTGGTTTTTTGGGTTTTTTTTATAACTGAGCTCAGTGTCATTAGATAGACCTAATTATTGTCAGACTTGAATCAAGAAATTACTTAAATAGAACCCATCTGACAAAATAGATGAGTAATCAGTCACACATGATGGTGGTAGTGTGATGGAGTTGGACTACTTTGGTGCTTCAGGACCTGGTTGATTTGCCATAATTAATGGAACCATGAATTCTGCTCTTTAACAGAAAATCCTGAAGGAGAATGTCTGGCAATCAAACAGTACGCTGAAGCTCAAGCACACTTGTGTTATGCAGCAGGACAATGATCTGAAACACAACAGCAAGTCCACCTTTGAATGGCTCAAAAATACCAAAGCAGTGGTTTTGTTCTCATCAAAGTCCTCACTTAAATTGAATTGAGACACTTTGGAATGACCTCAAACAGACAGTTTGTGGTTAAAAAGCCTTCAGTGTGGCTGAATTAAAACATTTCTGCAATCACAAGCAGGCTAACATTCCTTCACAGTGATGTGAAAACCTCATCGCCAGTTATTGCAAATGCATTGTATTGCTGTTCTTGCTGCCAAGGCTGTCACAGGCAGATATTAGGTTTAGGGAGCCTTTTTATTTCTTTTTTTTAATCATTTAAAGTCCCTAATTTATTTTTAATTAGGTAATCATTCCACAATATTACAATTTGTTCGATAATTTGAAACATTTAAGTGTAGCAAATATGCAATAACTTAAAAAATCAGGAAGGGGGCAAATACTTTTTCACAGCACTGGCATATGGAAAATTTTATCTGAATTTCCTTTATTTGTCTTCAAAAACATTAGTTAGCTTGTCACACAGATATTGGATGTTAAAGCTGGTTCCCATCCTGCTTTCCAATTTATCTCATAATACTTGGATGTTAGATGGGCTACATTAACGGGCCTGCAAATGTTGGTCTAATTTGTCCACAAATTTATGTACTTGTCTTCATGCACATGGGGATGCTGAAACACAAAATGTGTATAAATAGATATCACTACATATATTGTCATAAAGAGCATAAAGTTTTAAGCTTGGAATATGTCCATCATGTAGAGACAATCAAACTGAGGGGCCAGTGCCAATGAAAGTAAGAAACTGATACAGCCCAATAGAAGCAGGCAGGAAGATGTGTGTGAGTGACAGGAGCTTGTTGGAAAAGTGGGAAAAGGAGGATGACCTTTCAGTGAGGAGATGTGTCAGCTCCAGGAGGAGAAGGAAAGGGGACAATGTGTCCTCCGCTTCAGTGACTTCCTCTCTCCTGTACAAGAAAGCTGTCGGCCATCTTCCAAGAGGACCCTCTTTCACTCAGTCTTCCTTTATCTTTCTGCCTATCCACCCCACCTCCACTCTCTCTCTGACTGCCCACACCTATACACACACATACTCTCTCTCTCTTTTCATATGAAATTTCTCCTAACTCCCCTTTTCAGTCCCCTCCCCCATACCCTTACTTTGTCAGGCTCTGTTAAATCAGATAGATTGCAGGTGTGTTTCACTGTGGAGGAGGATTCACTGCTACTATATGCCTGCAACCTCTCAGCATGACACAGCACCTCTCCCAAATTACTGTACTGTAATTTATCCTGGGACCCAATACATACTTCAGCCTCATTTATGCATGCGGGCCTCGTGGTTATCCTATTCATCATAAACCTCTACTTCTGCATTAATTCTGAGTTGTGATTAACTACAAATGCCAACGTCTGTGAGCATATAAAGTCGAGCAATAAACTGCCCAACTTTATCCACTGCCCATACAGTGATGGAGATATTACTCAGGTGGCCAATCTGTGATTATTCTGCATTCATTTACCCCAGACAGTTTAGCTTGAGACTAGATGTATCCGTGCTGAATATGATTTTATATCTCACCTGCTGTGTTTTCAGGCATATTTTCTTCCCTGTATAGTCAGACTGGCAGTTGCTATCAGTAAATGGCACCAACCTTTCCTCAGCAGGGTGAAAATGATTGCCTTGTAAGCTTTGTACCAGCCTCAGTCCTTTCCCAAGATGGTAGTTAAAAAAACGATGTTGACCTATGCACGCCCTCAGGACTGTATATCTCAGCCAGAACAGCACGCAGGAAATAATCCCCACAGTTTTGAATTATTATGTGTCCCAAGGTCCCTAAATGGATTTTCTTAAGAGCAATGTGAGCTTCTGGAAGCTGGACATCAAACTATTTTGCTTTGTTGGTGTTTTTTTTCCCCCTCTCTTTTATTGATTCTAATATTACCTAGAACTCCATAATCCCACTTATACAATTAGAGTTATCTTCACTTTTCCAGTAGTGCAGAACTGCACTGATTAATTGAGTCTCTATTGACAGGTCTAAATTAACTGGACGAGTCACTGGAATCTGCCTCTACAAAATTCATTATGGCCTTCTCTATATCAAGGATGCTATACTGATAGATGAGTGGGGTCTGGCCTTTTAAGATCACAACAGTAAACAGTCTGGTCGAGACTATCATGACATTTTCACACCAGGTCTATTTTTTATAGGTGTCTGTGTGTCCGCAATTCTGTATATAACAATCTCTGTATTAGCTCTGTCCTCACAAGCTCTCAAAGGTCAGCCTGGACAGCACCAGGAGCTCTAATTATATTTCACTGGGAAAACTGTCTGGGGACACCAGGTTTGTAACTACAATGAAGCACTACCACAATTAAAGTGTTTGTCAACATTAGTATTAAGGTTGAGACAAAGATTGTTTCAGTCTCATGAGGATCTAAATGTTTTAACTCAGGATAGGTTATCAGTTACTGATTCCTTGTACTTTTTTTAAATTCATATTTATTAATGTTTATTAAGTACTACAAATGGGAAGTGTTTTCCCATCATCTTTGATGTGTCACAGTATTCATGCTGGAAACTACCAAAGTGTATTTTGTTTCCGTTAACTGGATTTTGGAAAATCATGTATAATAAATAAATAAATAAATACTTTTAAAAACAACATGCACAAGAAAACAAAAGACAGAAATCAAAAACTGTGTTTCAAAGTGGACACCAAGGAGGAGAAAGAAAGAAAAAAGAGAACAAAACACACAAAACAAGCCAAAAATTCAATCAGATTTATTTTTCTGAATCAGGTCATAGAAGTTTAGCAGCCCATAAAAGTTAGATAATTGTTTCTGTTCCTACAACTCCTCTGATATGCTGAAAGAAATGACCGGACTCGCTTTTCAGTCCTCTGAAACACTGCCGCTAGCTACTTCACTTCTGATCGAGGCTCTTACCATTGTTCACACCAGCAACTTATATAAGAAATAGGACTTTTCTGTTTGCTATATCTGCAAAGAAATCTGTGAACTACATACAGGAACCTTTGGAAAAAAAAGTTTAGTTGTGATTTATTTGACAAAAGCATTTCTAAATGTGTACGGGGTGAAGCAACTCAGTTCTCTTGAGAGAAGAATTTTTGGCAGGATTCATTCTTTACAATGAGGTGGAGGAGAAGGTGACCCCTGCAGAGGAAGAATCTCAGTCTTAACCACTTTCCCTGTAGCTCTTTCCTGCCACGCAGGCCATCAGAAAGCCAGGCTCAATCCACTTTTCTAAATTGCTACCATTTAATGGAACACCTTGACCTGACTTCCCTTAGTGCCAAAAATAAATAAAGAAGTTGCTGGTAAAAATGAGGCCTTCTAACTTAGATGATGCCTGTAGCAAATTGAACTTATCAAACATTGCTTTTTTCTGAATTGCTTGACAGACAGTTTTCTCCAGGAAATCTTCAGTGGGGTAAATACAGGTACAGGGTAGACTCTTGCTATATAGACTGACATTACTAATAAAAATGTGTTTTCGTGTATGTAGTAAAAAAGATAAAAGTCTTATTCCTCCTTATATGACCTGCAGGTGCAGGTGGAAAGATTCATACATTCATACAAGAAAGGTGGAGCCTTTCTGTACTACTCTCTCTCTCTCTCTCTCTCTCTCTCTCATTTTAAATTCACTCCTTATTTCCAAAGCAATTATCCACTTCATCGTTGGGCTGGTAATCCCTACAAAACTCAGAGGTTGACCTTTCACATTGCTGAAAAAACACACACGCAGATGCACACACAGATGAACCACTTGAGAAAGCTGAAACTGATCACAGTCAAGTTCATTTTATTCTAGTAGATTTTCAACCCTAGACTGTGTGATAATCCTCTAAGATCCAAAATCTTGCTAAATCAACCTGTAAAAGTGTGTTCTTCTTTAATCATGCCCAGCTTCAAATGTGTGTATGTGGGGTTTTGGTTTTTTTTTTTTTTACTTTCAACACCTCAGAGGATTATGATGAGACTTAAAATGTAACTGTCCATAAAGCATCTCCCACACATTAAATTAAGCCAGTGAGAATCTAATTAGCAGTGAGTGCTGACTTGAGTGACAACTTGTTTATGTAATGCGTCAATAAGAGAGTGATGTTTGCCAAAACCAAAGGGATGAAACAAAGTCCCTGTTCTGAGCCAGTGGCTTAGTGGTTAAAGCAAACTCCATTGCATATGAAATTAACCAAATAAAGGGCTACCAGAATACTTCATTAGCACTGACTGACAACCTTCTCTAAGTCATAAATGTGGTTTCCATTTTCCACTTCCTTATAAATTTAAATTTTACAGTTGCTAAACCTGAGTTGCAATAAATCTGCTTTTTCTTTAAGTATCAGTGGGGTTTTGGGGGCATGTAGGTTCAGATTATAGTGGAATTGAAATGCAACTATATTTGATAAGAATGTACAATCACACAAATATTGAAATGGGAATGCAATGAAAAACTTTTCCAATTATATGAATGGTGGTTTCTTGATCTCAGGCAGAACCCCACTTGGCTGCTGGCTGGATTTAGAAGGTTCACTTGTGGTCAAGTGCAAGTGATCCTTGGCAGGAGGTGTGATGAAAAATGCTAACAACTCAACAACTCCATCTCCATTACAATTATAAGAGGAAGAAACACTTTTGAGAAAGGCCTGTGGAGCTCACTGCCTACTGTTTCAAAGTAATGCAATGTAATCATGCTTGCTTGCAAAAAATGTAGTTTATTTGGTTTGCTAAAATGACCAAAGTGTGTGTGTGTGTGTGTGTGTGTGTGTGAAGTGCACTCTTGTATTCTTATTCTTCTTCTTATTATTATTATTATCATTATTAAGATAAGATAAGATAGAACTTTATTAATCCCTCGGGTGGGTTCCTCTAGGAAATTCGGTTTCCAAAAGCACAGCACCGACAGAAGTTACAGTTACAGAATATTAAATATATATACGCACACACACACACACACACACACACACACACATACATATGTAAATACAGAGACATATATAAATAAAATATAGGAAGGGGATAAATAGAATAAATAGGAATAAAAAATAAAAGTACAAGTGAATTGCACATTTCAAGTATTGAGGTCTTTTGCACCATTGACTATTAACAAAAAGTATTGCACAAAAGGTATTGCACAGTGAGGTGAAGAGGCACTACAGCTTAGTTGTTCCCCCCTCCTTTGTCCTCCTGTTTCCCCTCCCTCTCCCCTCCAGAGAGGAGTTAAACAGTCTGATGGCGTGTGGGACAAAGGAGTTTTTAAGTCTGTTAGTTCTTGTCTTGGGGAGAAGCAACCTGTCACTGAACAGACTCTTCTGGTTGTTAATGGCCGTGTGCAGAGGATGCCCAGCATTGTTCATAATGTCCAGCAGTTTTTTTAGTGTCCTTTTCTCTGCCACTGTCACCAGAGTGTCCAGCTTCATGCCGACCACAGAGCCAGCCTTCCTGATCGGTTTCTTCAGCCTGGATGAGTCCTTCTTTGCTGTGCTGCTCCCCCAGCACACCACAGCATAGAAAAGTACTCCAGCAACCACTGACGGGTAAAACATCCTCAGGAGCTTCCTGCAGATGTTAAAAGACCTCAGCCTCCTGAGGAAGTACAGTCGGCTTTGGGCTTTTTTATACAGGTGCTCTGTGTTGCATGACCAGTCCAGTTTATTGTCCACCCACAGCCCGAGGTACTTGTACTTGTTGACCACCTCCACCTCCTCCCCCTCTATCTGAACCGGCAGTGGACCTTCTCTGGACCTCCCGAAGTCCACAACCAGTTCCTTAGTCTTTGAGGTGTTGAGTTGCAGGTGGTTTGTGTGACTCCATGCGACAAAGTTCCTCACCAGACTTCTGTACTCCTCTTCCTGATCATCCCAGATACACCCCATGATGGCTGTGTCATCTGCAAACTTCTGAATGTGGCATAATTCAGAGTTGTAGCAGAAGTCAGAGGTGTACAGGGTGAAGAGAAGAGGGGACAGCACAGTTCCCTGTGGTGCTCCTGTGCTGCTGACCACTGTGTCAGACGTGATGTCCTTCAGCCTGACGTGAGGTAGTCGGAGATCCAAGCCACCAGGCAGGGGTCCACCTCCATCCTGTTCAGTTTTTCCTGAAGCATACAGGGCCGGATGGTATTAAAGGCACTGGAAAAGTCAAGAAACAGGATCCTGACCGTGCCTTTTCCCCCATCCAGGTGTGAGTGGGCTCTATGCAGGAGGTACAGAATGGCATCCTCCACTCCGACACCCGCCTTGTATGCAAACTGTAGTGGGTCCTGGGCATGTTGTACCTGTGGTCGGAGGAGGTTGAGGAAGAGCCGCTCTAGAGTCTTCATAAGATGTGCCGTCAGTGCCACCGGTCGGAAGTCATTCAGCTCATTGGGCCGGTTCCTTTTGGGGACCGGGACGATGCAGGATGTCTTCCATAGGGCGGGCACTCTCCCCAGTCGCAGACTGAGATTGAAGACTCGTTGTAGCGGCTCCCCAAGTTCAGCAGCACATGCTGAACACCTCAGAGGATTGTTCAATGAATAACACCAAGACTGTGCTTGACATTCTTCCATCTCGCTTAGCTAAGGACTGTTTTGATGTGATCGGACCTAGTATCCTATTTCTTATGAACTTTTCCTTGCTCTCAGGCTGTGTTCCTTTGGCCTTTAAGCATGCTGTAGTCCACCCGATTCTTAAAAAAAGAAACTCTGACTGTTATGACCTTTCAAACTACAGACGGATCTCTAAGCTTTCATTCTTGTCCAAGATCCTGGAGAGACTAGTTCTCTCCCAGCTCCAGGCGTACTTGGACACGAACAATATTGCTGAGAAATTTCAATCTGCCTTTAAGCCATTGCATAGCACTGAAACAGCGTTGGTTAGAGTTCTTAATGGTATTCTTGTAATCACTGATACTGGACGCTCTATGGTCCTAGTTTTACTGGACCTCTCTTCGGCCTTTGATATGGTGGACCATAACATTTTATTACTAAAACTTGAGCACACTGTGGGTATTAGAAGCACTGCCCTCGACTGGTTTAAACCATATCTCGCTGATAGATCCTTATTAGTTAACTTAGGTGCCTTCTCCTCTTCCTCCGCTCCAGTCTGTTGTGGTGTGCCTCAACGATCAGTTTTAGGCCCTATTCTCTTCTCATTGTATTTGCTCCCTCTAGGTGCAATCTTTGAAAAATACAATATCGCCTTCCACTGTTATGCCGATGACATACAGATCTATTTTGAACTTACTGACGACCTTGCTGTGTCCCTGCACTACTTTCAAGAATGCATGCGGGAGGTCAAAGAATGGTTCCTGAGTAATTCCCTCGTTTTAAACGATAAGAAGACTGAGATTGTGGTGTTCAACAGTAAAATCCCTCGTGCCCAACTCTGAGCTGCCCTGGGTTCCTTTGCTAGCTTTTCTTGTGACTATGTCAGTGACTTGGGTGTACTGCTGGATAGCTCGCTCAAACTCGATAAGCAAGTGTCTGCTGTAGTGAGATCTAGCTTCCACCAACTGCGCCTTATCTCTAAGGCTAGGCATTATGTTCCGCATGAGGACCTGGAGAAGCTTATTCACGCTTTTGTGACCTCCAGGTTGGATTATTGTAACTCCTTGTACTACGGTCTTCCCTCTTCTCTTCTTCTTAGACTGCAAACAGTCCAAAATGCAGCAGCCCGCCTTTTGACTGGTACCAGGAAATTTTGCCCTATTACTCCTGTTCTAGCTAGCTTGCATTGGCTGCCCATAAAGTACCGTATTCAATTCAATTCAATTCCTGCTTGCATACTTAGTGTCACGGCTGGCGGAGGGAGCCGTGTGGTGTGGAGGAAAAGGAGGACCCAAAATGCAGCAAACTGATGATACGAGTGACGTTTTATTTACAGGGTGGTAGTGGCAAAAACAGGCAATGAAGCACGAGTAATTACAAACGGAAACCTAAACTGGGAGAAACTAAGTGACAAACCTGGGACCATACAAAGGGGTGCGGGGCAGAGAGACGCAGAGACAGGAACACCATAGAACGCAGATGAATGTAGATTAACGCAGTGATACATGGATGAACGCAGACGAGCCGACAACGAACACAGACCGACACCCACTAAATATACACACACAAGGTAATCAGGTAATCACACACAGGAGGGAAGAACAGCTGAACCTAATACACCTGGGGACCGGAGGAGACAAGCTGAACACAATAACAACAGACACAGACCTTCAGAACAGAACAGGAAATCCAGAACACGAGCCTTCAAAATAAAACAGGAAACAGACTGATGTACAACACAACACGGGGACATGAACAGAGCACCAAGGACAGACACAGGTAGGGCTGACAATACACCAAACTTCAGGTTAACCCTAACTAATACAGATCAGAAAAAACGCAAAACGCTGGGTCAACGACCCAGGACCATGACACTTAGTACTTGCTTTGGTCCTATTTCTATTATCCTCCTCCTATTCTCTATCTTACTTGTTAAGCACCTTGGCATACCCTTGGTTTTTAAGTGTGCTTTGTAAATAAAGTTTATTATAAACAGGACTAAAAAATAATTGAAGATGTACTCTTCAAAATAAAACGAGACAAAACCAAAACTCACTCAAGTATCTTGTCACAATTATTATGTACAGTTAACCTGATAAAGAAAAGGTTAGTTAACACCATAAGGCATGTTGGATAAAACTAGACAGACACATAACCAAATAGAAATGCCCCACTACCAAGCACTCAAGCATCCTAATGACAAACATAAATGGTCTGAGAGGAGAATGATCAATACCAGGTCTCTTTTTGTTATTTTCTTCCCTGATCTCATCCACCTTTGCCGATCCTGTTAGCATCATTTAATCTGTCTGAGAATGACACCTTTCCTAGATCCAGTCTACCAGGCTTGTGGATTAGTGCCTTTTATTAGAGAGAATAATAGAACAAGGATAGGCTTTAGTCACTATTGAAAAACTATAAGGGGACATGTTTTACTGCTGGAGATGAAACACCCAGCAGGCTCTATGTAGCACACAGAAACTATACATCTCATGTTAAGCATAGCAGTGCTTTTTAGCTCATGAATACAGGCTTGAGAATAGATCACAGGGTGCATATTGAGACAGCAGAATTTTGCCATCAAGTCTAAAAGACATAAGCCATCAACTCAACTGCAAAAAGAAACCCATTATAAAGAAAATGAAAACATTTTTTTCAGGGTTTTTCAGGGTGTATTGTGCACCCATCTGGGAGTAGTCATGAAGGAACTATGAGAAAGGAACTATCAGTTATTTGATGAGGTTCTGTACCTGTTCTCGAGAACTTGAAAAGAGAAAGTAAATGGACTTCTTTAGCTTTGTCCCAGTCTGCACATTTTGGACAGGAAGACAGTGTGAGAGAGAAGTAAAGGAGGCTGTGAACAGGTTGTGACTTACAACACCAGCTACACCATCACACAACTTGACATCAGTTGGTCACTTGATGAGGTGGAGAAAGGTCTCAAGGTGGTTTCACCCTTAACACAAGATGCACCAGTTAGGTAATTTTGAACTCTTGGCATTTAAATCATAAATCATATAACTCTGTTAAAAAAAAAAAAAAAGCATCATCTTACATTTGACTGCTTTCACTTTTACATAAAATTGCCAAGGATGTAATTCCGATCACATTAGGAATTAATGTAAAACCACTGCCATGGCTCAAATTGACCCTTCTTGCTGGTTCTACAAAGTTACAGGAATCCTGGCAGTTTGGTAATGACAATGACTTTTTTCACACCTTGTTAGTGTGCCAACAACCCTCAGGACTACTTCCCGTATCTGAGACTGTATAACAAGTTTCACCAATGAAAGGACCAGTTGGCTTCTATTTTTAAGCACTCAACACTACCATGATGTGGATAACTGAGAACCTTTACATATATTTTTATAGCTATTCCCTGAATAACTCTAAATGAAGAACTATTAACTATATAGTAGATATTGTATATATAGAATCTTATATGTAGAAATATATTTATAGTTCAAAAATGCAAAATTATCAAATCATTAACCCTCTCAGGCTCAAATTAAGTTTTTTGTTGCTAATGCACAACCAAGTCCTGCAGTGGTACTTCTGAGTAAAAAAAAACCTCATAAAATATGTATGTGGGGTAATCAGGTTGTTAGTTTTTAACTGTTGCAAATCGGCAAGGTCTGCCTTGAGAGGGTTAAAATGTACTTCCATCAAACTTTAATTGTTGAGATATGTTGTCATCCAGTTTCACAAGTTTTTGTACCTGTCACTTTCAGTAATGTTATTGCAAAGTGTCCCTTGGTATAGTTAAATTTTCAGTACTGTGTGCATATGGAAAAGAGATAAAAACAAACTTACACTAAATGTTTATGCTTTATTTATACTGTATGTCCCTTAAGACTTCTGTGTCCCATATGATTATTTATTCATGAAAGTGCTTTTTGCATTGTCCCTTACAACAATAAAAAATGTAAATGAATTACATAAACATTATGTTGAATGAGAAAAATGTGGAAGGCCCCACTCTTAAGACTCATATATAGAAATCATAAACACTTAAAGTCTTCTATTTCTGAATATATACAGTTCTTTTTGCTTGTCTCTATAATGACAGCAGGGAGATAAAGGCACAACAGCTGACCCATCTAGGTATGGACAAGGAATTCTTTGGGAAGCTGCTACCTTCAGGTAGTGCTTCATCTTTTGTTATACTGTTAGAACTGATTTGTGTATATATAATGTGCTCAAACCACACCTGACAAAAAGTGAGCATGTATACAAGCACATTTTAATAAATAAATTAGAGATGGACCGATCCGATATTACGTATTGGTATCGGTCCGATACTGACCTAAATTACTGGATCAGATATCGGAGAAAAATAAAAAAATGTAATCCGATCCATTAAATATCACGAAAGCACCTCACAAAACTTGCAACACGCCGTAACTCACCTCAGAATGTTAGCACGTCGGAGCAGTATGCATCACGTGATAGAGCAGCTGTGGCATGCCGGACCTGTCGGTGGTCTGGATAGCATGTGGAGCTTCGCTAGCAACCTGGCATTTCATCTCCGACAAAGTTATCCCCGAGAGAAGTAAAGCAAGTGTGTAAGTCCATCTCTGAATGTAAAGCATTCCTGCGTTAAGCTTAACGAGCGACTGCCTCTCGCTCTCCGGCTGCTACTTCAATCATGAAACTGCTTAAATGATCAGCTGATCGGCTTTTCTGTCGCGAGTCCGTGTCTCTTGTTTGCTTTTGGCCCACTTTGCACCAGAAAGAGGAAACCAGCGGCTGAACAACAGCAGCACGTTTAAGCTTGATAAGCTGTTGTTAGAATGTATTTAATATTACTTTCTACTCGCTGGTAACTGCAGGGGCGCATCTAGCAAAGTTTAGCCAGGGGGGCCGATAGGGCATTAACAGGGAAAAGGGGGCACAAAGACATACTTTTCTTTCTTATTCTCATTTAAAATGTCTCGCTTTTAATTATTTAATATTTATCTGAATCTTACACCCAAAGTTTTAATCTGATGTAAAATGTATAGAAGTCCATTACTGCATATAGTAACTGTTAAGTCTAATATACCCTAGTAAGCTATAGTACTTTTTCCTTTGGGAAGGTACCATCTGTGCAGTCTGCAATTTTGTTGAAGAAAGATGTTGAATCTATTTAATATTTCTTGAAAAAGAATTGATTTCTGTGCATTTTTTTTCCACACTGCATCAAATTAAGGTTGATTACGTCGATTAAGCATCATGAGGTGGAGCGTGAGGGGTGGTTCCCTATTTTTTATTTATTTATTTTTGTTGTTGCTGGGAGTTGGAACCCTATTAGTTAGGTTGCTTAATATTTATGCTAAGTACTCTTTAAAATACCAGAATAGGGAGGATGGTATAGGTTTAAGTTTATTAGATTGATCAGTATTGCTGAACTATGAAATATTTTTTTTTGCATACAGGTATAACAGAATAGCTTTAGTGTAGTTGTTGTTTTAAACTTGAGTATGAACTTATACAAAATGCAGCAAGATATTTAAAAAACAGTTTTGTTGATTAAAAAACACTATATCGGATTCATATCGGTATCGGCAGATATCCAAATTTATGATATCGGTATCGGTATCGGACATAAAAAAGTGGTATCGTGCCATCTCTAAAATAAATAAATGACCATCAAGTATTGCTTTTTTCACAATAGTACTGAGCAATCTGGGTAGTTTGCAAGGTGGGTAATTTTAATTGCACCCACATATGTTACACACACTAGCATTTTTTCAATTCCTCTTTGAATGCCCCGTTGACTTCTTTTCATCATCACATTTAACATTTCTTGGTGGGTTTTGGAGGGAAATTGATGAAGCATGATTTGCTGGCGTGTCAGATGGATGGTGCAGGAAATGGATGACTTGCTTTGATTAAAGCACGCTGCTTGGCTGGCTTTACACATCATAATCTAAGAATGGATTACACTGCAGTAATGTGGGTCACAATATTTTGCAACAGCAGAGGCTAAACCACTGCAGTGTATGGGGAACAACACTCATATAGAAGATTACAATGAGATGCAGCTCTGCATTGTGTGATTAAATTGTGGGATGTATACAGAAACTCACCACTGCTCATTAAAAGGTGATTTTCCCTCTCCAGCCATCCATATCAATCCTTTGCTTCAGTCTCTGAATGTAAAGGTGAGAGTGATGATAGCTGTGCAGAGAGCATATGTGTGCGTGCATGCACACATTCTCGTGCATGTGATTGAGTGTGCCGAGTTATTGACCTCTAGCAGGGGAGGAGCATTAATGTCCAGTGTGCCGTGAAAGCGGCCTACACCCCATGTCCAAGGTGACTGGTTCTGCCCCGTCCCATGGCACACTTCTGCCTCTGATGGATTGACTGGGCCTTGGAGAAGGACCTCTAGTTTACTGTGTCTTTTTTTTTTACTGTGTATGTGAGTGTTGATAAACACCAAACTTATAATAGTCTGCAGAAGTTTTGCATTTGGCTATCTCTCCATCACTTGTAGAGCTATTGTTCTCTTCAGAACTCCTATGAAACATTTATCAAGATAGGGATTCTCCCTCCGCGTCTCATGCTAATGAATCCTTATACAGTTTCTAGCTTGTAATGATCCTTAGGAAATGCTCCCCTCATGTTTCTCTGTTATCAGTATATCCCATGTTTCTTTCATTTAAACATATAACCGAAATGTGCCTGCAACACTTTCTTCCCATCATCTCCTTATCTCTCTTTTCTTTCTACTGTACAGTTCCCTTCTTATGATTGAATGGATGAGCTGGACACCCAAAGGATGGTGCTAAACTCCCACACAACACTACATTGTACATGCCAGTTCCATTTATGGGAAAAGAAATAGATTTCCACTCACCATATATGGAGGCAGCAATGTAGACAAATCAGTAACAGCTTTCCTAAGTTAGAAATTTGATTATATGCTGAGGCTTGCCACACTGCCAGGAGATGTATAATAACAGCCTTGATTGTCAGGAACTGTGGCCGAGAAATTCCAGCAACATCTGGCTGAGGAGAGAATATGTATTCATTTAATGATATACCTTTAGTTTATATATTGCTTGTGCTCATCATCACTGCTTAGGCAGACTAATTCAAGAAAAATGTAATTAACATTGAAGAGACAACTTACCAATGTTAAGTGTTAATGAAACATTTAAATGTATTCACTTAAAAGCCCCAGTAAAGTCTGAAATAAACATGTTTATTTTTCAACAGACTGATTCAGCCATGGTTAGGGAAAGTTCATGGGCATATTTAAAAGAAATAACTTAACCCAACATAATACAAAAACAGTTTATAAGTTTATAACAGTTTTTAATCTATGCCTAAGTTTATGTAGTCAAAAATGATCAAAGAATGTTGACTTCACTTTGTTTTCTGTCCATGACCTTATACATACTGTATTCTATGGCAGCATGTTCTGTCGCATAACCTCACATTGTACATCAAAAGGGTCAGTGTGTCACTGTACTGTCCATGATGATGTAGCACTGAGGTTGAGGCTTCATTTGGGAAAACAAATTTTGTATCTGGTGTCAGAGTATCTTGTATCAAAGTATCTTTCTCTGGAGGGGGTCACTGCTGTTTCTGTCTAGTTTCTGTCCAGTGGTATTTTTGTAGCTTTCTGTAATCTGTGTGCCATGGACATCAGCACGACTGGTGTTTGTGTTTTCCCAGATTTTGGTAAACCATAGAAATTATTCAACAGGCAACCAGAATGACATGGCTTGTTGTAGGTAACATGTCTCAGGTGTCCAGCTTCACCTAATGCTGGTGGCCCTTTCAGGTCTTGACTTTCAACTTAGGTTTGTGTTGTTAATTTTGGTTCTCACCAGCTTAAGCTCCCGTCTTTTTTTTCAGTGCCACATTCTCCAAACCATACATCATAGCAGATCTCACTACCATTTTGTAAACCTTGCTGCTATCCTTCTGTCATAATTCCGCCTGACCTAATTTCCACCCACCTTACCCTGCTTGCAGTCTTGCACTTTTGCACAGAGTAGAAAAGCACTATATAAGAAACAGTTTATTTACCATCTCTTTTGTGCACCGTTTGCTGGTTTGGATAGTTGACCTGAGGCATGTAATGATGTCCTGCCAAAATGTATATTCTTTGCAGCTTCAATATCACATGTGTCTTCACGCACATGTATTCTGTCTTGCTTCTATCACTGTACTTCTAATAGTTTGATTTCCCTTCTCCCCAGCGCAGACATCCACATTCTACATACTCTCACTGCAGATCACAATGTCATCTGAGAACATTACTCTTCATTATACTGGAGACTCTTGCCTGACCTAATCAGTCAACCTGATCATCAACACCACAGACAAGAAGGGTCTCAGAGCCAATCCCTGACATAATTCTACCCTCATTTTGAACCCATCTATCACTGCTACCACACATCTCACCACTGCCTTGCTGTCTTCATATATGTCCTGCACGACCCTGACATACACCACTCCCAACATCCTCATGCAGCACCATATTTGCTCACTTGGCACCCTATCATATCCATTCTCTTAAAAAAAAATACACTGCAACTCTTTCTGACCTTTTCTATGCTTCTCTATCAACACTCTGAAAGCAAACATCACATCTGCCATGCTCTTTCTCATGCTGTTTCTCAGTGTTAAGCCATACTGATGCTCACTGATCCTCACCTCTTTTTTTAATCAGGCTTCAACAACTCTTTCCCATAGCTTTTCAGTATGGCTCATCAACTTTATCTCTTTGTAGTTACTACAGCTCTGCACATCACCCTTAATGTTAAAAATTGGTATCAGTATACTTCTTCTCCATTCTATTCTAGGACTACTTGCCTAGACTCAAGTACTCCTTGTCCACTTTCTTATCTCCCCGACTGTCCTGTTTTTTCTTTGTCAGCTTCTGTTAGAATACTTTTCTGCATTTCCATATTCCACCACCAGGTCTATGTGTCCTTTATCCTTTCTGTCCAGAGGCTACAATAAACACTTTCTTGGCAGTTTCCCTCACCACTTCAGTTGAACTTTCCCAGTCATCTAGTAATTCTTCCCTACAAACCAGAGCCTGTCTTAGCCCCTGTTGAACTCTGTACAACATTCTTCTTTCTTCAACTTCCACCATTTAATCCTTGTTTCACTTGTGTCCTTACATTGCACCACCTTGCAGTCACCCATCTCTTTCAGATTGCTATGAGATATAGTACACCTGTGCGAATTTCCCTCCAGTATTATATGTCACCCTGGGTTCCTCCCTTTGCTTGAAGTATGTATTCACCACAGCCATTTCCATCCTTTTTGCAAAATCCACTACCCTTTGCCCTTCTGCATATCTCTCCTTAACACTATACCTACACAACATCTCCTCACCATTTCTGGTCCTTTCAATTGTGTGTCCATTGTATCAAAATGTATCACACACTCCAGCTTCTCCTTCTCTCTTGCTGCCTCTGAACACACCTTCCCCGTTTCCTCTTCCTTCATCTTTGGTCAACAGTAGCACATCTTCCACTGGCGCCTTGTTTACCAACAGCACTAAAGGCAGTTCTTGTTAACCAAGGCCCTGACTGATCTGGTATGGAAGTCTCCTTCTTGGCATGCTGTATGCTTGATTTGACATCAGATGCCCTTCCTTACATAACCCTCCTCATTTACTAATTCTTGGGACTGACAGTAGGCATTCACTCGCTTCTTTATAACATAAAACGTTTGCTTGCCCAAATCTTTAGCAGTAAATAAATATTTTAAATTCTTTAAAATAACCTGCTTTTATTCATAACAGCTTTCTTAGAAGTGACCATCTTCTTGATGTAGTTAGCTGGAATAGTTTCAGCATCCTTGAAGAAGTTCCTGCATATTGTAAGTAGTTTTAGCTCTAGTTTTCTTTTATCTCATCTTAACTCACTGGCTGTCACACTGCTAATTGCCCTGCTAGGATAAAAAAAAAAAAAAAGAAGAAATCCCCACTAAAAAACAAACCATATCGATAGCATGACACTGGAAAGTGTTCAAGTCACACTAGTTAAGTGAATTCTGCAAAAATTCCCCAGAGCACTCCAACACAATTCTCACACCTACTCCTCCATGCTAAGATGAGTGAAAACCACACGTTGATTCCATTTGTTCACCCGCAGAGTCTCACAAAGAAACAACAGTTTGAAGTCAAAATTTTTAAGTTTCACCCAGCAATTCTCATCTCTTCTTTTCCTGCTCTCTCTCAGTAGTGATTTCTTTACAGCAATTCAACCACGAAGGCCTGATTTGCACAGTCCCCTTCAAACATTTAATGTTTAGACGTGTCTGTACTTGAACCATGGAAAGCACTTATGCGGGTTCTAATTTGAGCTGACATTCTTTGGTGAATTCTGAACTTATCATCTGCAGCAGAAGTAACTTTCAGTCATGGTCACAATACGCATGATAGTCAGTTTTGTGATAAAAGTTGATAGTTTTGAAACGATATATGAATACTTAATTTGAGTTGGAATCATATGCAAGGATATCTTAAAATCTTATATATATTTATTTTTTATTGACTGACTAAATTACAGCAGGATTATTACAGCTTTTAAGTAGGAATATTTGCCAAGACAACGTGACTTGCCACAAAAACTCACAAAAATCACAAAAACTTATCAAACATGCAAAAATGTGGGATAGAATGAGTGCATGAGTCCAGTGAGACCTCATGGGACTTAAAGGATCTGCTGCCAACAACTCAGAGTCACCACAATGTGTCTTTTTTTCCTTGTCAAGAGATAAATAAATAAAAAATAAATAAATAAAACTTTTAAAGTCACATTGATATTTGTGTATGATTGGATTGTTTTATTTTTAATTTATGTAAACACAGCAATTTCTTTATTTTTCACTGAATACTTTCCAATCAGTGCTGACGGATAAGCTGCTTTGACCCAGTATATCTACGTGTCCCTGTAGTCGATGGAGATGATGATCAATGTTTCAAGTGACATTTCTCAGCTAATAACCTCTTATCCTATTGATTCTCTACCCAGATATCCTGCTCTGCTCTCTTTCAACAAATGGATTTTATCCTCAGCTGTCCTTCTTCTCACTCTTCTTTTCTCATGTTTCTGTTTCAGAGAATATCTAAAACATAAATCCAAAAAAGTTTCCTCTTTATAACCTGTATAGTGCAACCCCTATCCTAATTTCTATGACAAATTATGACCAAATAGTACAGGTTTTAGAGAGCATGACACTTCAAAGTTGCCCTGTAGTTTGCCTGCCAGAGTAGTCACTGCAGTTATAGTATAGAGAAGACAGAAAAGAGAAGTTATTGAAAAAGAAACCCTGACAAAATCCAGTCAAGAGTTACCGAAGTCTTTGAGGTGCTTCTCAAAGGAAATGATGTTTCTGCACACCCATATCACAAAGGCAATCACTTCATATTCACTCAAATCTTAATTAAAAAGTGTGGGCCTAAAGAGACTGCTGCACGTGCTGCCTACTTTCATTTGGTTGTCATAAAAACTTGCAGCTTTTTAATAGTGTCTCATAGTGTCTTCTATTTACTTGACAATGTTCATTTTCTGTATCCATATATTTATACAAATAAATACATAAATATTATGCATCTCTGTAGTATATTTAAGCAAGAGTCGCTGGGAAAAATAAAAGGTACTTGTTTACTAATGAAAGAGACAACTACTCGAGTACTGTCTTGTTTTTTAAATGTCTTCATCAATCCAGTTTGCATCTGACATAAGACTAAACAAAGAGTAGTTTAATTATCTGTCCATTGGTCTCTGTGCAAATGTTGATTCCATCTATCCAGACAAAACACGTCTGAAGCCTGATAGACTATCGTTTAGTCATTCCAATTACTTCCGTGATTAATTATCCTTTGGACCCTTAATGCTGAACAAGAATATATATAAACCACCTATCCAAATGACCACTTCAGGCACTTGCATTTCACATGACAGTTCATACATGGCCATAAAGTGTAGATATACCTATATAGGTTATTGATATTTATGTTGTATTTATACATTATTTTGACAAATGTGATTACATATGCTCCTTTATATACAGAAATATTTAGAATATTTGAAGCATTGAGATTAAATAAACATAGATTTATATATGAATTAGTTTATAATAAATTAATAGGTACATCCAGTTATATTAAATAACACATTTTTAATCATGTTAAAAAGTAAGGATTTTCAGTTTTTGGTAAGCTTCACCAGCTCACTGAAGCAAAGCTGAGTCGCCTTTTAGCACTAATCAACTGAAATTATAAAGTCTCACACATAGCAAGAGCACTACAGTATACACACAACTGCATTAAAGATGTGAGACAGACACTTATTTAATTATATTATTCATTAGAAAGTAATGCCAATCATACAAATTTGGCTTTAATCGAGATGGGTGTAATTGAGGATTAAAATAAAATAATAACATATTGGCATTGCTCATGTCGAACATTTTTTGCTTCTGTGTTTGTCTCATGGGGGAGTGAAGGGTAGTTTATACCTTTTAGATGCATCTTTAGAATTTTTTCATAATCTTTATTTATTTAAATGTTTAATAGTTTTCATCCTTCAGAGATGAGCACCAGAAAGAAACCAGGACCCACTAGCAGCCGAGATGCGGTTGCCTAGTCTACAAAGGTCTGTGCGTCTCTCCATACATGTGGCTGACCAGACCATCCCACCAAACTGGTTACAGGCAGCATAAAATTCTTTATGTTTTTCTAGAACAATAGCAAATGCAAACAGAGCTTTGTGGCAGTGAGCATTGTGAAGCCCGATTGGAATTAAGCAGGCTGTCTTGATGTGGGGCCCTCTGGAGGACATCATGCCCTCAGGCCACCCTCATGAAGTCTGTGTCTGATTGTTTTATCACAGACATTCACACCAGTGGACTGCAGGAGGTCCCTTTTTAGGGCTCTGGCAGTGCTCATCAGATACCAGTCCTACTGACCTTCTATGGCCATGTCCAGTTCTCGTAGAATAGCTGCCTCTCTCCTGGAATCTCCTCCATGAGACTGTGCTGGGAGACACAGAAAGAAAGCCATCCACCCATCCATCCATCCATCCATGCTTTAAGGCAATAAAAAAATCAAAAATAACATGCACACATGCACACACACACACACACACACACACACACACACACACACACACACACACACACACACACACACACACACAGTTATTACCTTTAAGTCTGTGAAGATAAAAAGGTTTCATGTTTGTTCTGTCGTAATTGACCTCAGGTCTGCAGGTAGCTGACCATAGTGACTGAAAGTACCTTCAACCTTTATCTAAAGGTATATAAGCACTATATGTATGTGGTGGCTAAGTTATTATTATTATTATTATTATTGATCAGATGAATAGACTTGCATCATTGTAGTGTTCTTAAACATTTTTCAAAAAACAATTTTCAAGGATTTTCAGGATACAGGTACAACATAAAAAAGAAAACTTTTTTGAAGCACTGAATCTGCATATGTCATATAGGTACAATAAGCTTTTTGGATGATACAATTATCTCTTCTATTGTCTAATCCATTTTTTTGGTTCATCGAGTAGCATCTATTATGTGTTTATTATTTGTTTGTTATTCAAGCAAGTGCAAAATGAATGAATCATTTACTGTTTATCCTGCAAATAGCATTGATAGGATAAGACAAACAATTAAGTAGAGCTTACAGTAAAACCAAATTAAATAACTAACTAATAAATGTAATCTGAGGTTAACTCAAGAAAAATATTCAACAGCTTTGGAAATTGCTCTTTTGATAGTCTCTCACAAACGGTAAGAAAATAAAAACCAAAAACAAACTGAGTGACAGTCAGGAGTAGCACTCAGTGTTCTGTTTTTGTCTTTGCTGTTGAGCTGTGAATCTTCATTTAGTACATTTCCCAATCCAGAAAACTGGCAGACCATTTCCTTGCCACTGTCAATCAATAACATTGTGTACTGTTGAAAAAGAATGGTCACTTCACTTTCAGTGAAATCTTTGGGTTTTCCCCTGAAATTGATTAAAGACAGCACATATTTTCAGTTCTTTCATTCTATATATTTTTGAGAAAAAATAAATGTAGCTGCAAATGCATGATATGAAGTCTTTTGAGTGATTATATGCTGTGCTGTCATCCAAAGACCCAGCAAACCTGCTGCGTCCTACCTCTTTTGATGACATGTTATGCTACATGGGTTTAGACTGTACCATTTTTATCTCTCATGCATTTTCTGTTTTAATGTTGCTTGTGGATGCACTCACATGCTCTGCCTCCTGGCCCTGTTAAAGACAGTAATGGGCCATTTTCCCCATCAGCCCAACAGACAGATAGAGAAGACAAAGACAGACAAAAATTGAAAAAGTGACATTAAAAAGCTACACACAGAACTTGAGCTTAGACGTGAATAATTTTGTCAGCTGGAAATTTCAGGTTTCTGCTAATGTAAGTCCAGATTGGTAGTCTTTTTGAGGGACCTTTCTGATACTTGTGATTTGTGATAACTAACATGGAATATGCCTAAAAACTTCAGGTCAGACCAGGTATGTATGCTTTATTAGAATCCTTTTCTCGTATTTTAAGCTAACATTAGAATGCCAAATAGACAACAATAATCTTTTTTTTTTGTCATCTCATGGGGCTTCTGTTCAAAACCTGTGATTTGGCATGTCTGAAATGTGTAAACTTGTCATTATCCAGTAAGGGTCCTAAGGCTAGACCCCCTATGCTAAGCAAGCCTACCGCAGACATGAGCGAGACAGATAAATATGAAGGCATGCCAGCTCGGACGTCGCCCGGATCAACAAGGTCCGCGTCAGGTGTTGAGGAACCAGGGCACCCTGACGAAAAGTGGGCTACTGGAACAAGAAGGCATCGGTGGGCAAGAGACGAAAACAGGGCGTTGTTGGAATGCTACTACGCAAGTAACCCCGGCGGAAGGGGCTACATGAATAGGATGAGGGACCTATGGATTCTTCGATACCCAACATCCACAATGACGGCGAAACAACTAGTAGCTCAGTGTTCCAACATTCGAAAGAAGGGACTGCTCTCACAGCTACCAAGGAGATGCTCTGTCCCCACTGCTGTTCTGCATAGGCCTGAACCCCCTCAGTGAGATCATTAACAAGACTGGCTACCGATACCGACTACGGAACGGAGCAGTTGTCAGCCACCTCCTGTACATGGATGACATCAAGCTGTATGCCAAGAGTGAACGAGACATCGATTCACTGATCCACACTACCAGGCTATACAGCAATGACATTGGAATGTCGTTCGGACTGGAGAAGTGTAGTCGGATGGTAACAAAGAGAGGGAAGGTAGTCAGAACTGAGGGGATTGAACTACCAGAAGGCAACATTGCAGACATAGAGGACAGTTACAAGTACTTGGGGATCCCACAGGCGAATGGGAACCATGAAGAGGCCGCTAGAAAAGCTGCAACCACCAAGTACCTGCAGAGGGTCAGGCAAGTCCTGAGGAGTCAGCTGAATGGTAAGAACAAGATCCGGGCCATCAACACGTACGCCCTACCCGTGATCAGGTACCCTGCTGGGGTAATAGGCTGGCCAAAGGAGGAGATAGAAGCCACTGACATAAAGACAAGAAAGCTCCTTACCATGCATGGAGGGTTTCACCCCAAGTCCAGCACCCTGAGGCTGTACGCTAAGCGGAAGGAAGGGGGCCGGGGACTGGTGAGTGTCAGCACCACAGTCCAGGATGAGACAACGAACATCCAAGAATACATTGGGAAGATGGCCCCAACTGACCGAGTGCTCCGTGAATACCTCAGGCAGCAGAAACCCAAGAAAGAGGAGGGAGACGAGGAACCATCATGGAAGGACAGGCCCCTGCACGGTATGTACCACCGGCAGATAGAGGAGGTGGCTGATATCCAGAAATCCTACCAGTGGCTGGACAAAGCTGGACTGAAAGACAGCACAGAGGCACTAATCATGGCAGCACAAGAACAAGCTCTGAGCACAAGATCCATAGAGGCTGGGGTCTATCACACCAGGCAAGACCCCAGGTGCAGGCTGTGTAAAGATGCCCCAGAGACAATCCAGCACATAACAGCAGGGTGCAAGATGCTAGCAGGCAAGGCATACATGGAACGCCATAACCAAGTGGCCGGCATAGTGTACAGGAACATCTGTGCCGAGTATAACCTGGAAGTCCCGAGGTCAAAATGGGAGATGCCCCCAAGGGTGGTGGAGAATGACCGAGCTAAGATCCTGTGGGACTTCCAGATACAGACGGACAAAATGGTGGTGGCTAACCAACCAGACATAGTGGTGGTAGACAAACAGAAGAAGACGGCCGTAGTGATCGATGTAGCGGTTCCGAATGACAGCAATATCAGGAAGAAGGAACACGAGAAGCTGGAGAAATACCAAGGGCTCAGAGAAGAGCTCGAGAGGATGTGGAGAGTGAAGGTAACGGTGGTCCCCGTGGTAATCGGAGCACTAGGTGCGGTGACTCCCAAGCTAGGCGAGTGGCTCCAGCAGATCCCGGGAACAACATCGGAGATCTCTGTCCAGAAGAGCGCAGTCCTGGGAACAGCTAAGATACTGCGCAGGACCCTCAAGCTCCCAGGCCTCTGGTAGAGGACCCGAGCTTGAAGGATGAACCGCCCGCAGGGGCGTGCTGGGTGTTATTTATATACATATATATATATTAGGGGTGCAACGATACACAAAATTCACGGTTCGGTTCGATACTTTGGTGTCACGGTTCGATATTTTTTCGATACAAAATAAAATGTTCATGCCTTTTTAATTTGTCATTTATTAAAATTATAAATATATATTTTAACTCAAAAGTACAGTTTTTAAATTTAACCCTAACCCTTGTGCGTGTTTTTTATTTTGACAGCGAATGCGCACCTGCGGACCACTTATGTGCAGCCCTGGTTATTTAGCTCATCATATCGCAGCCACAGAAATTATTTTGTCCATGAAACCATAAAGCTGCACTTTCTTTTTGCCTTATAGTCTGATTTGTCATAACTTTTCTGTTTTGCGGTAAGCTTTTCTTTGGCTGTCACTTCTTCACCCTGACCTGTCTTATTTGGCTCAGCAGAACTAAAATATATATCCTGCTGCTTTTACACACGCACTCACATAAGCTCAGCAATTCTCTGCGCGATCAACCTCTCACATGTTTAAGCTTGCTGCAGGAGATTTCACTTGTCATGTTTGCGTAGTAAGCTAACGATTGATAAGACGATGTCAGAGGAATTGGTGCACAAATTATCATCACTCACAGATCAGTGCTGTCGCTCTCTATACACAGTTCGCACAATTGCAAAGTGAAAGCAAAAAACAAGCGCAAATTCAAACGCGATTTCAATATGTCACATATTGACAGTGGCTCACCGATGCCAATGACATAATTACCCAGCTACATTTCTGAAAGAATGCAAAAGCATTGACATATATTTTTCCTTTCTACAATAGCCCGACGGGCAGGGCAGAGATAGATTTTGGTAGCCCGACAGGCAAAATCTCTAGCCCCAGGACATTGGGCTAGCGATTTTGCGAGCCCTGTATCTGATTGAGGAATCACTCATCTTTGGAAAAGAGAGTTTATTACAGAGAAATGGCTCTTTCCAAAATAAAAGCTATACTATCCGCTTCTTCTGGGCTATATTCTCAGCAGCATATTAAACATATCAGGTCCCCATAAGGAGAATCATCTGCTAACGGCTGTCTAAATGACTCGGGTAAAGTTTGTAGCATGCATGCTTGTTGTTTTTGTCTTTGCACTAGGATGATGTCGGCGTAAATGTGCAGCCATATTCGTTGTGTTCCCACTAGTGCTTTCAGGTTAACCTCGTTAAAATGACCTTAACGCCACAACACGGCAAATCTCCGTTAACGAGCTACCCCTGATCGCCCGTGCATGGGGCTAGACAGCCAACACGTTAATGAGCTAACTGCGCTAACACGCTAGCTCCCACCCATGTAATTGAGCATTGCGTGGCACATCCAACATACTGTTTTACTTTAGTCCATGCGTGCTTACCTTCAGGGTCATACGTCACATGAAAACCAAAATAATTCCAAACGCCAGATCTGAATGAGGGTGGGGGAGGTTCAATTTGCCATGTTGCAAGGAGAGCTTAACTTCTGTCACGCTAGCTTGCCCTGCGCTCTTCCTTCTGACTATGCTGTCTGTGTGGAGCGCTCAGTGGATCTGCGCTCGACAGTGCAGCCCAGGCGGAGTAGTCGAACGCAGATTCACTGAGCGCTCAACACAGACAGCATCGTCAGAAGGAAAGTTGATAAAATAAATTACAAATGTTGTATTGTTCGATACATATGCGTACCGAACCGAAAGCACTGTATCGAACAGTTCAATATCGATACGAATATCGTTGCACCCCTAATGTATGTATATGTATGTGTGTATATATATATATATATATATATATATATATATATATATATATATATATATATATATATGTATGTGTATATAAAAGCAGCTGGATAGCGTAGTGGTTAGACTACAGGTGTTGAGGAACCAGGGCACCCTGACGAAAAGTGGGCTACTGGAACAAGAAGGCATCGGTGGGCAAGAGACGAAAACAGGGCGTTGTTGGAATGCTACTACGCAAGTAACCCCGGCGGAAGGGGCTACATGAATAGGATGAGGGACCTATGGATTCTTCGATACCCAACATCCACAATGACGGCGAAACAACTAGTAGCTCAGTGTTCCAACATTCGAAAGAAGGGACTGCTCTCACAGCTACCAAGGAGATGCTCTGTCCCCACTGCTGTTCTGCATAGGCCTGAACCCCCTCAGTGAGATCATTAACAAGACTGGCTACCGATACCGACTACGGAACGGAGCAGTTGTCAGCCACCTCCTGTACATGGATGACATCAAGCTGTATGCCAAGAGTGAACGAGACATCGATTCACTGATCCACACTACCAGGCTATACAGCAATGACATTGGAATGTCGTTCGGACTGGAGAAGTGTAGTCGGATGGTAACAAAGAGAGGGAAGGTAGTCAGAACTGAGGGGATTGAACTACCAGAAGGCAACATTGCAGACATAGAGGACAGTTACAAGTACTTGGGGATCCCACAGGCGAATGGGAACCATGAAGAGGCCGCTAGAAAAGCTGCAACCACCAAGTACCTGCAGAGGGTCAGGCAAGTCCTGAGGAGTCAGCTGAATGGTAAGAACAAGATCCGGGCCATCAACACGTACGCCCTACCCGTGATCAGGTACCCTGCTGGGGTAATAGGCTGGCCAAAGGAGGAGATAGAAGCCACTGACATAAAGACAAGAAAGCTCCTTACCATGCATGGAGGGTTTCACCCCAAGTCCAGCACCCTGAGGCTGTACGCTAAGCGGAAGGAAGGGGGCCGGGGACTGGTGAGTGTCAGCACCACAGTCCAGGATGAGACAACGAACATCCAAGAATACATTGGGAAGATGGCCCCAACTGACCGAGTGCTCAGTGAATACCTCAGGCAGCAGAAACCCAAGAAAGAGGAGGGAAACGAGGAACCATCATGGAAGGACAGGCCCCTGCACGGTATGTACCACCGGCAGATAGAGGAGGTGGCTGATATCCAGAAATCCTACCAGTGGCTGGACAAAGCTGGACTGAAAGACAGCACAGAGGCACTAATCATGGCAGCACAAGAACAAGCTCTGAGCACAAGATCCATAGAGGCTGGGGTCTATCACACCAGGCAAGACCCCAGGTGCAGGCTGTGTAAAGATGCCCCAGAGACAATCCAGCACATAACAGCAGGGTGCAAGATGCTAGCAGGCAAGGCATACATGGAACGCCATAACCAAGTGGCCGGCATAGTGTACAGGAACATCTGTGCCGAGTATAACCTGGAAGTCCCGAGGTCAAAATGGGAGATGCCCCCAAGGGTGGTGGAGAATGACCGAGCTAAGATCCTGTGGGACTTCCAGATACAGACGGACAAAATGGTGGTGGCTAACCAACCAGACATAGTGGTGGTAGACAAACAGAAGAAGACGGCCGTAGTGATCGATGTAGCGGTTCCGAATGACAGCAATATCAGGAAGAAGGAACACGAGAAGCTGGAGAAATACCAAGGGCTCAGAGAAGAGCTCGAGAGGATGTGGAGAGTGAAGGTAACGGTGGTCCCCGTGGTAATCGGAGCACTAGGTGCGGTGACTCCCAAGCTAGGCGAGTGGCTCCAGCAGATCCCGGGAACAACATCGGAGATCTCTGTCCAGAAGAGCGCAGTCCTGGGAACAGCTAAGATACTGCGCAGGACCCTCAAGCTCCCAGGCCTCTGGTAGAGGACCCGAGCTTGAAGGATAAACCGCCCGCAGGGGCGTGCTGGGTGTTTTTTTTATATATATATATACTAACATATAATAGAGAGAGAGAGAGAGAGAGAGAGAGAGAGAGAGATTGTAGGGTAAAGAGATAATCCAGAAATATGAGCAAACTAAATTATATTTGAAGCTGTCACACTTGAAGTGTTACATTCTATATGTTTTTCCTTAATTTAAGATTAACTTGTTGATTTGCAGAAACTAAAGAAGGTTAATTTTTAATTAATCTTTGCAAACTTCTCACTGCTGAGCGATAAAAAGCACTAAAAACATGCTTTCTCGGTTTGTGCATGTAAATTGAACTGATTGTGACATATTTCTCTATGGCATAATTTGTTTAAATAACTCTCACACATTTCACTTCAGAAACATTACAATTTCATATTCTACACTTTTGCACAGAACATCAAAGTAGCTCTTCCATCATTTATCTTGTGTTTAGAACAAAATACATTTCATTGTCCAATCAAAAATTCATTGTTTGCTCTGTTGTTGTTCTGTTAGCAGGAGAAAGACAAGAGAAAGGTAGAGGCATGAAAAAAATGTAAATCCAGGAGTCAGACAGGGAAAACTAAAAAGAGAAAACAAAGAAAATGGGCAGTGAAAAAGGGAGGCAGAGGAGATGACAGAGGAAAGGAGAGCTTGCACAAAGTGAAACCAAATATTTCGTCTTCTGTTTTCTCAAGCGGCTCATGCCTCTCCTTCCATTAACCTCCACGATGACAAGAAGAAAACAAACGGATACTTCCCCCCTCCCTCCATTGCACCCAGTGGTGCATGTGCTGCCGAGGTGGGGAACGGATCACAGGCGACACAGATTAGGAGTCAACAGGGTTCCCTTCATCTGGCTGGATGCAGCTGGAGGGCAGATTAGACAACCCAAGCATGGGTGAGGAAGGGGGCGCTCGATGGTATCGCAGCCTTTCAAACTTAACTTCCTCGCTGGGAACTCTGCAGACTACCGTGAAATTGATCAAACTCCCCTAAAAGATGTTGCAGTATGTGTGAGTGATATGTCAAAGGATAACTACTGTATGTAGCTGCCTGCAGGTCATGACAAACCTTTGAATGCCTGTCATCACTGCATTTTGTTAACAGGGTAAAATCAGTTAAGTTGGTCCTTTTAACCCCCATTATTCCATATGTATTTTTTGGCTCTACAACTTAGTTTTACTGCTAAAAACTTACAAATAGATTCACTTTTGTACATTCACATTTTTCAAAATACATAATTATTTAAAAATAGAACTTCATTTTTATGAATTGACGCAACTGATGATGGATTACATATATACTTTCAGGTTAAGCCACAAAAAAGTCATCTTATCAGAAGTCACCAGTTGATTACCACACCACATTAAACACTGCATGGTGTGATACTAACGGGATCTACTAGACCCATTAAAATTGCAACAGCTTTATAAGCAGCATAAACAAAAGTAAAAATGGAAGCAGTAAAACAAAAATCAACTTTAATCAAAGTAAATTTAGTGAAATGAAACTATAAAAACAACCTGCCTGATTCCAAAGGAAATTAACAAAAGCAACAGGATCAATAATGGGTAGTATTCGCTTCCATTACTGGACAGCCAAACCTGCCATGGTGATGAAATATAACTTGTTACCATTCAGCTGCAGCTTTGGCAAGCAAGGTCACTGTGACTATGTCTTTTCTATTGAAATATATCAAATCTCTGGCTAGGCGAGCATTAAGGCATAAACACTGGATGTGTGCATAATACATAAGTCTAGTATAGAAACCTACAAATGCAATTCACCACAAAACAATCTCTAAACAATCCTTTCAACTGAATAAAACAATGATCCAAAAAATTGTGCAGTAGGATCACATCCAATTGTTTAGATGTTTATAGTGCTAATACTTTCATAACTTTCTGTGCCTTCTCAAGCTTTATTACTGGCTTTGGGCAATTATTACTTTCTGGCTTTGGGCTACAAGTGTTGCTGTGATAAGATCGATTATAATTTTCATGATATAATTAGAATACCAATAAAATATAAAGAAAAAAATAAAAACACAAATTAAAGACCTCAATTAAACAGTAAATTAAAAAAGTGGAAGGTCATTCAGTGAACTGAAATCTAAATCTGACACAATATCAACCTTACATTTAAAATAAATGCCTGTATTGTTGCATGAGGGGGTAAAGTTTACTGTAAATATACTTCTCGCAGCGAAACTGAAAGAGATGTTAGACAACGTGTTCATATGCATGTACAGTAAGTGATGCAGCGTGTGGTCGGGATTACATTAATAATCCATGGCCATTCACCATTTGGATGGACTCATCAGCTGATGGAGGAATTCAAATAACACCAATGATGGATTCACTTGGCACCTAATATATACACACTACAGTAGCTACCAATTAGATATTCAGACCACAGAAATGTTGCATTGAAATGGCATGTCTTGAATTACAGCACTTTTCAATCACAACTAATGCAGTCGCTCCACATTTCTTCCTAGCTCTCAGAGTAATATTCTTGCGCACGAAAAAAATCCTAAAGCCAGCTACGGTCACACTGTGGTCAGGTAAGTATGAGCGTGTCAACATTGCCGCTATATGAGCTACACTTCCTGTGATCCCTCTAGGTTTAAGTAGCTTTCATATTATTGTCCAAACACATTGCATTCCCTATGATGACCCCTGGAACAGTTCCAGCACTGCAACTGTCATCACCACCCTAGCGCCTTCTGGATTACAGGCTTTGCTCTAAGCAGTAAAACTGTCAGGGTGATCAACTGGGGAAGATTCGCCATTGCCAAGACTGTAATGCAAAAAACCCCCAAAAAACACTAATAGACAAAACAAAAAAAAATGATCAATTTCCCTTTCATTATTCACAGTGATGGAGAAAAAAAACTTTATAAAGGTAAAAGAGTTAACAACTTGATAACAACAACAACTTGCCATCACCACCAGTCTGTTCCTGGAGTGGTATTACCCAGGCTGCAGACAAAATCAGTCTTTTTGAGAGGAGTAACATAATAAGTAATCATTTCCTCTGACTTTTTGTAAACATTATGTGGAACAGATAGCATTCCTCAAGATATTCTCATACAGAAATGCTCCAGTTAAAAGAAAAGTAGGTCATCACTATTCCAAAACAAAGTTATTTGGATTTGTGCTCATGTCTTGGTCTGGGATTGCTCCTTGATTGTTTTAATGGAGAAACAGGAGTTCCTGGTCTTTTGCTGTAGTTCTGCTCCAACTATTTTATTTTACTTGACTTTACTGACTGTGACCTCCACTTCTTCCAGTCACGCATCCACTATCTTTATCAGGCTGACTTTTTAATGAACACATATCTAAAGTGGCCTGACAAGCAAGAGCACGCTTTGTGTTGACTGGCACTTTGACTTTGAAATGTAAGATACAATTGCTTGCTGTAAATTTATGATTTACACCTTTTTTTAGCCATTTATCATTTTTAACTGCAAAAGGTATCATACTGAAATACTGCCCTTGCAGCTGAAAGATGCATCATTAATTCATTTCAGGCCCATTTGCAAAGAAAGACATGATCTGAGGCCTGCAAAAATAAATAAATAGATAGATAAATACATTTTGACCTTAACCTTAGCAGACATAAAACAGCTAAAAGGCAACAACAAGCACCCTTATTATTATTTTTTGAACTTGGCAAAAAAAAAGAAAAGAAAATACCCATATATATTAAACATATGTAAAACAAAAAATTTGTGCATTCAACAACCTCTAGAGAATACTGTATCTTTACAAAGGATTATAAGAAAAGGAGTTGTGTAGGTAAGGACTGAAATTAGTGTGTTAGCTGTACCACCTATTGTGCATTTGTTTCTAAAGCAAATGCATCTGTATATTGACACTACTGGTACTTGACACAATTAGGTTATTTTGTTTGAAATCACAGACACAAAGAAAGTATGGGATTCATAGTTAGAAAACGTTCATGAAATTGTTCTAACCTGTTTAAACCTAACACTCAAATACTGCTTGTTGTTGATATTTTCTTGGTTATGGCAATACTAGGTCATCACATTATAAACAACTGAAAAGGACATCTCAATGCCACATTCAAATTCACTGGGTAGCCTAATCTCAATTTTTAAACATGTCAGGAAGGGGCACATTTGAAACAAAAACATAATTTTTTTTCCTGGTTAATGGTTTCTAAACAGGCAAAAACAAATGTAAACAAAACTCATCAGTAAGTGAAAGCAAAGGAAACAAAGTCTGAAACACAATATCAACCACATCTTCTGGTTAGCAAAAGGGATTTGCCACATAATAATTTTTGTGTTCTATTGTTGTGCAGAAAAATATTCAAGTATGAGGGTGAGTCCTTTCAAATGATTGTGAACTTATTTGAACCTGGGTAAACTGACCTGTAGCTAAATTAAATCAAAGTGAAGGAGGTAGAGGCACAAACCCAGAATCATAATATATAATGAACTTCTGGAAACTTGTGTAATTTTGGCAGTTACTGTAAATATTGCTGCCGATGCGAGTAAAACCAGTTGCAGGTATAACAAAGACCAGTGAGCAGCTTATCGTACATTCAGTTTCAACTACAAGTACAACTGTATGAACTAATATTTGGAACTATGTTTTTTCTGGTTTTGTTCTTTTTTTTGTCTTTTATTTGCTTGGTTGGTTGTATTTTTTTTTTGTTCTGTTTTTTTGCGGGGGCAAGCTTTTGAAATAACTATTTGCAAGAAATAGTGTTTATGTTATAAAGATTGTTTTCTTTCTCAATTTAATCACAGTGCGTTATATCAAACTGATAAGGAAAATGTTTCCAGTTGTTTCATGGTGCTACTGTATGTTGTCTTACAGAAACAATGACAAAGAGTGGTGTCTTTTTGGCTTATTGTCACAGAAATGTAATGGCCTGTGCCCGAGGGCACTGATGATCAAGAATTTATTTTTGTGCCATTCTTGAATCAGATAATTTAACAGCATAACTGAAGCTAGAAGATTTTATTTTCTTTTTGTGATGACTTTAATATACACTAATCAGCCATGACATTAAAACCTAATTTTCCAAATCTTGTGTAGGTCGCTCAAAACAGCTATATCCTGTTGACTTATTGTGGTACAGGCATGGAACCTAGCACCAAGATATTGGCAGTGGATTTATTTGGGTTGTGGGGTGTGGGTACTGGAGGGCAGTTCAATGATATGATTTTGTTGTCAAGTTTCTAAAGTAGGTTTTTTGTGGTGTTGTACATTAGCTTGCTGGTGAGACTGGTGCCATCGGAGTGAAGTTGCATCCAGATCAGATGAATCTGCAGTAATGTCTAAATGAGTGGTATGTGTCAAAGTAACAGCCATGGGAATGCCAGAACCCAAGGCTTCCCAGCAAAACCTTCAGTTGTAGCAACATGATCAATGTTTATCACTTCACCTGTTAGAGATTTTAAAGTTGTGACTGCTTCTAACATTCTTTCTTCTCTTCAATAAACTTTATAGTTAATGAGGAAAAAAAACACATGAACTACGTGCAACTCATACACAAACACAGACATACACAGGATATCTGATATACATTAGTGACATGGTAGAATACACAAAAAAAGAAACATAAATTCAATTCAGATCAAGTAACTACATATTTCTGAAAATGTTGAACATTCACTATAGTTTCAATCAGACCAAGGGTGGAGGAACAAAAGCATAATAAAACTGATTAAAGAAGCATAAGCTTTCTTATGAATTCATCATTGAAACAAGATGTCTTCGCAGTCTTTTTTTATCTTTCAAAAGTTACATTTTCAATAGTCTATAATGTAACACACACACACACACACACACACACACACACACACACACACACAATAAGGGGATATCTTCAGTGTTAGTTAATATCCATGACTACCATGACAGTCAGTCATGGCAGTCATTAATATTTACCTTAAAATTAGGGGAAAATTCATTGTATTGTACAAGTTCAATTGAAACAAAACAAAACAAAAACCATTACATTGTTCAGATTTTATCTTTACCTTTTCAGTGTAAATGTCTGCTCAGAAATGTCAGGAAAACTGCCAAGCAAAGATAAATTAGCCAGAAGAAAAACCTTTTTAAGCTTCCGTACTGCTCTGGTTACTTTTTATGACCTCAAAGTGCCCACTGAAATGGAATGACAGCCTAAACCCCCCTCACATATTTAGAGGAAGATTTTATGCCATCACAAGAATATGGTTTTGCTTATTTATTTATTTATTTGTTTATTCATTCATTTATTTATCCAACTGATTTGGAAAGTTGCCAGAAACTTTGATTACCTCATACAGTGATTATGTAGACTGAACAGAACTGACAGACTGACACATTTTTTGTTTGTTTGTTTGTTTGTTTGTTTGTTTGTTTCCATGTCCTATAAGCACATAAGAGGTGTATTAAGACCAGTGCCATCATAATGTGTGTCTGATCAAAACTGCACTGCACGTCCTCCAGTCTGTTAAACTGATATTTGATACCCATATTTTCATATTAATTTCACATTATAAGATAGTTCATCATTTCGTAAAACTGTATAACAAATGAGTGATGGGACATGTGTTGGGTGACTTTGTCTCTTTCATGCTTTATGATTTTCCCTGTCAAAACAAAAGCACGTTATTAATCATTTGAATCCTAAATGTTAGTCTTAGTGTACGTAGGTGCATGAAGCTAGATAGAAGTCTCTGATCCAGCAGTGAGCAATGAGCCCGTCCTTACTTCTAGCTTGAATGTGCAAAACCTTATTACTCATGACTGTATTGGATTGTTTGTCTTTTTATTATTATTATTTATTCTTGATTTTTTTAGGTTTTCAACTGTCTTTTTTATGTCAGTGACCTTTATTTTATACCAGTTCTAACTATAGTTAAAAATATAATTCTTATTATTATTATTATTATTATTATTATTATTATTATTATTATTGTTGCTGTTGTTGTTGTTGTTGTTGTTGTTGTTGTTGTTGTTGTTGTTGTTATTACCAAAATAGTAATCTGAACATTACTTTCTTTTTTCCCTTTATGTTTTCCTTACAGAGGGGAACACTTTGCAGTGAAATGCCCAGTTATTCAGCATGAGGCCAGCGGGAGCAGAGCTGCTCGCTACAGCGTGTGTGGTGATTAATCATGCGGTGACTGTGCGTCTCTTGGGCCTGTCAACTACTCTGGCCGCATGAGGTCCAGTAACATCTGGGGATATCTGGGGACATCGCTGGGTGACCATGGCCCATTTGTCTCCCAGGGACAGCAACCAGACGTGCCGCCTCAATCTCACATCACCCCCCACCCACCCATTTCTTAGCCGTTGGAGTCCCTGCAGACCCAACTTAGACTAAAGGTGTACACTCTTATTACATGACACATAACACTCTGAGGAACTGTGAACAGAAGAAGGCAATGTCTTGGGGCTGTGCACCAATGACAATAACAACTGGGGTTGGTAATGTGCCTGTTGGTGAGCTATCAAGAAGAACAACAACCTGCTGGGTGTGGGAATAAGACTTGACACATTGCTTTACAGGGAACAGCTTAAGACAGGGGAACAACTTAAAAACATAGCAACAAACGCACAAAAGTGCCACAAGAGTACAATGATAAAATAGATAAATATCAAAGTTGTTCTTAAAGCAGCACATCAGAGTGAAAGTGCCAGCAATATGCACCAAGTGCATCTATAAAAGAGAGTAATCCGAAGCATTGACAGTGGTATATCTTCTTTTGCGGGGCTGTAGAGGCACAGATCAATGTCGCTTAAAATAGCTACATCTTTTAACAAAACAAACAAGGCCCTGTCCAAGCCTAAATCATCTTGGTGTCACAGATATACCAGGCTGTACTCTCACATGATACTGAGCTGCACAGACAATTGTACTTGGAAGTAGGTGTTATTATTTTTAAACAAGACCTGTAGATTCTATGAAACATCCTGCTTCAACTGCAGCAACTAAAATTTCAATGTAAACTATATCCTCCTACTCAGTTAATATCAGAAATTATGTGCTATTTAGATTGCTTTGTTTATATAACAATTCACTGCCATAACTGGCTTCATCAAAAATCCATATTTAAATGCGTTCAGCGGATGTGACCTAAATACCAGATTGTGAAATATGCAAAGCAAGATTTTAGAAACAAATGCTTCCAGTGGGCAGACAACCATTAAAACAATCTGCTGAATTACTCTTGCAATTACTCCACAGAATGTTTCCCTTCAGGCGCTGTGTCCTCTAGCTTATTTTGTAAACATGAACCTGATTATATCTGTGGTACAAACCTAGTGATTCACAGTAAATCAATTCAGCAGAGATAAGATGAATCAGCAGCGATGAAGTTAATGCAGATGAGGTATTTTAGGCATAAAAGAATCAGCTGATTATGCAGTGATCCCTGTGTCTGTTTCAGGAAGCTGCTGTACCCTGTGCTTTGCTCCCCTCTGTCCCTATCTGACGACATGATGAATGACTGCCAGAGGGAAAGCATAATAAATGCAGCCGGGGCAGGTCTGACATAAAGGAATCATGGGATATAAATTCAGTGGATTTGTTCACTGAGTGCGTTCCGGTTTTGTTCTTCTGTCCCCTTAGCTGGGAGTGCAAGTGGTGGGTCTATTGAGAGTTGGTGGTGGCAGATTTAAGGGCCTGCTTCCTGTGTGACATTTGACAGGTGGTGACTCACACGCATTGTTTTTCAGAGGCTAAGATTTGACGTTTTTAATCTTCCTTAAATCAGTGCCACTGGACTTTTCTAGGCACATGCACAGACACAAACAGCAGCATAAACCCACTCTCTTCTACTGAGACACATGGCTCTCAGTGACTTAGCTGAGTGTGATGGGATTAGCATGGCCCTGGTGAAACTTTAGTGGAGGCCACATGGCTATAGACACTAATCTGTAATGTGAAGGTCAGTATATTTCAGTAAATAAGTTATTCTCATACATTATACAGGAAAATACAAACCTTTAAAAAATAATGCACAAACTTATTTTCCAATGTATACAACTTATTATTTTATGTATAAATGCAGAATAATAATGAGCAAATAGAGGTTAAACTATGTCAAGGTAACTGGGTCAAGTGGGCTTGGGATAGATGGTTTTGTGTTTTCAGGCAGGGATTGAATCCCTGTTGAATGCTGCATTTATTTGTGTTTTCTCAACAATGTTTGGAGTGTTTAAGATGAAGATTTAACTCGGGCATTTCCCTGTTCAGACCAAACAACTTCAACTTTAACTCATCTAGCTTGTTAAATGAAAATTCATTTATAAGTGTGTGCATGCAAACCTTGCATAAATTCATCATACTGTTCCCAAAACAGCACTTAGGGACACATGCTCATGTTGGTCTGCTCATAGCTCTAATATTGCTATTGTCACTGGTGCTAAAGGGGACATGTTCATTGCACTTGAATTGCTTGATTTAAAGCATTTATAAGCACTTCATAAAATGATGCAGAATTAATTGATTTCAACTTATAAAGCTTAAATCTCACAGTTGGTAAGAATTCTGGAATAGTTGTCTTTTCATTGTCTTTTCACTAGGTTTCACTTGGTGGATGTGATCTGATTTTCATGGCTTTTTTAGGGCTACATATGGTACAGATCAACTGTCTCCTATAGATTAAATTTGACAGAAACTAAACAGAACCCACTGACTGTTTCTAGATTGAATTAGTGAAAGTTGATTTTTTTTCTTTCTTTACTTACAAATTTAACTTACAAACGTACACACAGAAGCTTCAACACACAGACGCTTTAGCACTGAGATTTGTGTTGTCTTTCTTGGCACATAACCTTCTTCCTTGCCTAGCTAAACTATCAAGGTATCCTGCACTAGGAAACTAAATATACCACTGGATGAAACTATGATATAAATGATATCCAAATGTGACATTTCCTGCACTTCACTGGTTCTTTAAAATTTAAGGCCCATATGTTAAAATCTTCTTTATGCCAATATCTTTGATGCTTCAGTTGGATGAATAATTAATATGCTATCCTATCAATACTAACAAAACTTCATTTTATTTATTGTATTTTTTAATCCACATTCCTACTGGAGTGAACTGAGCTGAGGGACTATACGTGATTGCTTGGTCAGCCATGTTCAGTTTGATAACAGTCTTAGTGAAGACACAAGGTCATATGGAAGATGTTCTTTCTGACTGAATTAGCACGGCAAACAAGAGCAAGAGGCTGTTTGGATTAAACAGCTCTTTTGTTATGGGGCCAATTTTACAGAGATAAAAAGGGATTTGCAAAAGTTTTAAAGATCTGTTAAGGTGATCTTTTTTTCAGTGTGTTTATTGAATAAAGCTCTGTGTTCATTCATCAGAGCAACAAACCTTGAGTACTAAACAAAGATTTGGATAGCCATATCCTAGCAAAATGTGGTAAGAAAAAACTGTGGCAAAATTTGAAATTGAATTGAGGACAATAAACGCAAACAGCATTAGTTGATTAGTTGTTAACAATAGTTATTTAATCCAAGTCTGCAAATGTTGAAATTTGAAAAATCAGTTTACAGACTTTGGTTAAAGTTATGAAGAATTGTAAATGCTTTGGGGTTGACTTGTGGAAAATTATATTGTATTTAAATAACTTCAGTAAATCATATCATCTTTCAGCAAATACCTCCAAATGCTATAATATCCCAGAAGAACAACCCAAAACGCGTCCGTTTGTATGTGTAAAAAGCATTAGCAGCGTCTGTATTACAGTGTGAGTATTAATATCATTTTGTAGTAAATAGTTCTGTGAAGAATAAACACATGAAATGGTTGACATTTTCACATGTTTGGACAAATGCTTGATACTCATTAAATTATACATATAGAAAATGACAATAAACAACAACAACAAAAACAACACACCTGACTGAAATAATAATTTAAAAAAAACTTTACAAATTTAACATCCCTGCGCCTTTGAAGAAACATTGAGCCTGTGAGGTCCGGCACCTACAGTTTATGTCCATATCCCTGTTGCTTTGCTGTCTAAGGGACTGGGCAGCTTGCAGTCATTGATTGAGCAATGAAATTTGCATTATGTCAAAGGCTGCCTCAAAATAATAATAGGACATATTTCCAAAAGTTGAAATTGAACCAGAAATTGACCTTTCAACACAATAATAAGATGAGTAACAAATCAACCAAGGCATGGCTCCAAGGAGTAAATTGATTGTTTTGAAAAGGCCATATCAAAATAAGCCCATATTTAAATCCCAGTTAAATGTTATTTCAGTGGTATAATCAAGAGAACCCTTAAATATCTTGCAGAAGAAATTGCATGCAATTGGGAATTTTCAAGGAAGAGACTTCAGTCAATTCTGGTGTTTCTAAACTGGCCATAGGTGTTTCTCTGTATTCCCCCTGTGATATTCCCAGCCTGCTAGGTTTACCCCTCCTTTCACCCTGTGATAGTTGGCGTGGGCTCCAAACTATCATGTTTAAATGATTTTGCTTGACACTGGATCAAACAATTGCTCACATGAACAAAAAAGCTGGTTTGCAATTGATGTACTTTCTTTTAAGATGACTGTATATGGTAATAGTGCTTAGTGTTTGCATAGCTCATAACCTCCATTTATAGCATTTATTATGGTATATGACAGTGTCCTATCTGTTAAGACACACTTGTATTCATTTATTATTATTTTTATCTTTTTTGTTCTTTTTAGTGCCATTGTTCAAGATACAGGCTAAGGTGAATGGCAATCAGATGTTGCTGTCCTTGGAGCTGAATTTGCAAGCAACTCAATGCACAGCTAAACAAAAACAAATTGTGTTGTGTCTTGTTCCAGTGCTGCTGACTGACAGAGGATGCAAACAATATAATGTACAAGTATACTGAAATGGGAGAATAGAGAATAACTTTTTTATGCTAAAATATGAATGTTGATATAGAGATTTATGTTATGGAAGGCACCAAGATTGCAGGGTGCGAAAGATCAATACAAAGAAAAGAAAAGTATGAAGGTTCTTATCTTATTCTGTTGTTAGTCATGCAGGTAAACAAACTGGCCTTTTTAAGCACTCTCTCCTAAATATAATGGACTGAATATTTATCTAGAGTGCTTAACACATAGACTGTATAGTAAATCTTGTCTTTTTATATTATGATACAAATATTACACACATGCACACATAGATACGATAAACAAATGCTGTCTCTTTCGCTCACACACACACACACACACACACACACACACACACACACACACACACACACACACACTTGATATGGCTCTGCTTAGTTTGGCAGGGCCTTCGTCACTGTGAAAGACCTGTTGTCTCTGGGCACCAGTAGAAATGACTGCCCTTTCATTAATCTCCCTGTCCACAGTCAAGACCTCCCCTAATTACAGCCATTGTTTACCTTTGCGCTGGCACACCCATTGAATTATTGATGGCTGCCCTGCCCCAGTCAGTTTAAAGGCCTCTCCAATAGGCACACAGCAGCCAATAGACTGCCAACACATACCTAGTGTGTCCTGTATGACAGCAAACTGAATTATTATGCTAATAGTAATTTTCTTTTTTATTTATATATTTACGCTGTAATCTCAGGCGTAGAAAGGCACGCCATCAGTGCATGATTTGCTATAGAGGTGCTTATGCTTGTGATACATCCTAATTTTGTGTTATTAGTGGATCTTCAGTTTTGTTATGTTATTTTTGCAGATTTGTTTTAAAACAAACATTGTTATCAAATCCAATTCTTCAAGGTTATATTTTTAAAAATGTACTGAATAAACAAATGACCCTTGTAATTATTCACATCAAATGGCTACCACTGGCGGTCATCCTTAGTGCTTATTACATGAATTGAACTGCTTCAGAAGTATAATACAAGTCACATCCAATTTGCGAAACCTGCCTTCAGTGGCCCATTATAACCCTCTAATGGCATGCATATATTAAATCCCTCTATCTCCACTGCAAATAAAAAAAGCAACTGAGACCAAACCAAATCCATGAATGATTACCCCCAACAATAAGTAAATCTGCAGAACTAAAATTCAATTTTCAGCAATCCCACAGTCCTAGTGCTAGACGCCATTCAAAGCTCATGAGGATTTGGACTTAAGGCGACTTAGAGGTGATTTATTCAGTAACCCAAATGGCTATGCTAGGAAGGGAATAAACGCTCAGGCCTTTACAGAGAGAACCTGTCTCTGTGTCATGACTTACTGTAGCTAGACTCTGCATGACAAGGTAGGGTGCCGACTTGTATCAGATTGCTTGGGATTTTGTTCCCCTGTGTATTTGCAGTGTTCACACCCCTTCATGTCACACAGTTCTCTCTCACTGCTGGCTGTAAAAGAACAAAACGACGAATCCTAAATGTCAGAGTCATTTCAGATATATCTGACGTGGCTGTTTAGTGCAATTATGCTTTTGTTCTGTTCTATAATAGAATCTAATTCTGTGAACTAACTCACTGGGCAATAACATCTTTTGGTCATTAATTTTGTTACTTACTTAATTATTATTATTTTCTGAACATCAAAATATTGTATCAAAACAAGAGTGATGAAATTGGATAAGACTGTCAATTGCATTTTAGGTCACTGTTTGCATGGGAGGGTTCGTGAGGATGTGCACTTTTTGAATGAGGAAACTTTGGCAGGTCACCAATGTTTTAATACAGTTTAAAAGTGCTGTTTGAAGGCTTGGCTGTAAAGGCAAGGTTAAAACTTGGTTTATGGTTACTGTAGGTTCAGGGAAGACTGTTTTATGAGAAAAAAGAACGTCCTCACTAATATAGTCTAGTGTGTGTGTGCTCAACATGATTTTTTTAGGACAATCTATATTTAACCACACACTGTACTGTAACAGTTAGATATTCACTGAGAGCACAGACCAGAATAACAATATAAAAAATCTGCAGTTGTAAAACAAATGAATGTATAAAAGCTCTTGGCTGCTAGAATTTATTCATTTATTTATTTATTTTCCCAGTCTTAAAATAAACATGTAAGACACATATCCACCCAATCTCCCAGTGAAGTAGGCTACATGTGTTTTTCTTTTTTCTGTTTTTTTAAAGAAAGAACGAAAATAAGTATAAGTTGCTGAACTATTGGAAGTGTTAAAAGCCTTGAAAATAAATGAAGTGAGTAGCATAATACCATTTTTCATAAAGGTTGATAGCTGCGACAGGTTCCCTTTCCTGGATTGTTTTCAGTCAAATGAGTTTGATCATTAATAAAATTTAAGGTTAAAATATGTAAAAATGGTGCACATAGACATATGGGATAGAAGCCGTGACCAGGATTTATTTTCATAAAGCTCATGTCTGTCAGGAAGAGTCATTTTACATTATATTTTTGTTGTCCAGCACATACAGTGGCAAACAGGGTGGGTATGCTGCATGTGCTGTATACATTTCAGCCAACAAGAATATTTATAATATTAAATTGACTCACTCAGAATTAGAGCTTAGGTTTAGGTGCATTTTTTAGAGTCTGTGTGGATGCAATATATCTGGTTGTCTATTTCTGTTCACATGCACACAATATTTCTGTTCCCAAAAAGACACATTTTCTCATTTCTTCTTCTTCATATTCACAAGAAGACGAAAAAATGGGTGGGTGCAGAATTGTTGTTATTACCAATCAGAATCACATTTAATCCTGTGTATTTAAAGGTTATTTTTTAATATATCTATATTTATTCATGAATCTAATCAAAAACTGTTTCAAATGTGAAATGTTTCCACACATATAAACTTTTTGCTCTTGTAAATCAGAATGCATAAATGTATAAACACTAAAAAACTGAAAAAAATGAGGTTCATAGAAGCAGCTTGTTACATTACACATTAAAAAATATTACTTTTTTCTCATTTCCTTGGCAAAACATGGAACAAAAGGGCGGAAATGTATTATTGGTACTTTCTTTATGATTTTAATTTAATTCAGAAGACAGAAGGAACAATGACATGGGAATTATATTGTGGTTTTATGATCTATGCATATCTCACTTTGAAATAAATGTGTTTGAAGTCAGCTGAAAGATCACTTTCTGCTGACTTTTATTATAAAATATATATAGTGTTTTTCAACATTTGTGGCTCCCATACATATTTATCTATCTTAGATATGCAAATTTCTAAGAGTAAATTCTGGTTATAGGGTCTTTTCTTGAATATCAGTAGTGAGATGCTAAGATGGGAGGTAGATCCTAAATAATAATAATAATGTACACTTTTATTGATCCCCGTGGGGAAATCCTTCTCTGCATTTAACCCATTCACTCAGTGAAGCAGTGGGCAGCCACCAGTGCAGCGCCCGGGGAGGGTACCGTGCTCAAGGGTACCTCAGGGTAGCCCTTCAGGGGATTCAAACCCCTGACCTTCCGATCATGGGCAACCGCTTTACCTACTGAGCTATCCCTGCCCCTCCTGTCATATTAGTTTTCGCAGGTGCTTTGCAACACTCTGTCACTCCAGTGAGAATGGTAAGCAAGCAACCACAGGCTCATGATGATGGTCATTTTAGCGTCAGCCATTTAGCGTCAGCCAATGGCTGAGGCAGAAGGGATGAAGAATAACAAGAACAATAAATGGAAAGGCTTGTCGAGTAGCATTAAAGTGTCACTTTCACAATGTGAATCACCACATCATTGAGAGGTCTAGAACCTGTTTCAGGAGAGACACAACATATATCTCTTTTATAGGTGAAACACCACAAGTACCATGTACACCTACAACTACTGCAATTTAAAAACAGAAGACCAGGGAAATGACAATTTCATACAGATTAAACTTTACTTTTTCTAACATCCTGCTTTTTATTTATTTAGGGGTTGTTTTTTTTGTTTGTTTGGGTTGTTTTGTTTTGTTTTTTTGCTTTGTTCAGGAGAGCAAAATTCTAAAATGTCAAAACAACCTGTGTTCAATGTCCAAATGCTTGACTGAAAACACATGTTTATGCCAGCCAGAGAGAAGTGAAGTGGAAAGATAATAATGCTAGCTTGATAAAATGTATTTCTTAAGTGTCACTCTTAGAATGTCAATCATCATCACACCAGGGCTTCAAGTGGCCGTTTCAGGATGGTTACATCACGGATGGTTTAACACTACAATTTTTATGATGAATTCTACACTCATTATGTCTTTTTTTTCCCTCTTCATCTCCTTTCTCATGTCCCTCAATTAGCCACCATTGAACAAAATGTTTACCTCGACTGTATGGCTTTGTACGCCATTCTCAAACACTGCATTAAAAATAATCAATAACAAATATCTAATTATTGTTATCATTTGTTTTTTGAAGATTATGACTTTTGTAAATATTACAATTTTGCATTCATAGCTAAATTACAATATAGAATCATTTCCATGATTCTAAAATCATGGAAATGTTTTATAATTATTTTGACAAAGGGGGTAGAAGAAAACATGGAGCTCAACTCAATTTCTGCTCTATTGTCATTGTTACCTGGCAACAACCAACTTGGACAAACCACATGCCCAATGAAGATGGATGATATACCTGCTTTTCACAAGTGAAAGCAAATTTTCTCTACTGCTATAGCCCTTTTTCCTCAAGTGGCTTCTGTCATCAAACAGTTCATTTTACACTGACAGGATAATTTAGTGTTTTATAAATCATTTGATGTTATTAAAACAAAAAGCAGCAAAGCTGAAGGGTTGTGCAGTCTGGCCCCATGACTCTATGGGAAAGAATCAGTTTTAAATTGCATTAACAGTCCAAACTGGCAGAACCCAAATTGATGATATATTTCACATCTGCATATAGTAAAAAGAACAATTGCATGTCATCACAGACTGTGTGTGCTAGTATGACAAGGGAGAGCAACAGAAAACAATTCAGTTGCCTGCCTAATCTAGTTTTTGTGGCTATTTGTTTTGTTTTGCAATGAAATGTGTTCAATCATTATACTGTTTGTTTGTTTATTTGTTTGTTTTTAAGTGCACATTTATGTAATTTAAAATTACTTAAAGATAGTATATGATTTTAAACTGGCGGGTTTGTTAATAGTGACTCATTAGTTTCTTGCTTTATTCATGTACTTGATGATTGATCTTTTAAAGATTGTGAGCCAAAGCTCAGATAACTCCAGGTTTATTTTCCCAGACTTGACAAAGCACCGTCCAAACCACAAAAGACAATATACACATTTCATTCTGTACATTTCCTTTGCTTTCAGGGTTTGTAACTAATGTCAACTTTAAAACTGCTACCACACACAAACACACACACAAAACTGTAAACTATATGTAAATAAAAGGAACTGTAATAGAATTCGATGTTGTTCTGCCACTACAGCATGTGCGACTTTTGTCTGAGCCAGAAGTAGGAGTTGTAGTCAAATAAGAGAGGAAATAAAAGCCTAATTGACCTTTTTCAGATTATTTTGGATGAGAAACACCATGTGAACATTTCCCAGTTAGAAGAAACTGCATGGAGCACCCTGAAACATCAAAGCCCAAATATCTGTCAAAAACTACACCTACATTAATTGCTACTCGCTTTGCTTTGGCAGATAGATATTTGTGCCAAATCAATCATATGGTGTTGGTGGATCTTCAAAAGGAACTTTTTTTTTAATTTGGTTTCATATAGTTGCCAAAAACTCATGACATCCATTACTTTTTTATCTAAAGAGCAGTTGCAGGGCTTGCACGAGCTTTGATGTTTTATAGGGATGCGTAGCTGTGTTGTTAGCATAATAATGAAAATTTATAATATGGTGGTGAAAGCCCAAGTTCAACCACTGAAACTGAGGTCTAAAACTGAACCATCGAGTATTCCTGGCAGACCTGGAAAGAAACTGCAAGTTAAGGAGTGAACTGCAATCTTGAAACAATCCAAATCAGAAAAAGGACTATGTAAATACATTTACATGTATGATTAGGTAAAGAAAGGGAGAAAAGGAAGTTTTGTTAAAGTATTTCTTCTGTATGGCAAAAGAAAAAAAATAGCAATATTTCACCTGGCTTCCTGTGGTTTGTCTCTCTCTCTCTCTTTCTTTTTTTTTGCAGTCCTTTGATAATAAGTTGTATTTAGCACAGACCTGTCTGAATTGTATTAATTAGAATTTTCTCCAAGGTTTTGTAGTTTGCCTGCATTCCTGTAAAAACAAACCAAACATCATTAACTAGCTTAAAAAGAAAGAAAAATAGATCTAGATACAGTTCGTTTAGTTTATGATGTATTCTCTTTTGTCAGAACAAATAAAAAACTGATGATGGCTGGCAAATGATGCACTAAAAAGAAAAATAAGCTACCACACTACAACAGACAACTACAACACTCTACAATTTAAATTATTATATGAAAACTCAAAGAACTAGGGAAAACAAAATTCAGGCAAGACCTCAGGTGCAGGCAATCCAGCACATAACAGCAGGGTCCAAGATGCTAGCATGCGGGGCATACATGAAACGTCATAACCAAGTGGCAAGCATAGTATACAGGAACATCTGTGCCGAATATGGCCTGGAAGTTCAAATTGGGACATGCCCCCATGGCCAACCATTTTTCTGCTAACTTTTTTGTGTTTTTTGTGAATTAATAATACTGAAAACTCCTTATTGTGAAATGTATTTTATTTTAAAGAGGAGGAGTAAAAAGCCAAGGGATTTCATGATCAGGAGTCAATAAAAAGTCAGTTTAGTAGCTATGGAGGTTTGGATTTTCATTAATGAACTGTTAATTCTTTGTTATTATTTTGTGGTCTGGAGAGTAGTTTATTATAATATTTTGACAGAATGTCATTTTTGTTTTTAATTCTCCTCCCTTGAATTTTCTGAATAAATACTTAATAATAATAATAATAATAATAATAATAATAATAATAATAATAATAATAATAATATTTCTTTAGCCTTTTGTACAGTCTTACTTATATCCCATAAATGGGAATTTTTTCCCAGTCTGTGACAAGACTAGACTTCAAGCATTTTTTTAAAGCTGACCATCCCTATCTTTCATCAAATTCCTGCATTCATCATTCAGCAAGGGCAGAGTATTTCCATTTCTTTTATACTGATTCCTCCTCCTAATGAATGACGCCACCAGTTCATTAATTTTTGCAAGAAATAAATCACACCCACTGTCTGTGTGCCCATTTGTAATCTCTTCACTCCAATCAGTCCTTCCTAGAGCTATTTCAAATTTTGCTGCTGGCTCTTTGGGACATGGTACATTATTCAATGTTATTCTATACATTGTTCTAGTAGGCTATTGTATCAATTAAAACAGTCAGTGATCTGTTTGAATTAATTCATTCTTTACATTCCAGTTAATATTAAAGTCACCCATAATGATTACTTTGTCATTTAAATCACAGTGGTTAAAAGTTTGTTTTTAGTAGTCAAAAAAAATCATGAAGGTTTATGATATATGCAATATAAAATAAAGTAAAATATTTCATTAGAAATATTTGACCAGATATTTAATATTTTACTAGAAAGGGTGATGATCATTGGGTGTTCTTGAAGGACACGTGATAGAGTTGCTGGCTTTCCCAGGCCAAGTAGACATTTAGTTATACAAAACTGACTTACTGACAGCAAGATTATCATAGCAATGAGTAATATTATAACACAGTTTCACAGGGTAAAGTGAGATATAGATTTAGGTGGCTGAGAAAGCCTAGATGATAAAGACAACACACAGACAGTACCTGCCAGACGTGTATGAGCAGGTAGCCCTCTTGCATCCTCTTATCTTGCACCAGATTCTTGCATCTGAAATTCCTGTGTCTTCTCCTGTGCTACCGTGATATATTTATTGTCAGTGTGCTAAATAGAGCTCCAGCCCATAAAAACAAAAGCAAATGGTTGATCTAGTCGAACCTTTATTCTTTCCAATTGAATACAATTAACCTAGCCCAGAAAAATAAGCTCTCACCTAAATCTTGTTTTCTTTCTTTTTCAGTTGGTAGGTGTGGTGAGAACTACAACCATCATCATGTAGAGAGTTCCCCAAAGTTTGATTCTGTCCGTCTGGACGTAGCTTCATCTGGACGTAGTTCCAGATGAACAGAAACAACCTTTGGGGATTTACTTAATTTGATGAATGAACATACATCAAGACATGTAGAGTTTTACTTTGTGAATGGTGATTCGCTGTTGTGTAACTAGTTTTCCAAGATAAGCAACATGGTGATCACTGGAGCACATTATGTCAAATAGTGGCACACGCTTGTATTGGCACTCAGCAGAGCTGTTGATTATGGCATGATTAAAGCCTATGGCTGTACTCTGAAACACTTCTTATGTTCAAGTTTAAAATATGACCCACTTCTGTAGAGATCATTTATCCTCATTTATCAGATAGTGGGGAAGCTGAACCAGTCTGCTCTGTGTTCTGACTCTTTTCCTTTACCTCACACTGCATTGATAGCATTTGTTCAGCAATTTTTGTAACCAAACTTGACACGTTAAAAGGATATTGGCAAGTCCTGTTGACCTCAGAGTTTCAGACACCTTTGTTTTTTTTCTTTGATTTTTATGCCAGAACGTTTTATACAATACACACTGATGTACTTTAGCTAAAAGAATGGTGTAACTACTTAATGCAGAAAGTGTGTCACAAACTGTTGGGTACCTTACTGATTTAAAGATGCACTCTAGTAAGTGGATAGACCAGGCTGCCAACTTGAAGGGAGTCTTCTGTTGGCCAAATGGCTCTCAGCCTTTCTAAATGTGAATTTCGCCAAAGTTTAAGTTATGTTGTCCTTTCAAGTCCTTACTACTCAATATGCCGTATTTTCCACACTATAAGGCGCACTTAAAATCCTTTCATTTTCTCAAAACTCAACAGTGCGCCTTATAATCCAGTGCACCTTATGTATGAATCCTGGTTGCGCATACTGACCTCGAATCGATTTTATGTGGTACACGGGACTCAAAAATCTGTCAAAAAATGTTTTAGTACAACTTTGGTAAGCTACAAAGCCGCAGCATTAGCATTAGCCGTAGCATTACAGCTACCATTGTCAGGAGCCTCGTGGAGTAATCTGGGTCCAAAACTCTGTTCTCTTAATGTCCCAAAGTCAAACGAACACTGCAGTATCACTGAGAGTTAAAAACTGTCTAAATTCTTTCATCTTTAATAAAATGATCAGCATTGCTGCTTTACCAGGTGTAACAATTAAGTTTAACATCCAGGCATCCATGAAAACAGAATTTATTAAATTTAACAGTTAGAAGTTAGCAGGAAGTTAGCTCACTAGTTTCCACCTAAACATGATATGCCATGTTCTGACTGAGAGATTTCAGAAAAGATGTAAACGTACAGCTCTGCTATCACTTCCAACATAAATGAAGACAGAAAACAAAATAGCAGTGACGTTTGTAGGGTTACTGAAGTTGGACTAGCTGGTATATAATGATGTGCTACTGATCGCTAGCGACACAGCCATGTTAGCATAACATAAACACATTGAAGCTGGAGGATGAACGCTAACTTTTTTCCACTCGATAAAAGTTAATGTGAGGTTCCCAATGGTTAGGGACTAATGCAATCTAAATTATCCACATATCTCACTTATCTTAACTGCACTACTGTATAGTTCTGTGTAAATAATCATTCTGTACATACGATAATTTTTAATCCCACAACTGTTTATAACTTGCATAGTTCACATTTCTGTATAACTGTATATCTCATATTTTTTTTATAGTTTTTTATTTCATATTTATATCCTGTTCATAGCCTGTACATAGCTTGTACTGACTACAGCCTGTACATACTTATAGTTATAGAATATTCATAACATACTTCATATCGTGTACATTATAACGTACTGTACCATAATAGACCCATTTCTGTAATATACTTACATATCTATATTATTGCTAATATATATTATAATATATCTATATCATGGCTAAAGCACTTCTGGATGGATGCAAACTGCATTTCGTTTCCCTGTACCTGTGACATGTGCAATGACAATAAAGTTGAATTCTATTCTATTCTATCCTAATCGCATGGCAGGATGCTGCAAACGGACCAAACTTCAGTCAGGAGAACAACTGAGATAATCCATCCACAATACGAGGTTAGTCATTAATATACTGCAGCAAGATGGGAATAGAGCAGCTGTGAGAAAATTCAACATTAATGAATCAATTGTATGGAAGTGGAGGAAGCAAGAAGAATGAGTTCAGTAAAGTCTGAATTATCTGACTGTTTTGTTTTGCTTAATGCACCTTATAATCCGGTGTGCCTTATGGTTTGAAAATACGGTAAATGTTTGCCATAACTATGGCCATCTTGATAATAATTACCCAGTTTACCACACTGAAAAAAATATGTTGTTGGATTTACTTAATTCAATGGTGGACATTTGTTGCACACAGATGTTTTGCTTTGGCAGCAACTTAAACAATTGAGTTAAATTAACACAATTTATTCATGTTCAATAAACCTGTGCAATTTGTGTTGATAAAATGTGACTTAAACATGTTTTGATGAAGTAATTTGAGCTCTTGGAATATTTTAATCCTTCACAATTTTCTCACGTTATCCCAACACGATTCAATAACTTTTACCCAATACTACTTGGTCACTTAAATACTACATGTTATCTTCAAATTACATTTTGCTATTATATTCTAGTATCAAATACACAATTTTCAAATGGAGGCCTTATAACAGATTGTATTGTTCTCTTCCAAGATGGTTGCTGGCATCCACCAGTAACCTTTCAAAACAACATGTCTAATTTCACTGCAGTAGGTAAAGAATTAAACTGACATTACTCCACTACTGAATCTATATAAATCAACAGTTAAATAATGTCAGTTCTTCCGTGTTCTCTGGAATCAATCGCAGCAAAGAAATTAGACTGTTTCTTTTGAAAAATGTTGGGAAAGAACAATACAAAACATTCTATTTAAGGCCTCTGACATCAAGATTCAGTTAAACAACAATTATAACTAAACAATTTGAGGTAATGTTAGTTTCCATTAACATTAAATTAGGTTACTGAATTGGCAAACACCTTCCTATTAACACTACCCATTTTACCCCAATAACTAAAGAAATTAGCACTTGCAGGTCAAAAACTTTATTCAAGAGACGCAAAAATAACATTGATACAGTGACTGTCAAAAATTACAGCACTGATCATACTGTGACATCTTGGTTCAAAACAGCACACTTAGAAATACAAACAACAACAAAAAACAGCTCGTCCTCATGGCAGTTGCAGAGTATATAAAAATGAACCCTGCGATCCGTTCCTGGAATTGAGCTTCAAAAATGCAGCAGAACAAGTGTGAGATTTAAATGTCCTCTCACCTAGAGCTGATCACCTCACATGCATAACAGTGAGCTTCGTTGCAGGAGCAGTTTTGTCTTAGTTGTGAGCTTTTCTTGAGAGCTGAGTTGCATCCAACTCCATTACCACCCATTGAATCACCTCAAAAGTGTAGCAGAGTTGTGATGGGTAACTCATGTTGAAGGAATAAAAAAGGTCCAAACAGCATGGCTACTGCAAAGGTCACGTTATCCAGATCTTGAAGAACAACATCAGAAAAGTCATTGCCTGGCGCATCTCTGGAGACAGATGTTCATTGTGGTTTTCTCAATCTGTGCAGTGGCCTCAGTCAAGTCCTGGTTAAACACAAAACATTTCTTTAAGATTCCTTTTTAAACTCATCTCTTTTGAATCTACCAGTTCTAATGTTATAGTAATTTAAACCAATGCAAGCAACATAGTAAATAGCTATAGCCAAAGAGTGGCCTGCCATGCTGCCATTCATGGTCTAACAGAGTTTCTAAGAGAGGGTGAAAAACATAATAATTTCAAATGCTTTACATTAGTTTTTGTTAGAAAGACACCGGCCCATCAGAAATCCAGGCTATGTCACTCAGAAGATGTTAGAATTTAGACTTTCAGCCCCACAATTTGGTTAGCTGTTTTTTTCTTTTCAAACAAAAGCTAATGTAAATACTGGTGGGATTTTCCTTTGGTCATTAGAATGACAAATTTAAAGTTTTTTCACACTGATGTGAACCCTAATACAGGGGTGGGGGTGGGGCCTCAAGGGCCGGCGGCCGAGTTCACTACCAGGCCTCATGTGAACTTCAAATTATTAAAGAGGACTACTGGTCCTAACCAGTCCAATGAGGATCAAGTGGATAACTAAATGCATTTTTAAAGGTTGCAAATCCACAATCTACTCATAAAACACTCACCATGAACTCCTGCACCAAGATGTTGCAATTGTCTTTCACACAGATGCGGAGCACTTTGATGAGGGACTCCGAGCATTAATGTCATCCTTGACTATTATAACAAAGAAAACAGAGATTTGTGAACTTTTCAGTAGCACAGAAGAAAATGATCCCAGACAAAAACTCTTGACTTTTTAAACCAGTCAACATGCAACACCAGCATCTACAAAGCAATATCAAAAGTTCCTGTTTGACATCAACTTTATGGATATATAGTTTCCAGAACATTTATTTTTAAAAAAAGATACATTTTTCTCAGTGGGCCAGTAAATGCATGACGAAAATTATGGCATCCTTTTAGTGGAATCATTACTCACAGGTAATAGTTGACTGTTTCAATGGATGTAGCATAAAAATTTTACTGACCTAATGCAATACATATACACTTTGTAGTTAAAGAATTTTAAAGTTCTTACTGTCATAATGGCAGCTACATCCTTTAGCTTTGTGCCCTGTTCCCCCGATCACTTTGCAAACACTTTCAGCAGACTGTCAGAGAGAAACTCAGCTCCGTCAGAAACCTTGACTGTAAAGGCATGGTTGGGATGCACTGGAATGCTGCATTTTATCTGAAATGACATAAAATTATTTTGAAATAACAGCAGGCACTGTGCTTGGTTAATCAGTAATGTTTTGTTGAATAAAAACTGTGTTTCCAGATCTTATGGGATTAAAAAAAATCCAAAGATGTTTGTTTCTGATTTGCAACCCAACAACCCACAAGTTACAACCTCATTTCAGTTCAAGTGTGCATTAATGCGAGTCCAGTAATCACCTTTCTGGCAATACATACAGGTATAAGTTAAACTTATGGCAGATTTTGGATTTCTCAGTTGTATTAATAGGGTGAGTATGCATGCACCTAATAATTATAAAAAACCCATTATAATTAAGTTACAGAAACGAAAATAGAATATACTTTCTTACCATAACACCTTGAACCCACAATCCATCAGCTGACTCCTGGTGAAATGCAGAATAGAGGTCGTCTCTCAATGTGCAGCAAAAAAAACAAAAACAAAAGGACAGCAGGTGAGGGCAGGAGGGGTAGGGATGTAAGCTAGCATAATGCCGCTGATGATATTAGCTAAAGCTGTTCAATGTCCAAAATCTCACTAACACCACGGTGCAGTAAATACACAATGTAACTGAAGAGTCAGTTGGCAAATCTATTCACACAGAAAACCAAATTATGTTATGAGTGCCTCGTAATTAGGTTTAATGTGATATTACGGCTCTTGTGCCAAAGACAAATTCAAATGAAAAAGCGCCAATTCTTTGACAACAGATAAAACAGCAAATAAGCTAACGGCTCTTTTTTAGCATGTTACATGGCGACACTCTAGACGTTTAACTACATTTGGCTGAAATATGGTAAATATTAATTCAAAAAATCAAGACATACCAAAAACGTAGAGTTGGCTGCTCGACTTGACTGAGATGGATGCCTTTTTTAAACCACGATCCAAAGCCCGCGAGATGAAATCACGCGTGGTTTCACGAGATTTAACGTTGCTATCTTATTGACTTACTTCACCTGAACATGATATGAACAATTTAATACACCCTTTCTGCATATCATGTACTTTTTACACTATATAGTTACATTTAACTTTAAAACATGAGGCAATTGTGTTAAATACATGCAAGATGCTTACATAAATCCAAGAGATGGCCAGTCCCTTTTTTTCAGTGCACCCTCTGTAACCTAAATGTCACTTTTGTGTATGGTTATGAAGTTGCTAAACCTCTTTTGTTTAGTGATCTTGTCCTAGCCACCCCTGACTTTCTCATCTCTTTGTATTAAGATAACACAAGTGTCTGAGCAGCTACACAGTAATGGGATGGTGGGCCGCATTCACTGTGCTTTTTCTCCACAAAGTCCAAGCTTAGATGTTGGTGGTGGACCAGATGGCAGGTGAGGCTTGAATGAGGCTCTCTGAGCAACCAGCATAAGTAATAAGATATGGAGGAGCCTGCATGAATGAGAGTCTGAAAGGAAGATTGACAGAATAGCTCTAAAATTTTAAGCGCAGGCGACAAAGACTGATTGACTTTTAGAAAACAGGCAAGAAGATTATTGGATCAGAGTGATGATGATAGAATTGAGTTTGACAGTATGGGACAGCAGAGGTGATGAAAATAATAGAACAGCAGCCCAAACACCCAAAAATGAAGGCAAACAAACAAGTATCAATCTTCCTTGTGAACTTGTACAAAAGCATCATTGACCTTGCACATTAAAAAGTGACATTTACAATTATCTTTATGTGCTGTTTTTTCTTCTTTCTTTTTATTTTCACAAAATTGTGTAGTTACATTGAAAGCTAGTTATAAAGATATAGCCATTTACCTCTTAAAAACAATCGACATTATGGCTGGTTCAGTATATCATAAATATGTCAGCAATGCATATCCTATTTGCACAGTAAGAAATTAAACTAAAATTAAAATAATTTTAAAACAAAACGTAAGTAATAAAGTAAGTAACAACACATAAAAAACAACATTAACTTCTTGTTGTTAGGGGGACTTTGAATGCACTTCTCCAACTATCAACTATTTTTTCCCAAGAATCATGGCCTCATTGTTGCACTTGTTTTAAAGATATGAAGATATTTTGAGAGAAACAATCTTCCTTTAAAATCCAAAATGCATTTAGTGCTTAAATAGGCCTCTTTCTGACATTTTGGCAATAACTAAGTCATAACACTGGATGAACTTGGAGTTTATCAGCCTTACTCTTATCTTTGTAACATTCTGTCTTAACACCACGAATGTTATCATCTGACAGCTGGAAGGGTGTGCATTTCTTGATTTATTATTACTGGTTTCAAATTGGAGCATTAACATTAATCTTTAAATGAATAATAAACTCAGGGGTATTGAAAAGAGCATTTGAAGATTGCTGTGCAGAAAATGCATTAGCAGACAGAAAGATTGAGAAACGCAATACTAAATCAGGGATTTAAGTTCAAAGTATTTTTTGCTTAATCAAAGCTGTTAGTTTAGAAAAATTACGAACTATTCTATATCATAGTGACAGGTGTTTATCTAGCATGACACAATGTAAAGTAAAACCTTTTGCTGACTTTTAACAGGCATAATGAAGATGTAAGTAAAAAGGCACCAAAAGTGCAGCATGAAGACTACAATGCTTCAATAACCAAAACATTTAAATGCTAAGGCACCTGTAATAAGACAAGTCATATTCAGTTGTTCGATTATTTGTGGCATTGATTCCAGAAGATACATTTTAAATATTCCTTTTAGACATAGAACCTGTCAGCATTGACACAGAATTTTCTGGTCTATGTTGACATGCCTGCATCACAGCCCATGCCGTCTGCAGCTTCAGATTTCTGATTTTGGCAGACAGGAGTGGAACCCGACGTGTTCTGCCGTTTTATCCCATCTATCTGAAAGTATGACAGGCTGTGCATTTTGAGTTGCTTTTCCGTTCACCACAGTTGTAAAAGTGAATGTTTGGGTTAAATCAGGCTTTCAGTTGGCTTGAACCAGTCAGGCCACTTTTCTGTGATGGCTCTCATTGACAAGGCACATTCATCACTCATTGTGTTTCCTCACCATTATGAATTGCAGTTATATAATGTTCCAAGGTCTTTACCTGGCTTTAAGTGCATGAGATGATGTTTTCAATTCATACTTTGGTAAACATGAGGGATTAAATTATAGATAGTGTAGTGCATTAATATATTTTAGGATTTGAACAGTTTAAGACAGCCTTTATTAACCTCTTTATGTAGTGACAATAATTTTTGTCATTTCTTTTGTATATATAATTTACTTTTACTTATTTAAATGCTTTATGGTGTAGCAACATGGCTAGCTAATTGGATAACTGCAAGACAAGGTAGGTATGCAGCTATTAATAACAAACAGTGTATGTAGAAAGTGCCCATATATTTTCTCCTCAGTTATATATTTGCATTGGCAACTTGCCTGTACTACACATCTTAAGATCAAAGTCTCCAGGCTGTAGAGACCGGTTCGAGCTGTGCCCCTCTGCCTCCAATCAATCCCTTGGCACAGGCACACAGAAGTCTGTGGCAATTTAATGCTTGCTGCCCCGGCCCTATGATCCTGCGGGAGTGCCTGTGCCCCTGTAAGTGAGGCTGAACGCTTTATCCCGTGGCATTAGTCGTCCATGTTTGAGTTAATACCCTAGAGTAGAGCTTCTATCCAGAGGCATTAGTGTCTGACACTACAGCTCAGTAAGGGGGAGGCTCCCACTTCCTCCACTTGTATCAACACTCCCCGAGCCCTTGCTCGTTGTCTCTTTTTCATCCTTGCACTTCAGATTTTGATCCGGGAAGGAAAACTTAGTTCACACGGGTACTTCCTGAGATGAAAGATACATGGCAAAATTGCTTGTATCCAGATGTGCTGCTGCTTACCTTTAAGTTTAGGAAGCAAGTCTGTCATTTATGATGTCAGATTTATTTTTGGTCAAAGATTTATGTAACATAGAGAGGAAAGTTGTATATACTGTATGTATTGTGTTAAAAATAACCTGTTCTCAATTACCATTTGTATTTAAGCTTGTTAATTGAACATTTTTTAAGTAACATCAAAAAAAATTGTGACAAGCTTTGTGGGTTTGCTCGTCTTTGACATAAAATGTCATGCAAAATAAACCAAAATCCTAATATTTTGAAAGGAGATGGCCCTGGAAGTTTTTAACAGTTTTTAACAACATGTCACTAATGTTAGTGTGTCAGTGATTTAAGATCCTAAAGCATTAGGATTTTCATAATCTCCGGCATTTCATGTAAATACAGCAGATGTCTGTTTAACTACTTTCACTGATGCTGTTTTACACACAACACACTTACCCACGAGTACACACACATGCAAGCTTTGAAGTCACTACCACATGTGCACACAGATTTGAATGCTATGTTCAAAGATTAAAAGTGTTTGTGTCATTGTGGTAATGAAAGACAAACAATGTCTCCTGTCATTTAAAGCAATTAGAGTAGAAAATCCCTCTACTTTAATCAATTTTGTGTTTCTGTGGCGCATTCCTGGACGAATTGATTATTATTTTTTTAATTCATTCTAGTCTTCTAGATTATGAGCTGTTTTTTCTATGCACGATTGCAGCTAAGGATGATTTCTTAATTTAATTTTTATTTTACAAAAATGCATTAGCACAAACAAAACCATGGAATCAAAAAAATAATAATTATGCCTTTCATAAAGGATATTCAAAACAGTTGAAATATGAAGGACGGTGCTTTTTTACTCTCTGCTACTTACATGAATAAAAAAATTAACTTGTGTAGATAAACTCTGTGACCTGTTATGTTATGTTGTCACATTCATGCTCTCTACAAAGCTTTCAAAACCTTTTTTCCTTATTTTGGTGATAACACTAAGTGACAAAGCTACTGCAGTTTGGTATTTCACCTCAAGGACGGTGACCTTCCACACAGAGGGAGAAAAACGTGATTACAGCTGAGCTGAATAAATTAATGGCGATCTATTTTACAGCATAAAATTAGAATTCAAGCACCAGTATAATTATTCTGAGAGACAGAAACACACACACACACACACACACACACACACACACACACAGCATTGCAGAAAACAATGTGTTTCCTTTGTAATTTTTGTTTTTTTATTGGTGTATATGTCACATAGGATAACTTCAACTAAGCCAAAAAATACATTTTGTCTTGAAATGCTGTACCACAGATACAAAATTACTGTTTTATCAGTGTATAAACAAAACACACTAGATGGTTCAACAATATCATATTTACCCAGCTCTCATCTGGAAGTCCTTTCTGACTGTTGCAGCAAGAGGCAGAAATAAAATAAGGGCCACAAGAAGAAATTATGCTCACAACACTTATGGATGTAATAAAGTTTAAGGGGCATCATACTTGATGTAAGAACAAAATGAAAGGACTTGTTTCTACGCAATGTCCCCTTTAAAAGTGATAACAACTGAACAACATTTTATAATCAATCTTCAGCTGGCAACTGAATTTGATTTGCTTTTGTCAGAGTCCAAACCATTTTGGGTTTTTTTTTTTCATATAACACTATTAATCATTTTATGGTTTTTCAAAAATGGCAATGTCAAGTTAATCATTGTCAGTCACATTAGTTCATGCTGTATTCCTACTGATTGATTAGCATTAGAGATGGACCGATCCGATATTACGTATCGGTCCGATACTGACCTAAATGACTGGATCGGATATCGGAGAAAAATAAAAAATGTAATCCGATCCATTAAATATCACGAAAGCACCTCACAAAACTTGCAACACGCCATAACTCGCCTCAGAACGTCGGAGCAGTATGCATCACCTGATAGAGCAGCTGTGGCATGCGGGGCCTGTAGGTGGTCTGGATAGCATTTGGAGCTTCGCTAGCAACCTGGCATTTCATCTCCGACAAAGTTATCCCCGAGAGAAGTAAAGCAAGTGTGTAAGTCCATCTCTGAATGTTTGTAAAGCATTCCCACGTTAAGCTTAACGAGCGACTGCCTCTCGCTCTCCGGCTGCTACTTCAATCGTGAAACTGCTAATGATCAGCTGATCGGCTTTTCTGTCGTGAGTCTCTCTTGTTTGTTTTTGGTCCACTTTGCGCCAGAAAGAGGAAACCAGCGGCTGAACAACAGCAGCACGTTTAAGCTTGATAAGCTGTTGTTACAATTTATTTAATATTACTTTCTACACCAGGATCTTTTTCTAGTAGCTGACGGCTGGTAACTGTGCAGGGGCGGATCTAGCAAAGTTTAGCCAGGGGGGCCGATAGGGCATTAACTGGGAAAAGGGGGCACAAAGACATACTTTTCTTTCTTATTCTCATTTAAAATGTCTAGCTTTTAATAAATAATTATCTGACACCCAAAGTTTTAATTTGATGTAAAATGAATAGAAGTCAATTACTGTATATAGTGACTATTAAGTCTAATATATATACCCTAGTAAGCTATAGTACATTTTCCTTTGGGAAGGTACCATCTGTGCAGTCTGCAATTTTGTTGAAGAAAGATGTTGAATCTATTTAATATTTCTTGAAAAATAATTGATTTCTGTGCATTTTTTTTCACACTGCATCAAATTAAGGTTGATTACGTTGATTAAGCATCATGAGGTGGAGCGTGAGGGGTGGTTCCCTATTTTTTTATTTTTTTATTTTTGTTGTTGCTGGGAGTTGGAACCCTATTAGTTAGGTTGCTTAATATTTACGCTAAGTACTCTTTAAAATACCAGAATAGGGAGGATGGTGTAGGTCTAAGTTTATTAGATTGATCAGTATTGCTGAACTATGAAATATTTTTTTTGTATACAGGTATAACAGAATAGCTTTAGTGTAGTTGTTGTTTTAAACTTGAGTATGAACTTGCAGACTTGCAAAATGCAGCAAGATATTTTAAAAAACAGTTTTGTTGATTAAAAAACACTATATCGGATTCATATCGGTATCGGCAGATATCCAAATTTATGATATCGGTATCGGTATCGGACATAAAAAAGTGGTATCGTGCCATCTCTAATTAGCATATGGAGCAGCAGTCAAACTCTTAGACAAGTTTGACAAGTTTGGTCCTAGTGTTAGTATTTGGTAGATGCCAATGTTTTAGTCAGAGTAACACTATAGTAAATAACCCTCTAAAGTCAATGGACACACACATCCAAATAACACAACCTATTTAAGATTATGTAGCAGCAAGGTGCACCATTGAATTTCTGTTTCATCTTGTGTCAAAAGTGTGGACATACCAGTTTTTGAATTCCGTTGATAGGCCAAGTAAAAGCAGAGACATGCCAGAGACATGCCCTTTTATGAATACTGTCATCATATAATGCAGGAAGAAATGGTAAAAACAGGATTTTCTAAAGATAGAATATTATTTCTTCTCCCAAGCTTGGGAATCAGGCAACAGAATATTATTACTACTACTAATAATAATAATATAATAATAATAATAATAATAATAATAATAACAATAATAATGATAATAATAATAATAATAAAAATAACAATAATACTTCCAAGCAGCTGTACACACAATTTAGCATATTCTTTAGCAATTTGTCCTATCTTTTTGCATTTGTCGCATAATCAATTAGTATCGCTGCTGTCGTATTTTTTTTCCACACAATGTAAAAAGGTCTGGATTATGTACACTACGAATGTTTGTATGAATGGGATTTGTAGGTACCCAGCCATGATTGCTGGGCTATAAAAATATACAATAAAAATTCAAATGTGTAAGTAGGCTTACTTGCAAATTTTATAGAAGATCATCAAACACAAGGTTTGAGAGTCCTGTTTCAAAACTCTAAATCAGTGGTAAGGCTTATAAAAATAAAACTGCCTTAAAAGTGCTTGCAGCCAGACGGAAAAGAAAGGAAGAAAAAAAAAGCAATAATGTTAATAAGTATCTATATTTCTTATTTCTTATTTATGCTCGCTTCGACGCCGCAGCAATTAAAACAACAAACGGCTGCGCGCGCTCGGAGTGCACCAGTGAAGAAAATGCATTCGTCATCACAGAGCATGCCGTGAGGAACACCTTCAGGAGGGTGAACACCAGGAAGGCAGCAGGACCAGATGCAATCCCTGGCCGGGTCCTTAGAGCCTGCGCTGATCAACTAGCACCGGTGTTCACGGAGATCTTCAACCTCTCCCTGGCCCAAGCTGTGGTTCCCACGTGCTTCAAACGGTCCATTATTGTCCCTGTTCCAAAGAAACAACAGCCCGCTTGCCACAATGACTACCGTCCAGTAGCACTGACTTCAATTGTGATGAAGTGTTTTGAAAGACTGATGAGAGATCACATCACTTCTTCACTTCCTCCCACCATCGACTCACTTCAGTTTGCTTACCGGACTAATCGTTCCACAGACGATGCCATATCTCACCTGCTCCACACATCCCTGAGTCACCTGGACACTGGCAGAGGGAATTATGTTAGGATGCTGTTCGTGGACTACTGTTCAGCATTCAACACAATAATTCCCTCTAAGCTTTTCACCAAGTTGACGGATCTAGGACTCAGCTCATCACTGTGTCAGTGGATCCTCAACTTCCTCACAGACAGACCCCAATCAGTGAGGGTGGGAAAACAAGTCTCCCCCTCCATCTCACTCAGCACTGGAGTGCCTCAGGGCTGTGTTTTAAGCCCCCTGCTGTACTCACTGTACACTTATGACTGTGTAGCCACATCCGACACCACCTCCATTGTCAAGTTTGCTGACGACACTGCTGTTGTGGGCCTGATCTCCGACAACATCGAGACGGCCTACCTGGAGGAGATTAGGAACCTGGAGACCTGGTGCCAGGAGAATAATCTCCTCCTAAACATCAGCAAGACTAAGGAGCTGATCGTGGACTTCACTACAAAGCAGGCGAGGAATTACAAACCCCTCATCATCAGTGGCACGCCAGTGGAGAGAGTGGACAGTTTCCGATATCTGGGTGTCCACATCACTCAGGACCTGTCATGGTCCTGTCACATCAACACCCTGGTTAAGAAAGCCCGTCAGCGTCTCTTCTTCCTCAGAAGACTTAGAGACTTCCATCTGCCACTGAAGGTGCTCAAGAACTTCTACTCCTGCACCATCGAGAGCGTCCTGACGTCAAACATCTGCACCTGGTTTGGGAACAGCACCAAGCAGGACAGACGAGATCTGCAAAGGGTGGTGCGCTCGGCAGAACGCATCATTCAATCAGAGCTCCCTGACCTGCTGTCCATCTACACCAAGCGGTGCAAGTCCAAAGCTAGGAAGATTATGATGGACCTCTCCCATCCCAACAATGGACTCTTCTCACTGTTGAGGTCTGGGAAGCGCTTCCGCTCCCTTATGGCCAAAACAGAGAGAATGAAGAGGAGCTTCTTCCCCCAGGCTATTCGGGGCCTGAACCAGGTGTAGGACTGGACTCTCCCAAACACGTCACTATAAGACTGGACTCTCACACACGTCACCACACGCACCACCACACATTTCCTATAATCCTATAATTCCTATAATTTATAATCCTTATCTTTATAATCTCTTCTGCTATTTGCACATTCTTTACTGTAAATTCCTAAGTTAATTTGTAAATTTTTGTAGTAAATTGTAAATATTGTAAAACTTTTCTTCTGTCATTTAATGGTCGGGCATTGTACAGCTACAAGCATTTCACCCCCATGTCATACTGTGTATGGTTGTGTGTGTGTGACAAATAAAATTTGAATTTGAATTTGAATTTGAATTTATTGATCATCATAGAAATATATTTTAAAAACTTTAGACTTTACTGACATCAGCATAGTAAAGCCTGAGGGATTTTCAGGGTATGGTGAAGTAATTTTAGCCAGGGTTAAACCTGAAGAAGCCCTAAACCCTGCTTGTTACTGTATGTGAGGCATCTGATTAGAGGATTCAGCCACACCTGTTTCCATCTTTGCCATATGCTTTCCTTGTTAGTCTAAATTAGTTTGTAGAGACAGACTGTTGTTTATTTTTGATTGGTTTTCCTGTTCCTGTTTGTGTTATAAGTGATTACATTTTTATGAGTTTCTTCTGATTAGGTTATCTTGGTTATACTTCAATAGAAAGGGTCAGTTAATTAGCCCTCTTTGTGCACTTAGGCTACGTTCACACTGCAGGTCTTAATGCTCAATTCCGATTTTTTGATGAAATCTGATTTTTTTGTCTGCTCGTTCACACTACAAATAAAATGCGACAGCAAACGCGCTCTAGTGTGAACGCTCAAAGCGGAAAAGAAGATGTCACACACAAAGCGCTCTGTTTAGACCCAGAGCAACAGTATTGTTTGACTGATGGCCCTTAATATAAAGACTTCGGACTTCACGTTTCCCAATTTTTGCTCTAAGTTATTTTTTGTTATTTACATAATAATGTAAATAACCTAATAATGATCCTTATTGCTGTGCTTGCTGTGCTTCAAAGGATAGCTGCAGATTTCTGTCAGAATCTGCAGATTATACAGAACAAATAAAATGTTTACGTTGTCTTCCAAACAGTTTCACTGACATCTACACTGGATGGCCAGGAAGCGTTCGCGATGTCTTCTCGGGCGCTTCTCTGGCGCTGATAATTGGCTTCAGTCTTGTGTCGGTGACGTAAAAGGCGGATTTAATGCGACGTGACCGTTCAAACAGCAGTCGCTTTCTAAAACATCGGATATGTATCGGATTCAGTACCACATACGAAAGTGACCCAGATCGGATTTGAAAATATCGGATTTGCGCCGTTCACACTGTCATAGTATGATCGGATATGGGTCGCATAGGGTCAAAAAAATCGGATTTGATGCGCTTTCGCCTGCAGTGTGAACGTAACCTTAGAGGCATAAGGCATTGGCAACCTGCCTCCATCTGGCCCTCTGCTGTGCTACATTTTGGGCCTCCTTGATCCCTGTTTTCTGCCTCATCCAACACAACTCACTGATATGTTGCTTTTCCCAGGTGATGTCCATTTTAGAGCTGCCTTTGGTATGCAGTTCTGGTATATTCTGATCACATGCCCAAGTCAATTTACCCACTGGCATTTGATCTTTTACTATGCTCAAGCAAAAAAAGAGAATAGGCTTGACATTGCTGTTGAACAGTTAGACCTTTGTTCGCATGTTGTATTGCTTTGATTGGGTTGGAGTCTTGCAAATGTAACACTTTTACAACCCTTCTCCTTTTTCCTTGTCTTTGCTCACAGTGCTGCTAAGCTAGGTAAAGACCTTTTAAGTTGATGAACCTAAAAGTTGGAGCTTATCAGAAATCCAATATTTTGTATTACATTTGACATGAAACTTTTAACTAAAATAAAAGTAAAAGCTTTAATAATTAAATTAAAAGCTATTTAGTAACTAGTAGTTAAAGTTTTTTTTATTTTACTTTTGGCTCCCATGTGAATAAACTGAGATAAATTAAAACGAATGAGTATAACAGAGTCTTTTTCAGTCTAGCAAAACTCAATATTTAGTGTTTAATTTTTCAATCTTTTTTAATTAAAAAATAATCAAATTTCAATGTTGAAAACTCAAAAAAATGTCACACAAAACATGAAAAAATTAAGGCAACCTATTCCCTCAAATGTATTGAGTAGTGTTAAATTGAAAAGCTTAAGTGCATTTCTTCAGTTAAACAGTATTTTCTTTTCCTCCACTAATATCACACTGTGCTGTTAATATATAAGAAATATTAAAATGAATCATCTTAAAAAGAATATCAAATGCTAATAGCAGATTAGATTAATTAGAATGTAAACTGCTGATCTAGTTGTTTTATGAACAAACTGCATATTGGTAAAAACAGATGATCCGTGTTCTAGACAGTAATCAGTTCTGAGGTCAACGAACCCAAGTGAGAAATAGAGAGGCAAGGCTGAGATGGTCTGAATATGTGTAGTGGATAGAGTGGACGAAAGATGTTGAAGACTGAGTTGTAAGGCAGGAGGAAAAAAAGATGAAAGAAAAAAAACTAAAACTAGGTGGTTAATTCAAAATCTCAGTTTGAGGTTCGTGTTAAATTACTTTCCATTGTGGAAATTTAAATTTCAGCCAAAAGTTTTTGCTGGCTTACCTGTATTGGGAAAGCCTTTAAGAAAGCCGTTTAGTTTGGTGTGGAACATGTTGGGTATGTACTGTTTGAACCCTTTTGAAGGTTGGATCCCTGAGTACACCTACATTGGAAAAGCAAAAGTACTTAGTCAGTTCAAATTTAATTGAACTATGATGAAGTGATAGTTATGGCTCCTCTGAAAAACAATTTGTTCCTCTATACACGTGTAAGGGATACTCCAAGTTTTGACCAACCAGCAGCGTAGTTATGGTGAGAATAGAATGACTGAAGTGGTTGGCACATCTGATATTGTTGCAAGAGACCGAAACTAGAATTCTGACTTTCAAAAGTCTAATGTGAAGTTACATGGTCACATGACTAAAGGTAAACTTCTCTTTTGGTTTACCAGTTCATGTCAATTACTCTGGCCTTTTAGGTCAGTTCTGAAATCTTCATTAACTTCATCTCCTTAAATTTGACACAGTCCATGTACAATAGAGAGCATTGTATCAAAAGAAGGAAAAGAAATCAAATACCTCAGAATAATACATTAGTTTAAAAACTAAGAAACAAAGTATGTCTCAGCTACCATGGTGAACCCAGTCAGTTAGCCTTGTGAAGTGGCTGTATTAGTTTATTAGTTGTTGGCCTATTAACAAATGGTGTCCCTTATTGAGTATTGCTTAATTTCACTAAAATTGATTTGAAAAATAAAGAGAAAATTAGAATACTTACTGTGATATAAACAGTGTCAACAGTGATGAATGCACAGCCACATTATGGGTGGTAAAATTAAAAATCTAAATAGAGTTGCCAATTGACTGTTAATAACCTTACACAACCTTACAGTTGATGCAAATGTTTAAACTACCCCAGTAAATGTATTCATTATTTAAAGTCATTTTTTTAAATGTTCAATATGTTTAAAGAAGGAATAAAATGAAACCAAAAAACAAAGCAAAAAGACAAAAAATAATAAATCATTGATAAATCATTCAGAAATGTGCCTGGTTAAAATTGGAACTTCTCTTTGCATTTACCAGTTCATGTCACTTACCCAAAAATTACTCCTGGCTTTTTACAACTGATAGAAGACAAAGTCATTTAACTTTTACCCCATTGTCTTTTCTCACAATCTAAATCAGCCCAGCTGTTATATCAGGCTAAAGACTAATCTTTTATGTTTGGGGTTAAATTGACCCTGAGAATGAAAACCTCCTGTCCACCATATAATGTAAATAAATTAGCAAAATTAAATGATATTTTTAACGTAGCAAGTCCTTAATATCCAAAATAATAGAAGGTGATCAGAAATAATTAGTTGAACTAACTAAAAGACAAGAAAATGTTAGATGAATTTAAGCTATTAGAGTTAATAGGACTTTTTGAAAACATTAAGTTCACATTACTTAAGATTTTTAAGTACTTTGAGCGTTTGGGTTTACAGTGCATAGCAATGCCCTGTTTCTTAAAAGATTTGTGAATAGCCACATTTTCCCATCATAGAATGAAGATGAATAAAGAAGAAACAATGTTCAGACGTCTAGTTATACTTTTATAGAGGTTTCACTAAAGAATATCAAAAATATCAGAATATTCAATCTTAACAAGCTCTGAAAATGTTCTTAGACTAGTAGGATAAAGTTTTAGAAAAATGCTTCAGAACATGAAGCAGAAAAAGTAGCCCTTCAGGCCCCAGTTATAGCTGCCTTTTTCAAAAATGATTAAAAGCCTGCATGAAACTCCAGTGTAATTTGTTCTGTGCCTTTGTTGTGCAAGGACAGAAATTTAAATTGCAATCAGGAGTATCTAAAAATACAAACCCAAAAGAAGCAATTCACTCATAAATCTTAGGTTAGTAACTGACTTACTGCACAAAAAAGGTGGGAACAAACAACACTCCTGACATTTGGTCGAGCAGAGCAAAATGCAAAGATCAAGAGATTGTGAACAGCTTGTCATACATAGCAGCTTGCTGTATAATAACATGAATAGAATTTCATCTCCTGTAATTTTTTTCAATTCATGGAAAAAAGAAATATAATCTTTCAAGCTCACAACTTTGCACACCTATAGGAAAGACCGTGACAAGGAAATACAGGATCTGCGTTTCACCATTTGCTTTGTAATAGATTTTAGGAGGAGCCAGTGAGAGACTGACTGATAATCAAGTGACATTAATTAATGCTAATGCAAAACATGTTTTAACTCTTGGATGTTGAGGGATTTCAAGGGCCTTTTGAAGTGGATATGAGGTGGCTGGTAAAGTGGCCTATGATGAGTGACACTTAGCCAACCACACACTCACCCTTTCAATTAAAGAAGACAAAACATTTTTTTTAAATATACTTAGTGGACTTAGTGTGAATGGCACAGAGAAGGTATTATGTAAAGAGTAACTGCAATTACTGATAACTCAAGACAAGACAGTGGATGGTTTGGACTTTGAATTTTGTATTATATAACAACACAAGACACTTTAACAATACAAAGGCAATAAATAAAAATTAATAAAATTTTTAATGATTTTCTCACTTGGTGTGACCTTGTACCAAGTTTCAAAATTGAAAAAAAGAAATAAATAAACCGGTTATTGGTATTTATCATCATATAAAATGTGAAAATGATGTAGTGAAAACGGTGGATGCTATACAATCAGACAAAAATGAAACCGATCACATACTCCCTCTCTTTGGGAGAGACCAAAACAAAAAACACAAGACAAAAAAAAAATTGAGAGGAAGGACTAATCTATTTCAAATACCTTGTAATTATTGCAATGTATAGTGCCTCCTAATTAGGATATTCTCTTATAAGCGTAATTCATTTAATGTCTGTTTTGTGTATCCGATTAAGAGCTTAATGACTAAATCACAACACTGAATGCAGTTTCTAAGGGTTGTACTTTGCATTGGTTCCATTAGCCTTCTGAAGTTTTGATATTAATTTGCTAGCACTGAAATGTCCTATAATAAATCACATGACTCATTAGAAATTCCATTTAGTCCTAAAAAAAACTAAATGTTTAATGCATTATTCAAAAGTGACTAATTATGCTTCTATTTCTTATAAGAAAAAAAAGCATAACCAGCTCAGTTCCCTCTCGTATTGTTTAATTTACAACTTGATTATGCCCATTTTTGTCCCCCCCCACCCACCTCCCCACCCCCCTCCCAAAGATTAGTCAAGTATGTACAGTCTGACCCAACTGTAATTATTATATAGTTAATACAAAATAATTAAAGTCTTGTTATACCAGGATGCAGCAATAGCAACCATCAGTTTCCATGTGGAAGTGACATTTAAAATGCTGTTTAATTGACGTAACAATCAAGCGAAAGAGAAAACTTACATTTGTTTATGCAGAAAGGGGGAAATTGGAAAACAGATACTTATCTGATATAAGTAATACATCATTTCTTGAAGTTCACTTAAGTTTTGGTTTGAAAACATATTCAGCTCGAAAAGTAAATGTGGTTTGCTTTATCTACATGTTTAACTACAAGGGAAACTGCAAATTAATGATAGCAGAGGACTTTTAATTCAGATGCAAAAAAAGAAGAAGCATACCTTGAAGACAATTTGTCACAGTTAGGCTGAGTAAATGGACACCAGAGCTCTGATAAATTGATTTAATTTATACCACTTTAGTCATGATCTGTTTTTGTCCACTCAGGACCTACCTGTTACTTGCAGAGATTATGCCACAGGGTATAATTCCACACTTGTCTCCATTCTAGAGCAGCTGAAAGATAATTCACTAGATGAAACTGACTAATTAACTCTTGGAAAAGCTGAATGGTTAAAAACAAGTGAAAAAACCAAAAAGTTCTGACAGAAAAAAAAAAACAGGCTTTCTCACAGCTAGTCAAAGTGCAAATCCATACAAGGATGCTTTTCTGCAGATCTGACTCGGTGCAAGTAATTTCAACCCAGTGATCTAAGCAGCAGGCAAGGCATTTCTATGAGTGTCTGTGCTGAATGATTTCTGAATGATTTATCAAGTAGCGTGTGGCAGTTCAGCAGGGGGTTCGTTCCTGAGTGGAATATATAAAGGTGCTAATCCAGGTTTCTAAAACACTGCGGATGCAGCTCTCTCTTGAATATCTGGAGTGTCACCTGACTGTTTGAAAGGAAACAATGTGGCACTGCTGGTGAAGGTTCCTCACAACATGAAAGAACAGGGTTACAGGGTTGTGAGCTACAAGGATATACATCTCATAGTTTTGTTATTTTTGCCTCTGTCAATTTAACCTCTCCTACAGTTTGGGTAAACAAAATTTCCTGAATCACAGAGTCAGACCTGGAGGCTATACTTTTGAAGAAATTTCATAAGAAGCTGCACTTTAGTCAAATGTTTGTCTATAAGATTTTATATATTCAAACAACTAAGCATTTTATACAAAACACCAACTAATACTCCCACATATCTTGCGTTCGGCATATAAATCAGAGCATGTTAAATGTCAGACACCCGTTTAATATCAAGGATATCAGGAATAGATGTTAATTAAAAGTTACTTGTCACAGTACTTATAAAACTATTCGACAAATGCCATCAAACTCAAATTCAAACATTGTTAATGTTGATACTTTATTCACAATGAGGTAAGACATCTGCCATTATGAACTCCATCATTTCTTTTGCTAATGTTTTAACTCCCCATGTTGATACGTTATATGTTCAAAGTGTGTTAATATCAAGTGTGGGTGTTCACGGAGAAGGAAAAACCCAGAGGGCTTATCATGTGGCTCTCCTCATTAAAAAATACACTTCATCTTGCTTATGCAATAGCTGTTAACTTGGCAAGGCAACATGAAGCAACTCAAACAACTCCCAGTCATCAGACAATTATGCACATTTTCATTCACTTAAAATGTGTCGGTGAGTGCATTAAAAATAAGAAGGAGGTTTCAAAGAATTCAAAAACCTTTCATCTTGAAACACAGGACCGATTTAATTATCCCTCTCAAATGCAGTGTGGCCTGTGAATGTATTCAAAAGTGTTTAAAAGGGTGGTCTTACTAGATCATTTAAATTTTGCTTCCACTGGGTTCAGCTAATAAAACATCAGGGAGAAAAAAGCAGGAAACAAGACAAAAAAAGACAGAACAGTAAGTCCAGGTGAACTCTGGAATTATCAGGTTTTTTAGCAGCTAAAAGAAAAATACAGTATTTCCATCTGGTCACAGAGGTAGTACTAATAGTACTAAAATTGCACATGTCGAGGAGCGTGTCAGGCTACATTTCATTGTGTGTTATACTTGTATAACTATGTATGTGACAAATAAAGAACCCTGAACCTTGAATACATTGCATATTGTGCACACACTGAATCCTCAGTTGGAGTGAGAGTTTTAATTTTATTTTTAATAATTTTTTTTAGCTACACTGAAAATAATAACATATATTAAAATGTATATAGGTCTTACTGAATAGATTGTTTTAATGGAATTGGGGTACACTGACTGTTTTAGCACCATGGGGAGAAAAATACAGACAGATAATTTTAATGTTTCAGTACCACAGAAAGGAATTAGGACGCAGGTCAGTATCTGGATTCTGCAATCCACATTACTTTAGCTTCTGTGCAGCTTAATGCCCAGGACAGCATTCATTACAGGATCAAGCCCTTGAAATGGAACGCTTTGTAACAATAACATGGCTGCTCCCAATACATAGCATCCATATTCTACTTTTTCCATAGGTTCAGAAGTCAGATTTTATGCCATCTTCCTATCATACCTATTCATGAACATCAAAAATGGAACAAGTGACAAGATACTTGCTACTTTAAAGTAACAACTTGAGTGCTCTGAGCTTATAACTATGGGTGCCATAACTCTGCAAGCTCCAGAGTTAATAAGAACTGCAACGTAAAACAGAAGTTGAACCCTCCAGAAATTCAAGACTCTAGGGAAAGCACTCCAGGGCAGCCTGCTTCCCTCTGCAGTACCAGCTCTAGGGAGTTTCAAGTTCAGACTGTTCTGAACATACACAGATTACCTGCTGTGAATGAAAAAGCTGTAGCCACCTCAAAAACTCGGTGTGCAGAAACAGAATATTTCACACCAAAATTATTCTCCAACTGTTCCATAAAAAATGGGGAGTCAAAGTCATGGTGCAAATAATGCCAAAGAGGAGACATTTATGAATTAATAAGTAAAGGTATCCATGTTGTGTATATATAAACAACATGGATGTCACAGTATTACATCTAATGAAATCTTTTAAACTGTGAGGACCACCTAACTATATGAAATACTGGAAAAATTGTGAGCAATGTCAAGTAATACACATGTTCAACTTGTGTGGCTTAATAAATTGTATTCCATTAAAATTACAAATCAGTACAATGAATTGTGACAGTTCAACCATATGCTATTGTCTGAATTGCAATAGGTTATACTAGATCTCTTAACAAGGTAATTTATCTGAGTTAGAATAATTTACAAAGCAGCTGCAATATAAATCAGGTATTGTTAGCTCATTCCTAAAAAGTTAGCTCATGCAAACAGATTAATTTGAATGCTATAACACTAAATATTTGATTTCCAAAATAAATCTGTTGTGTTTTTATCCTTGTTATGTTTGTTTTGTTACTACTTTTATGTGTTAGGGTATAGATGTTTATTTCATTTCCAGCATGCTTCCATGTTGGAAGTCTGCGATGGTTGAGTAGCTATAACATGCACGTAACAATTACTCAATTCTTATTATGTTTGCGACTTGCTTTTGCCATAGATGCTTGATTTCACGAGTCACTTGTGTGCACATGCTGTCTGCCATTTCATGCTGGGCAGGTAATGTGAGGCACTGTCAGTTTGTCTGAGTTTATTTGTATCTTGGAAACAGCTGTCTACAGTTTTATGTGAGGGGGCTGGTGTGATCCTTTGGGAAGCAGCCATGTATTGAATACAAACCCGTGATGAAAAAGAATGAGCAAAAGCAGCTTAAACTCTTAAAAGAGCTGCATAGTTGAGTGCTAACTCTAAGTGGGTTTAGCATGATGAGTTAGGCTTAACACATACACATTCATGAATTAAAGTTATAGCCGAATTATGCAAAATAAACCTCATGTAGGCATAACTAGACTGTAACTGATATTATCCTAGAAAAATTGAAAATAAGCTTGAGTAACATTATTCCTCTCACCATTCTGACCCATATTTTCATGTTACTTACCTTGCTATTAGTCCTGTTAGAATCACACAGTAGAGCTGCCAAAAGCGATATAATATACAGCCACCCCTGGGATTTACAAAGAAATTTTCACAGTAATAATAAACATTGCCCTAATTCCAGCCTTCATCATTTTACTTTGGAAGAGAAATGATGAAGACATTAGTGACTACACAAATCTTGTTCATGCAATATTTCAGCAAAGCTGACCCTTATCTGCACACCCCACACCACCCAGGTATGGAGGAGAGCCACGCACAGGCAGAGCATAAGTGCCACCACTGCACCACTAAGAAAGTGAGAAATGAAAAATAGAAGGAAAAGTCGAATCATAACAGTCATTAGTTCTAAAAAAAATCTATGAACTATTTTTCCAAGGATGAGAAGGTGTAGCTTCCGTGCGGTCCCCAGAGGATCTCTAAGCACACACAAGCGCTGCAAACAAACATCAATAAACCTGATCATGAAAAATAATATTGCTACCATGTAGCATTTATAGACTAGGAAAAACAAGAATAATTTAAAGCAGCCAGTAAAACAAGGTCAGCAATAACAAATGCACCTGAGACAAGTAAACCTGGCACACTTGGAAACATACAATGTCGTTTCGAGTGCTCATATTCAAGGTGTCTCTAACATATAAACCATATTATGTGCACTAGTTGTACTGCAAGCTCTTTCGATTAACGTCCCAATCAATATTTATCTCTGTTTAAATTAAACATATTTTCATTCTTTGTAGATATTCCACATACAAATCCTGACTGGTTATTCATAAGATGTACCACAGTAACCTACCAGTGTGTGTCCTTTGTTCTGAGAGAGCAATGTCTAACCTGAATTGGACCTGACAGGGTTATTTCATTTGGGTTCTGTGGGTGGACCAATAAAGAGGGAGCAGGATGAAATTAATAGAGGAGCTTCTTTCCCCTGGATATGTCCAGATGAATTTTCATTAGCAAAAGAGGAGATGAGAAAAACTCAGAAGGTGTTTTACAATAACGTCACTGCCTTTTTTTCTATGTCACAATTTATTCTTTTTCACAAAGTTCTTTTAAATTTAAACTATTTCTAAGTGATTCATTATACATGCATGACTCTAGCAAAAGTGAACCAAATGTTCCATTTGGTGTTGTGAAAAACTCAAAAATGTCCAAAATATGACAACTATAATCATAATTCCAACCTTCATTTGGTGTTTTTATTTAACTAACTGAAACAACATTTTCACTGAAACATTTTTTTTCAACTGTGATTTTTAAAAAGCTTTTGCAAATAACCTTTTTATTTCTTACAACACTGTGAAAAAGTCTCAAGCCAACCTTTCTTTCTGTATGTGAGGAAAATGGAAAATAGGTGTGGCAATTTACAATTTACAGCAAAATGAAACTACTCCTAATGAGATTTTTCTCAGATGGTACTGTTAGATCCTGTGATCTTTAGGCCAGTTTCTTTAAAAAAAAATTAGGACACTTTTCATCTTTGGCTAATAGTTCTTTGGTAATTACCTTGTTGGTAGCAAAATTACTATGTTTTGTCAAACGGTGTTATCTTAAAATTTTTATAGATTCGACAAAAAAATGAGAACTGATGACGTGTTTTTGTGACAGCGTGCTAGTAACAAAGTGCATAAAGATACATTTCAAAATTGGTTATTTGCTGAGTTATCTATTGACAGAACACCGGTTCATCCCTTGAGTTAGGTGCCTTTTTATGTGACTCTAATGACTCTTAGGTCAGTGTTAAATGGTTTAACAAATTAACAAACAATTAACCAAAATATTCCCCTTAAAATAGTCAGGTTGAAGGACTCAACTGACAATGAACCAAACCCCAAACAAAACTTTGATATAGCTTCAGAAATCCTGGAGGACTACTCAGATTACTGAGGACTGCTCAGATCATTAAAAAAAAAATTACAAGAACTCTGCCTGCTTGGAAGTAAAATATAAGTATAATAATGAGGGGTGTCTCAAGACTTTCAAGCACAGTACTGACGGGTTTCAAAAAGCAGGGATAAATATTATAGCAAACAACTCAATTTTTTGTGGAACTAGCATGAAATAGAATCTGACGAATGTGTTTTACAACCCAGCTTAAAAAGTTATAAATTAGTTCGTTTTTCAGTTGTGAGTTAATAATTGCAATCAGATTCAGATTAAATGTGTTTTAAATTACTTTCTGAGCAGGGGTAAAGTGTAGTATGCAAGAGCAACAAAAGCATTCCTTTGTAAAAGGTTATTTAATCACTGTATCTATGATGGGAAGTTTACAAACATTATTCAGTTATAACTCATAAATGCATGAATTAGTAACAATTTGCTGAAGGGTAAATGTTAAAGCTGTTGATAATGTTATATGTGTTGCATTTCCACAAACAAAAATGTTGTTTGGTAAAACCTGGATCATGATGTTGCCCTGGGGCAGCGGTGTCTGTCAGATTATGCCCAGGGCAAAAAACATGTGTAAAATAAGTCCTGTTGCATATTATATTATGTGCATACCTTTTAACAAAAATCTATTGCACTGTCATTTTAACTAAAATTTTTAGTAAAAGTGCCAAAAACCACACATCCTAGAGTCATCGATTGATGCTTTCTCCAAAAATAAGTCCTCATAGCTTCCCATGTTAAAATACTTATCTTGTTTACAGCCTGGTAGAACAATGACTTTGGTCTCTACAGCTAAATCACCCCTTTATACGAGCTGTTTAAAATTTATTGAGGCTTTAGGTTAAAAGCATGACTACTTTAACTGGCAGGCAGGAGCTGTGGCAGGCTTAACAACGTGTGCAAGGAATCTCCACTCTTTATAACTTATTCAGTAATTAGCATTTGAATAACATGCCAACAATGTGGCAGTGCTGTGGAAGCATTATAAAGTGCAGTTTGAAAACTTAAAGTCAATTAATTTCCCCAATACATGTGTATATGTTTTTTTTTTTAAACTTGTAAAGACAATCTGTACTTCTAAAACAAATGATTCATTGAACAAATCTAGAATTTAGAGATGCAATACACTCTAAATCATAGCATAGATTGCCTTTAAAGGTAAGTAACAATTAGCAATGGGAAAACATTATATTACAGCAATAAAAGAAAAAACAAACAGTCAAACATATCGTGACTGATCAAAAAGACTCCCATCATGGCAAGTTAAGGTCTGACACTGGTCTGATGGGATGTAGATGGGACATCTGGAGAACAGTAACTTGTTGATCTGGGTACCTTCCACTTGCATGTGCGTAAAAATTGTTCAGTCATGTTGAGGAAAGGAAATTATTGGGGCAAATACCCTGTGATGAACTTTGTATGTGCCTGAAAGTATGCCTGCACCAGCTGAGCCTAGAGGAACCTAACATTGTTCCACTAAACAACATAACAGCTGTGCTGAACAGAGATAGCTCATCAAGGAATGCTACAAGCAGTGTATTGTATGCGTCTATACAAGGTCTGGGTCCTGCTTGACCACCTGCCTTCAACATGTCACACTCTATTATCAGAAGTTGATTCAATCATCAAAAAATAATTGGTGTTAGAATATCGTGTTATCCTGACATGTTCACGATATGACCATGGGCTATTGCCTGAGCCTCCAAAAATGTATGCTATATAGGAAATCAAGTTTATGCATTTGACACATTTGTGATACTTGAGTATGTGAGTTTGAGGTCTAGAGTTCTGAACATCCGTCCAGCTTCTAAAACTAGTGCCAACGGGAATGTGAAAAAATGTGTTATTTTATTTTTATGATTTACCCTAGCTACTTTAAATGAGCATTAATGTGGCTTCCAACATTATGCTGTGACTGCTTTGCTTCACTATATGGTCATATTTTTACCTTTGAACCTTTCAACTGTTAACTTTCCAGCGTTGCTCAAAAGCAGAAGGTTTTGTGTGCATATTACTCAATGCATCAATGCAACTCAATGCAGTTCATCACTTGGTCACTCTTGAAAGATCAATATGACAGATCAATACGATGTTTGTTGGCTCTCTTAGATTTATGCTTATGCTTTTGTGATGATTGGATCTTCTTGAGTGTAAATACTATACATGAATTATAACATGGTAGGTTATTGGTTTCACTACTGAAAAAAGGTAAAAGTGCTCAATAAAATTTAACCCTTACCATAATTTAACTTTGTCAGGGTCCTGGGTCTGAGCAACCCAGGGTCCCTGAGCAGTTATGGACTTGAGGGAGGTCTGAGGTCTTTACACTGGCTGCCTGTCCGTCAGAGGATACACTTAAAAGTTGTGATGCTGGTCTATAAAGCTCTGAATGGTTTAGGACCAAAATACATCAGTGACCTCCTGACCCAGTATGAACCTTCCAGATCCCTCAGGTCATCTGGATCCGGTCTTTTATCAGTTCCCAGAGTCAGAACCAGACACGGAGAAGCTGCATTCAGCTTTTATGCTCCTTATATCTGGAACAAACTCCTAGAAAGCCTCAGATCAGCTGAAACACTCAGTTTATTTAAATCCAGGTTGAAGACTCACCTATTCTCAGCTGCATTTGAATAAAGCACCAAATCCACACTTTTAAGCTTAAATTTCAAAACTAACATTTTAACTACTGATTATATCTACTGTTCTGATTTTATCTGTTTTGATTTTATATACTGTTTTGTTTGTTTGTTAATTAGTTTGTTTGTTTGTTTGTTTGCTTGTTTTAATCAATTTTAAATCATGCTTTTTATTTGTTTTTGTTTCTAATGTCTCTGTAAAGCACTTTGAATCTCCTTGTTGTTGAATTGTGCTATACAAATAAACTTGCCTTGCCTTGCCTTGTATCATATTATATGTATTTTTGTTATTGCTGTCCCTCTTCTTCCTGCTTGCAGATGTGTGTGTGTGTGAGTATGCAGGTGTATTTGGAGAACACCTTCAGGCCTCGTGGGTGTGGCCCTGGCAGGTGATTGGCCACACCTAAAGACCATGACACACCTGCAGCTGATCTAGCCTCATCGGAGGAGCTACTTGAGAGTGTGGTGGAGCTTTCTCCGACGCTGGATCATTGCGTGGCTTCACGTTAGTCTCTTGACCAGTTACCAAGTTTAGTCTGCTGCATTGTGGTGTGTCTGACAGCTGCCTCTCTGTTATTTTCCCAGGAGAAGCGTGGAGATGAGAGGGCAGCGAGCACGGGGTGCTCAGACACTGAGGAGCAGAGACAGGAACACTAGCGCTGGGAAGAGGACACGTTACGGGAGTTGGGAGTGCACTGAGGATTTATTGTTATGTTTTTCCATTTCACTGTAAATAAACGCACTACTTATACACAGAGCTCCGAGCCTGGGTCCTCCTTCCTCACCTCCCCATGGTTGGCCATCGTCAACTGTGACAAACTTAATCAAAGCTTCACTGCCTGAAGGTCTGTGCTGTGTATAATTGCAATTCCAGTAATTTTTTCGATATAGTATGCAAAAAGGGCATCTTGTTCTTACATTATAATCATTGTTAGGTAGCAATTATGTGTAATACAAATTATTTATACAAAATCATACTTTCTATGAATCACGTTGAAGTAAGAGGACTCTCTATAGGTTAAACACACTGTACAGTAATTATAATGCCCTTTACCCAAGTTAATTGACATTTCTTACTGTGTTTACTCTAAGTTATACAACTAGTGATGTATAATTTGCTATGTGTTTGCCAACAAAGCTTTGTTTTCAGTGTGCTTAATATGTTTAGGACACTACAAAGTAATTACTGTTCACAGGAATAAAAATAAGGTTCAACTTACAAAAGGGGGAGGGAGGCGATATCCTTGACTGACAATAATTAATGTCTCTTTTAATCTAAGTCAAATATATCCGGACTAAGTAGTGATTTCCTCTTTGCAACTACATAAAACAAAATTACCCATTCAATGAATTACAAGCATTTCGAGTGTCTGTTGTGTCCTGCATTAATCTGCCTTCCAATATTATGAGTGGCTGATGCAATTTACACCAGGTAAAGAAATTTTAATCAAATGTTTTACTTACTATGGAAGCGGTAGAAGTGAAAGCTAATTTGTATGTTCCTGTGTGTTTATGTTTCTATATGTCAGAGTTAGCATCAAAAACCGCTTCACAGAGGTTTACCCTGTTTTCTAATGTTTACCTACAGAAGACTGAATTAGCTGTCACTGACATTTGGTTTCAGACGAAAAGGGACAGTATTGACCAGGACATTCTTTTTGCACAAAGCGTGCAGTCTGGATTCTGCTGCTGTACACATTTTCCATTTCATCTCCTCTCTGAGAGCAGACCATGTCATCACTTATTTAGCTTGTTTCTGGTTCAGCATCTGTCCATCTCCCCCTGCCTCTTTATTTCTCTCCCCGGGTGTGCTTGCAAGTTTGAGTGTGTGCGTTGGAGTGGCTGTTATTCACTAAAAGTTGTCTTTCATTTAGTGTTCTTTTTATTTATTTTATGGCTTTCTTTGTTGTTCAGATACTTGTGTCTCCCTGGTGAGACATCTCCTTTTTGACTGCAAACTTAAAAGGAAATTTTACATCCTAACTTGGAAATCGGATTGAACTTCTGTCACAACAAATACATTTTTGAGCTTTCACCTAGACCATGATCAAGTCCCATTATTACGCTTTGGTAGCTTTTAAACTAGGAACAGTGACAACTTGCAGAAAACAAAGTAGGACATTTATTACAGACATGTTTTTTATAAGACCTCTAATTAACACAAGCAAAGCTATAATTTCATTGAATCCTTAACTTGTCACAGTCAAATGTTTAGAGCCTACAACAGCGAGGGGAAAAAAAGTGAATCTAGGTCAGTGACATGGACTCATGAACTATGTAAGAAGGAGAGTTGTTGCTAGTTTTGGAAGCTTTATAACGTTAGTCTACTTAGTGTGAATTGAAAGGAATCAAGACATGTTATCATAGTACCTCACTGATGGTACTCTAATAGATAAGTATTACAGTATACAAAATTAAAATAAATATTAAAGCACTAGTGGGATGTTGAATGTTTTCCACCTATAAAGTCTATAAAACCTATAACCCTATAAAAACTACTGATAAGTTTTCACCTTTTGCATAAAAGTATGTATTAACTGAATGTATTTAATTTTATTCTAAAAAGCAAGCTAACTAGTTTCAATTATTATCATTCTTTCTAAAAAAAGAGCAAAAACAGCTAATCTGACAAATACAGGCTTTTTATACAGTGTACCCTGAACTTTACTAAATATCAGAGGCTTAATGGACAATGAGAATGCGAATTACCCTGTCTTGAATCTGCAATAGAAAGGAGTACAACGTCTGTTACATCAGATATGCTGATCTGCAAATAGCATAGGTAATAGTCTGTTGAATTCACTGCTAGCGAATGAGCTTAATGTGTGCTGCCTCCTGCATTTTATGTCTGCAGCTATCATGCCTAAACCCCAAGGACTCCCCCCTGTAGTGCAAACATGTCAGAAATGGACTATTTTCCTGCTGTATGACACACATGAGAACAGACAACCATGTAAAATGTTCATGTGTTAAAATAGCCTTTCATCTACATTTTATTCATCTAAATAGTCAATTATTTATTTGAAATTAGTTTAAAAAGTTAAATAAACATAATTTAAGATGAGAAATGAAACATACAGGTCAGAGGGTGCCCTGGCAGAGGGTGCCTTAACACAAACATGAAACTTGCACCAGTAAGCAAAGGAACCTGAAATTAACTAACTGAGACCTAAATAATATTACTGGTTTGGGGGCCATCATAAGATCAAATTTACCTGAGCTACCATTGTAGTGAGTGTTAGAAACACATGTAAGTCCCACACACATAAGGTTTCCTGTTAAATATAAAGACTAGTTTATAATAAGCAGGTTTTGTGTTCTTAGTGTTAATTACTGTTTAATATTTACAATTATAGATGATTAGGTGATTTTTTTCGTGATATAGCAGTGAGACGTGTTCAACGGTCACGATGGTTATACAGGGTTTTATAAAAATCCCAGATATAGAAATTTTTCACTAGAATTCACAAAATAAATAGAAACAAATAAAACTTTTTTTAGGTTTTAAAAATTATACTTCTGCTTTCATGAAGTAGTGACTAGTGAAGCAGTTTGCCAACAGATTTAAAGAAGAGCATATGACAATTAGCACCTTCAACTCTGAGGTGATGGTTCACATCTGGAAAAGGGTGGAGTTGCCACTGCTGGAGCGACTTAAGTATGTCAGGCTCCTGTTCACAAGTGAGGGTAGAGTGGAGGGGGAAACTGACACACAAACTAGTGCAGTTTCTGTAGTGATATGGGTGCTGTAATGTTTTGTTGTTCTATAGTGAGAGGTGAGCATGAAGACAAAATTAAAGCCGAATGTACTGTAAACAAAGCTAAAGGAATCATCTACAGTCCTACCCTCACTTATGGCCTCAAACTTTGGGTTGCATAAGATTGTGGAACTGTGGCATAATGAGCTTTATCCTAAGGGTGTCATTAGAAATAGGGTGAGAAGCCCAGTCATGCAGGAGCGAGTTGCCAGTTGAGGTTCAGATGGACCATCTGGATGCCTCCTAGGTGAGGTATTTTGGGCATATCCTAATGGGAAGAGACCCTGGGTCAGAACGAGGATATGCTGGAGAGACCGTATCTCTCCATTAGCTTGGGAGAACCTTTGAATCTACGGTAGAAGAGATGAGGGGATGGCCAAGGAGATTTTGGCATCTCTAATTAGACTGGTGGCTTTATGACCCTGGCATAAACAGAAAATATGGTGGGGAATTATATTTTAAACTGTAGGCTTCTATATCTATCTCTATAGCTGCATAAATAGTTATTTAATAATCTATCTAGATAAATAGATTAAACACTATGTATTTCTTAAAAAGGTCAAGACAATTAGTATTTTCACATTTTAATTTGCAATAACTACATATTATCCATGTATTAAGTACATTGTTAGAATTGTTAGACTGGTTAGAATGTCAAGAGTATCAGCAGAACCTAAGTACATTAATCATGAGTGTACCCAGTGCTATATAAAGTAGGGTATTCTTACATTAAGCACCAGTTAGCATATTTAGGCTCTTCAATCACTGAAACTAATTATCAACAACAACAACAACAACAATTTTTATTTATAGAGCACATTTAAAAACCAACGGCATGCCAAAGTGCTTAACGTAAAACAAATTAAGACAAGTATAATCAAAGTCATAAAAACAAAAAATAAAAGTGTAAAATTATGTTCACAGGAAAAAGCCACCAATAGAAAAAAGTATAACTATAGCACATAACTATAGCACAATATAACTATGCCATCAAAACACAATGGCGATATGACATGCACAGCGCAAATAAAAGCATGATAGGAAAATTAATAGAATAAATCACTGCAAACAAGGCCAGCATTTAACCGGTAGAAAAAGCAAGATTAAACAAATACGCTTTAAGCAGTGATTTAAAAGATTGAATAGAGTCAGACGCCCGGATGCCAATCGGAAGGTTGTTCCACAACTCTGGTGCAGCCAGAGCAATATCAAAGCAATTCACTTGGTGTTGCTGATGTTTAAGGTGAAGGTAGCCAGATAGTCCCATTCTACTTCTTTCTGGTTGAATGCCAAGTATGTGATGCCATTAAAGTTTCAGCATCCAACCATAGAAGTGTGATGAGAATCCTTAATTGCAGGTAATTTTACCGGAGAAACAGAAAGCAATGGTTTACACCTGTTAATGGCCAACATGAATTTAAGATTTGAACATCCTATATTTCTCTGTTTGACAAAAATGTGATATAAGTAATAATAAACTTTGACTCAGGTGAGGAGCTTTTTGGTTTGTTTATTCTGTTTTGTTATTATGTTGCAGAACACCTACAGTGCATAGATTTACTTATATTTTCACTGTTTCACGGGGGTAAAATTTTCATCTGACCTGTGTTCTCTGTTTGCACTGTCTTATAATGGCAGAGTCATAGAAGCAGTTTGTCAGATAGAAACATTTACTCATTCTTAAGTGATTATTCCAATAAAATGAATTTCCACTATCTGTAATGTTGCACAGCCAGTGAGGCATACACACAAAGTATGCACACAAAAAGGCAGCCACAGTCACACAGAAAATAAGCCTTGGGACATGGCTCCAGGAGGAAGGGACTTCTCTCCTCTCATCGGGTTCAAGCTTTTCTTCAACCTGTCTCCTGTCACAACACTTATTTACCAGGGGAGAAATTGCACCTGAAAGATCTTCCAAACCGAAACCATAGAACAGCTTGCGGGTGGCCAGGGATAATAAAAAAGGAAGAAAAAATGAAACAGATACAGACAGAGAGGCAGTGGGTAGGAGAAACCGAGCTGAAATGGCACAGTAAGACAAAAAACAGCTTGGAAGGCATTGCACCAGAGATGCTTTAGGACCCCTGGGGATGGGCAAATTCAGCACAATCCTAATTTTCATTTCTCGGTGTGCAACCCCAAATGATTGGGGGTCTAATGATGGTTATTTTAATTGGCCTTTCATTTCTCCACTTTCACACGATCACATAAAATGCAGCTGTGCATACATAATTGTCATACAAACATTACTCTGGCTCTAACACCCTTGAGGTCAAAATGTCACCCATAGTTTTGTGTTAAGAAACATTTATTCTTAGAGGAATTTGGTTGCGCTAAAGAGCAATATCTGATTTTTATCTTCAAGATTATTTTTATAAAATTTATAACTAGCTAAAGCTAGTGATTCACTGTGTAAGCCATTCAAATGAAGACACGGTGTAACCTTTTTCAGCTTTCTAAAAGCAAGAAATAGTTTTAGAGAAGCTCTGGCAAAGTGTTGTGTAGTTACTTTTCCCTATGAACACTTTCACGCGATCAGAGCAATCATTTTGGTGATTTTCTTTCCATTTACCTGGGTAAAAAACACTATCTACAATTGCCATCTGACTGATCTAAAGCACATGAGGCCCAAGGCATTTTTGTTGATGATTTCAGTCTTTTTCTGGTGAACACTGTGAATTTAAAATCCAGATTTTCTTTGTGACGTAAATTGATATGCATTCAAAAGTATTACTGTTTTTTTAATCTTGTGCTGAATATATTGCTTTTGTTATCCTATCTGTTGGACTCCATTTAGCCTTCCCATCAAACATAGCATGTTGATATTCTTCTGAGCCTAAAGCTACTCAATTGCCCATTGATTTTGTCTCCGGCAAAATCAACTGTCTTGCTCAAGTCACCTATTCTGAAATCTGGAAAGAGATGAACAACTATATTTGTTAAACAATTAAAAAAAACAAAACCCTCAAACATTGCAAGTAACGCCAAACAGACATCTATTCATCCATGGGCTTTCTGTTGGTGATGTTTTTTGAGCCCCCCTTCCTGTCTAATTAAATTGTGGTGCACTCAGGTAGGTTATGCATATTCAGAATTCTCTCAAGGACTAAGTCAGTGCAGCTGCAAGCCAGCAGGAGGACTGGTTGTCGGAGAGCTGCCGGCTAAGCAGAGTTAATCCCACACGTTGCAATCATAAGGGCACAATGTCATATGAAAGTATGTACTAAACCTAATGGATACTAGAGTTACCATGCGCACTCACACACTGTCTCTTGGGAGGTTGTTATACCAAAAGCTTAAAAGAGAGTTGTGCACATATGCAGGGACTGGCTGTTTGAGATATGAGGTTGATTTTTAAGCAGGTCTTTTTTCCCTGTATTTTTTTCCCCAGAAGAGGATCCGGCATTGTTTTCAGGAGCAGCTGTTTTTTTAGGTTCAGTGCTTTTCAATGATGTAGCCCAAAACACATCACCCATGAAACTGGGAGCTAGAGCTGGCATTGCTAAAGGGTGCTGTGTAGGCGCTGGGCTCTGGCGCCGACAGTCATCTCTGTGATGTTTTGGAGGCCTCCCAGTACTTTATAATGCACAAGGGACAAAACCCGGCAGACTGATGGGAAAGGAAGGCTATCATCAGAGGATGCATTTAATTTCCATAAAGATGACTTTGTTTCCTAATTAATCTCCTGGCTCCGTCTCCTCGCTTTGCTCCTGTCACTTCCTCAGAATGAAACATGGCCGGCAATTTGTTAAATCAATTATTCCGGGGAAGAAGCAAGGCTTTCGGCGAGCCCATCCACACAAGCATACATATCTCACACACAGACGCACACATGAGGTGGCGGAGGACACTGATTATAGAGATTGCAGAGTGGCCTTGAAGTAAAAAGGTGGACAATGAAGCTGGAATTTGGGATCTGGGAAGTAAGAGAGAAAAAGTGCTTGTCCTTGTTGACATGGCAGACAGCTTTGTAAACACTTGGCTGACGAGGAGTCTCCTTGGCCTCATGCCCTGAACTCCTGCAGAAAAACAGGACTAGTGAACCCTGAGGGACACGCTACACATGGAGAAAGAGAGGCAGGAGAAGAGGACAAAGTGGCAGAGAGGGACACGAGGAGGCAACAGGGAAAAGATAGATGCCACGAGGGAGATAAAATGGGAGACAAGAAAAACCAGAGGGAACTACTTTCTGTTTTTATATCTAAAAAAAAAAAAGCCCACAGACTGGTATTTCATTTTGTGCTCTCAGTTCATTAAAATATTGATTTAGATTAAACCACTTTAGCCCTCAAAGATGCTCAAGGTGCAAAGGAGCAGAAGATGAAACTCACGCTTCAAACAAAAACAACAAAGCACAATTTTGATCAAGTTTGACTTATCAATGATCTACAGGTGCACAGAACAGAGCCATGATTCATTGCAGGGTGAGACGAGAGACAGCGGATTGGTTCCAAATGAAAAAGCTGACTTTCAAATAGGAAGACAAACAGACAGCGGGGACTGATGGTGGCGTCGGCTCTTTCTGCCTGCATTAGGGAGAAGAGGAATAGCATGGCAGGATGTGTTTAAATCAGGGCGCTCTATCTTGTAGTGAGACACATTTCATTAAGCCCAGCAGCTGGGGCCATGGCTTCATGCGTCCACACATCTATCATACAAATCCATCAGACCCATCTCTTTCCTTCACTGACAGCATGTGTGTGATAGAAGCCCATCCTCCTGATCAGGACACTCACTGACTGCCCTCACTTATTCATTTCTACTTCCATCTTCCCATTTCTATGTTAAGATTTCTTATTTGCACCCCTCCTTCCTTTCTCTGTCTTTCTGTGGCGCTCTCCATTTCCTCTCCCAACTACCATGTCCTTCACTTCTCTCTTACCTCAGATTTTTTTAAGGAGGGCAGATGCTTCCAAGCTGTAAATAGATTCTAAGCCCCAGGATTCCTTTTTGCTTTTTTACTCTTTTCATAGGTCACCAACTATCTCTCTAGGGTGTGCAGTCTTGTCCACGTGTATAACAGTACGTGAAAGGATAACTTTTTCTATGCATTTTGGACTCTGGTCACTGAAAATAAAGCTTTTAAAAGACTCCTTCCAGTGTGAAGATTGTCAGAAACTCAGCTTATGCATTTGCATGTGGTCAAGGAAAACGAAGATTTGCCTTCATCTCCTGTTTTTGACATCAGATGCCATGCAATTATTTCTAGGGTCCTACTTGGCCAATATTTCTATACAGTTAGGATTATACTGCCATTTGTTTCTTTGGAAACCACTTACCACAGCTTGGTTTCTTGGCAGTTTTTGAAATAGTCACAGAAAATTTATCTTTTTTTTTCATGTTCATGGACAAGTTTTTTTTGCATCAGTGAACACAAATTTGTAAGTAATGCAGTTCAATAAAGCAATATATTTGTGTCAGGAGCAACCAAGTTCCATGGCAACCAGGAAAATAAAGTCTTTAAAGATGTGACAACCATTGCAATATAACCGATGCCATGACATTTTTCTAACCCTACCAAGTAGTTTTTAATGCATTCACCAAACCAAGCAACATATGCATAATTAGTTCTGGATTTAAAAAGCATATAAATGATGTGTGAATGTATATGTTTCAAGTTTAAACGTCTTGCACTAATGTTAAGACAATTTACTCCTTCACCACTCTTTCAACATCCAAATGTGGACTGTTTTGCATTTTAAACAGCACATATGAGAGCAGTGTGTCAGGGAAAGAAAAAGTGTTGAGAAATTTGTGTCCAGCAACACGAGTCAGTAGATTAAAGGTCATGACTATAGCACAAAATTGTCATGAAGTTAGCCTTGACATCGTCTTTGCATTTTGATGTAGACTGATATAGATATTTTTGTGCATGTAGCACATGCTGATGAAGAAGCCAAGCCATCAGCCCTTCCCTTAAAACAAACTGTGTGTATCTTTGCTCCGTCTCTAAAATAAAGATAAAATAACAGGTAACACATGAGGCAAGACATGCATGCCACTGCCTTCTCTGCAAAAACAAGGCCCTTTGCCAGCTGTGGTTCAGTTCACAGATGTTTTTGTCAAAGAGAGACAGAGAAAAAATTGCACCAGTCTAAAAGGCTTACCAAGTCTGCTTTAGAGGGCTTTAGGGGTAGGGTGAGTCATAAGACTTCCCTCATACTGTTTAACTTTTAGCAAGCTTTCGGCACCATTCTGGTGTCACACCCCTATAATACACCTTCACCTCCACCCTCACCCACAAACAACTATAGTTTGGTTTAAAAATAATATATTTGCACTGTAGACCAAAGTGATATAGCTCATAGCATATTTTGCTATGAGCCTGGTCTTAACCTTTAAGCCTGAATTTCTAAGCAGTTATGCAGAAAAAAAATTCAGTTTTTACCAAGACAAAACCTCAGATAGAACTGAACTTATGTGGGCGGGTGTATGTCTGGACCAGTTTGAGAGAGTGCAGTTGAAGAGACTTGAAAACAACAAAATAAAACAAAAAAAACATTTTTTTCTCACAACCCAGGTATAATTTGGTAATAGTGGTGTAATAAAATAGAAAGAAGAAGATAATAAAAGCAAGTTATTGGCTCTTAATTACCAAAGTAATGCTAGAGTAATATCCAAATTATAAATTAATATTAACAAGATAATAATTAATAGCAGAGAAATATTAGTAATATTAAAAAGTTATATCAATTAATAATATCACGTAATCTGTTGTTACCTTCAAACAAAGAAGAATGCTGGATACATAATGTAGGATTATTCCAGGATTATATAAGGGAATAGTATCCTGATATGTTAAAGGATCAACCAATATCGCCATGAGGCTACTACCACAAGACAGTAACTAAAAATTAGGTAATCATGTTTTTACTAGTAAACAATATGATTACTAATTGGTCCTACTAACAAATAGGTCACATGGGCCCAAATTTTTCGTAGACTTTACTCGTTTTTTTAGACAGATTGCGTAAAATAGCAAAACACATCTGTCTAGCCTAACATGCGGTTAGCATTGTGTGGTTGAGTAAATCTTGTGGGCTAGAAAAAAGGCAATATTGTTGAAGTGTGGAAATGCATATGGAACATTAAGCATGCATAAATGGTGGCTACCCCTCCCTAAGCCTGGTTTTGTCATAGGTGTCTTCCTGTTAAAGATCATCTTCTGTGATCTATGATTTAAAGTTAGACCTTCATTCAACCTGTACAGATATATATCTGTTGTTTACTTCCCAGTGGTTCAATAAAAATAATGATCATAACATTGAAATTTAGCAAATACAGGCAGACTTTTCTGGTGCTGATGTTAGTTGTAAGAAATATTGCAATGCAACTTACTAGAAATGCGTAGTTTGCAGTTTGCAGCCCTGATGCCTGGTTACTAAATGGAAGAATACTTTACGTTGATGTTAACACATCAAGCAATCTTATCTAATTATTATAAGGTTACAAAAACAAGTCAGTGCATAAAAATTGTAATACACTAATATTAATATTTTATTGCTTGTCGGTTAGCAGAATGTTATTAGTGTATTACTATATTATTACTAACTACATTTGCGTCAAAGGCATTTGTTTAATTCCACATTATTACACCCAGTTTTCTGACGGATTATTACCCAGTTACCCACGTTTCAACATGACACTATTCAGCTATGTCTTGTTAATTAAGTGGTAAAAACTTATCATTATCCTTGTTTTTTTTTTAATCATATAATGCCACTACCATTTTTAACCAAGTAATAATGTAATAGAACTTGCTACGAAACAACAACAACAAAAAGCAATAAACAATAAATCCAAGTTGGTGAGGTCAGTAACCGCAAATCAAACATAGAGTGGACAGTGAAGGAAATCAAATCAAATCAAATCAAATCACTTTTATTGTCACATCACATGTGCAGGTACATTGGTACAGCACATGTGAGTGAAATTCTTGTGTGCGAGCTTCACAAGCAACAGAGTTGTGCAAAATACAATAATGTAAACAAGCAAAATACAAGAATGGCTACATCTGAAACTAATAAATATATGTACAATATATAATAGTATATGCATTTCTGGATGTGTATACTAAATATTTTTCTACGTGTGTGTGTGTGTGTGTGTACACATATTTTACAAATTAAATAGAGTAAACAATAAATAAAATATATAAAATAAATAAAATAAAATATACAGAGTGAGACATGTGCAAAACAGTGGCATTACTGTACAGTATGGAGTGCATAATGTTGAAGTTCCAGTAGTGAAGGTGAGGTGTCTATGACGTGTTCAGCAGTCTGATGGCCTGGTGGAAGAAGCTGTCTCTCAGTCTGCTGGTACGGGACCGGATGCTGCAGAACCTCCTTCCTGATGGAAGTAGTCTGAACAGTTTATGGCTGGGGTGACTGGAGTCCTTGATGATCCTCCCCGCTTTCCTCAGGCACCGCTTCCTGTAGATGTCTTGGAGGGAGGGAAGCTCACCTCCAATTATCCGTTCAGAGCACCGCACTACTCGCTGGAGAGCTTTGCAGTTGTAGGCGGTGCTGTTGCCATACCAGGTGGTGATGCATCCAGTGAGGATGCTCTCAATGGCACAGTGATAGAAGGTCCTGAGGATGCGGGGGCTCATGCCGAATCTTTTCAGTCTCCTGAGAAAGAAGAGGCGCTGCTGCGCCTTCTTCACTGTTTTGTTTGTGTGTACTGACCACGTAAGATCCTCAGCCAGATGTACACCAAGGAACCGGAAGCTGCTCACTCTCTCCACAGCAGCGCCGCTGATGGTGATGGGGGTGTGTACTTCTCTGCACCTCCGGAAGTCCACTATCAACTCCTTTGTCTTTGCGACGTTGAGGGTGAGATGGTTGTCTTGACACCAGTGGGTCAGGGCGCTGACCTCCTCCCTGTAAGCCGTCTCATCACCGTTGGTGATAAGACCCACCACTGTAGTGTCGTCCGCAAACTTCACAATGATGTTGGAGTTGTTAGTGGCTGTGCAGTCGTAGGTGTAGAGTGAGTACAGGAGAGGGCTCAGTACACACCCCTGTGGAGCACCAGTGTTCAGTGTGATGGGGGATGAGGTGATGCTGCCCAGTCTGACCACTTGGCGTCTGTCAGACAGGAAGCTAAGGATCCAGCTGCAGAGGGAGCTGCTCAGTCCTAGATCCTGCAGTTTCCTATCCAGCTTCGAGGGAACGATGGTATTGAATGCTGAGCTGTAATCTACAAACAGCATTCTCACATACGTGTCTCTCTTCTCCAGGTGTGACAGGGCAGTATGTAGTGTCAGGGCTATGGCATCATCAGTGGACCTGTTGTGGCGGTATGCGAACTGTAGAGGGTCCAGTGAGTCGGGTAGTGCAGAGCAGATGAAGTCCCTGACCAGCTTCTCGAAGCATTTGCTCACGATGGGGGTCAGGGCTACAGGTCGCCAGTCGTTCAATGAGGAGATGGTGGAGGATTTGGGTACAGGGACGATGGTGGCCATTTTGAAGCAGGCTGGGACTACAGACAGAGAGAGGGAAAGGTTGAAGATGTGCGTGAACACTCCAGCCAGCTGAGCCGCGCATGACTTGAGGACGCGGCCGGGAATCCCGTCCGGACCAGTAGCTTTGCGTGCGTTCACCTTCCTGAAGCACCTCCGCACATCCTCCTCAGACACAGTGTGCGCACTGACGTCATCCGCGGTGCGCACACTGTCCGGTCTCATGGTGTTCGCTGTGTCGAATCTAGCGTAGAATACGTTTAGATCCTCACACAGAGAGGCCGTGGTCTGCGGTGTGCTGGTTTTCCCTCTAAAGTCTGTGATCGTGTTTAGTCCCTGCCACTCCGAGGGTTGTCAAACTGTTGCTCCACCCTGTCCCTGTACTCACGTTTGGCTGCTTTGATCGTCTTCCGGAGTTGGTAATGTGCGTGTTTGTAGTCCGATGTGTTCGCGGAGGCAAAGGCGGTGCTCCGTGCCGCCAGTGCCGCGCGAACATCTCCGTTAATCCAGGGTTTTTGATTTGGGAAGGATTTAACTGTTCTGGATGGGACGACATCTTCCACGCATTTCCTGATAAATCCACAGACTGAGTCTGTGTATTCATCAATGTCCCTAGCAGCCACATGAAACATTTCCCAGTCCGCGTGATCAAAACAGTCCCGCAGCGCAGACTCTGATTGGTCCGTCCTACAGTGCACCGCCCTCCGGGTTGGAGCTTCCTGTTTCAGCTTCTGCCTGTAGGCGGGCAGGAGCAGGATGGAGCGGTGATCTGATTGGCCGAATGGGGCGCGGGGGAGGGCTTTGTACGCATCCCGGAAAGAGGTGAAGCAGTGGTCGAGTAGCCGATCTCCACGAGTGTTAAAGTGGATGTGTTGGTGGAGTTTGGGTGAGACTTTCTTCAGGTTACCCTTATTAAAGTCTCCGGCTGTGATAAACGCCGCCTCTGGGTGTGCGGTTTCCTCGCTGCTGATCGCGCTGTACAGTTCATAAATCATAAATTATGGGCAAAAGAAAATAAAAGGTTAATGGGAAAATTTATGGTATTTAAAAAAACAAATGGGAACATTGCCAGTACCTTTAAATTGATACTTAAGTAGAGTACAATTTGACCTTTGTTATTCAATTATCTATTTACATTTCTTTCTGTATATTTGCCACAAAGTCTATTATCTGTCTTTCAGCCTGATCTGTCTGCAGTGTGCTCACCAGCATGCAAACAGTGGGTGTAATTGGAAAGGGTAATGCAGTCTGAGGGAGAAAAGCAGCCAATTAGGGGACTGGTCAGGAAGCTGTGGGGTCAGGGGTCAGACTAAAGCTCACCATCCTGAGCTTACTCTTCTGGCAGTGTGCCAATCCATATTAGCTGCTTAGAGCATTAAAGTCTGGGACTTTGTGCCTGTGGCTCAGTGAATCAAAGGTCCATTCTTAGATGAAGTGCATCAAACACTTGACCTATAAACTACTTATTAATGCCGCTGTTAATGAACCAGTAAGATCTTTCAAATCCATTAATGAGGGTGTTTGCGCTTACCTGCTGCTCCTTGGCAGGTAGCTCCATGCCCTCCTGGGTTTTAATTGCACCTTAGAACACATATGCATCAACACTACAATGAGCGGGTGGAGGGAGGTTTGGAGTCTTCTCCCACCCCCATTCTCTGCGGCCTGCTGGAGCGGGAGGGCTAGTAGGAGGAGTTGGCCGTCCGACTGCGGTCTGGGGTGTGGGGCCTCCCTGCTGCTGCGGAGTCGGGGTGGTCTGCCTCTCCCCACCGCAGGGAAAAGGGTAACACCACCTGGGTCTGGGTGCAATTCCCCCCTCCAGGGGCAAGGGTACCTAGACCCGGTTTGTAGAGTACGCTTGGGGAGTGTGATTGTGTGTACAGCGTCTCTTTATGTCTGTCTCCACGTTGGTTGAGTGTGGAGTGAGTGCATATGAGAGCATGAGGGTGGGAATGGATGTTTGTGTCTGTGTGTGCCTGTATGTCTGTGTCTATATGTCAGGTTGGGTATCAGACGCCACCTCTCTGGGGACACCTCAGGCCCTCCAAGGTTTGGAGGCCTATCTCCACCCACCACCACTTCCCCTGCCGGTGGCGGACTCCCTCAGGTGTCGGTGTGTTGGTGGTTCTTTGTGTCTGGGGGTGGGCGTCCGGGTACACACCGGCTCACTCCTTGGCGGCCGCTTGTCGGGGCCTGGGGCCTGGGGCTCGCTCGGGCCCCTTTGGAGGTGGGGTGCCCCCGGCCTCTCGGCCTAGGGCTCGGTCACTCAGGCGCAGCTGGGGGCCGGCGGAGCTCACGGGCGCGTCACTGCAACTCCCCCTGACTTCTGCTCCGCGGCTGCTGGGCGAGCCCTCATCTGGGACTCTCCTCAGCTCTTACTGGGACAGTGGCGCGGCTGCCCCTCTGTTGGTCTTCCATGGTCTCTTGTGTTCTGGGGGCCTCTGGATGTCTGGAGTTTTGATCTCCTCCATACCCGCTTCACACCCTGGAGGACGGGGCTGTGGCCCCCCCACACTCCCTAGCAGATCATTACATGGAGAAACCTTTGGAATCCAAGCATGCTGATCCACACAGGTATGCACACATGGGTATTCACAGACGCGGACTAAAGCTTTCTTGGCTGCTGCCTCAAAGCACACTGTGCGCTGTCTATCTTGCGTGCTGCACAATATCGTTTATTACTTAGTAAATACTGATATCTATGACTAGCTAGTTTATTGTGATGGTGCTTTGTTTTCTCTATTATTATGTTGCTCTTTGTTGTTTGCTGTCTCCTCTGTTTGTTTTTGTTTGTTTGTTTGTTTTTTTTCTCCATACAGGTGACCCAGGAGTTTTTTTTTTATTTTTTCTCTCTCTTCCCCCCCCTTCTCACCGTCTCTTCTCCCCTTTGGTTTTCTTTCTTTCTCTCCCCCTCTCTCTCTCATTCATTCCCCCTGTCCTATTTATTAAAAAAAAAAAAAAAAAAAAAAATGACAAAGGATGAACTGAAGCTCTGCCATCACGTAATGTCGCATACTGCTGTTTCTGATGTCATTTAGAAAAAAAAAAAGAAAAAAAAAAAAAATGAGGGTGTTTGTCTAAGGGTTAAGATATATGGATAGGGAGCTTGAAGGTGTTTGTGGCTCTGAACTACCCATTCAGTGCCCAGGCTCATTTCTTATTATTCTCATTTCTGCTACTGGTGTGATATACAGAGGTGACCTTCACTCTGCTTGCTATGTATTAGTCTTGAGGGAGAACTCCCTTGAGACCAGGATCTGTTTAGAAGCTTAATGGAGCTGAGTCTAAAAGGATGCACAGTCTAGAGGTTTTTTTTTTTAAGTTAGTGCATACAGAATATAAATATGAAGAACTTGTAGCTACTTTAACATTTGTCATTTTTGTTACTTGCATTTGTCTCCTTTTTTACTTTAAGATGAATGTTAGAAAAAAATAAATAGCGGCTGAAATATGTTTGTCAGCTAATTATGAAATTAGCTATTTGGCATAAATTCTGGGACCATGTTAGCTAACTTTTAAAATAATATAAATAATTTTTGTTAGGGATCCACATTAAAACAGACAAGAATATATTTTCCACAGGTGTTAGATAAAAATGACAAGCTAAGGCAAAGGGAAAAGACAAAAAAAGATATGTAATTGGTAGGGGTGCAACGATACTCGTATAGATATTGAACCGCTCGATACAGTGCTTTCGGTTCGGTACACATATGTATCGAACAATACAAAATTTTTAATTTATTTTATCAACTTTTCTTCTGACGATGCTGCCTGTGTTGAGAGCTCAGTGGATCTGCGTTCGACTACTCCGCCTAGGCTGCACTGTCGAGCGCAGATCCACTGAGCACAGCACAAGCTAGCAAGACAGAAGCTAAGCTCGTTGCAACATGGCAAATTGAACCTCCTGTCACTACCCGATCCGTACCGGAAACCCGATCGGTAGGGGAGACCGGGGATAGTTGTAACGTGGGTCAGTTGTAACACTTCCAATTTCTCCAATCAGGGCTAAGTTTCAAATGATGTGACTCATCCTGTGCATGCCCAACTCAGTTCTGCTATCACATGTGAAAAATCAGCACATTTTGTCAAACACAGACAATTTAACATGAAAAAAAGTAATTTGTATGCCAAAAAGTAAGTTTTTCTACTTTATTTCAATTTCTAATAGCATTATCTGCTTTGCAGTTAAACTCATCAAACTTAAATTATGTTATTTGTATGTCTATGGGGATATATTCTGTGTAGGTCTTTAGTGCTAATGTTTTAGCCGTTGGCTGTAATGTTAGCTAGTTCATGGCTATAGGAGTCTGGGTCAGTTGTAACAGCAACAGTCTGGGTTAGTTTTAACAATAATGCAGATGTTACAACTTACCACACTATTACTTTAACTTATATTAAACAAGTTGGGGCAATGACATCAGCAGAGAGAGATTCACTGGTCGCTTTTGTATATGCGGTTAATGCCATTGGCAACACAATTCCTCCACTGTTTGTGTTCCCCACACATACATTATGCAGACCACTGTGTCAGAGATGGACCAGTAGGAAGTACTGGTAGTGGAAATAAATCAGGATGGGTGCAAGAAACAGATTTCCTCATCTTTCTGAAGCACTTTGCAAACCACACCAAGGTAAGCCATGATAAAAAGTAATGGAATTGCGATGCTGGTGAACAACTACATTTTTTCAGCTTCATTGTTATGTTCAAAATTGGTGCAAGAGTGGTAGGTTATAATGCCCACTGATCCAATGAGGCCAAACTTAAGGAAGACCAGCCAAAATTAATGAAATATTCAGTTGCAGAAAATTCCATAAGTTGTCTTTTTTGGGGGTTGGAATATGTTCAAAAGCTAGATTTCTGCACTCTGTCACACACACACACACACACACACACACACACACACACACACACACACACACACACACACACAGCTACATAAATGGATGTAAGTGCATTCATGTGTTGAATAAACAAAGATTACATGTTAATGTTTTGTTAGTACCCTTATTTCATTGTGTTACATTTTACCCCAGGATATGTTAAAACTAACCCAGACTATGGGGTTAATTGTAACATTTCACTCTTTGTGTTTGAGACCATACCATGCAATGAGTAATTGTGCTGCAGAGAAAATAGCTGCACTATTTAATAGCAGAGACATGTAAATACTTTGCATTACATTTTGAATCCACTACCTTAAAAGAGCTCCAATTTACAGACAGAAATGTCAAAAATGTTACAACTATCCCCGGTCTCCCCTACCCCGCATGCGCGAAAGGTGTCTACTTCCGGTCGAAGCATTTTACGATAGTTACAGGTCAGAGTATCTGTTAAGATGTTAAGAATAACAAGTATCTCTTAAAATGTTTCCGATAATGAAACATTTAATATAATGTAGAGAAAAACAAAAAAAAATAAAAAGATAGTGACAGATCAGAACTCCCGATCCTTACTGCGCATGTGCAAAGTCGGACCGTACAAATCGGGTCTACCCAATCCGTACCGCGCATGTGCAGGGGTTTTCTTCTTCTTCTGTTCGTTTAATGGCAGTTTACTCCCCAGTATAAGAGGATACCGCCACCTGCTGACTGAGCGAATGAACCCTATTGTAAACTGAATTAGCGTCATTACAAACGTGTGTTAAATTTGATTTAGTGATAGTCGAGTGTGTTTATGCTTGTCTGTGCGGAGAAGATTGATTGGGATTGGGATAGTGATGATGATGTCCGCTTACACTGTCAATTGTCAGTAAACACTTAATCTGGCTGATGAATCTACACGTGAGATATTACAAAGTCTGTATTATTAACTCTGTAATTAGGCGCCATTCTTCTTATTTTACGGCGCTGTTGTTCAATCGGGGGACACTCTCTGTTGAGGAGAAAAGCATGAATTTGTTTGTAAACTGATTATCCATTGTTTAAATGTCCCGGTAGTCGAAAAGGAGGCAGAGCTGCTGAGAAATGCTAGGAGCTAACTGGGCGCTAACCGTATCATTCAAATATATTGAATGTCGCAATGTTGGCAAAGAGAGGAAGTGATGTAAAATTTGCGCATGCGGGGTACGGATCGGGTTTCCGGTACGGATCGGGTAGCGACACCTCCCCCACCCTCATTCAGATCTGGCCTTTGGAACTATTTTGGTCTTCATGTGAAGTATGACCCTGAAGCAGTGGCGGAGCGGGGGGGTGGCTTACTGGGCTTAAGCCCGGGTTGTTTTGTCAGAAGCCCGGGGTCTTTTGGACTGTAATTTTTTCATAGTTAGGTGCCTGGCTGACAACTGTATAAAACAAAGACTACACACAATATTCGAAGCACATAGTGCACACTGTGGGAATTTACGACTGTGCGTAAATCCCCCCTAATATTGGTATGATCCGAGCTCAGACACTAAGCGGGGCGGGGCAGCTGCTGCCTGCCAGTGCGCTGTTAGAGAAACGGAGCCAGGCAGACAGAGGAGAACTGAAGTTCGACCAGGTACCAAAGCAAATCATTCGTACTGTACAAATAATGTAAATATGACGGTGTATCACGAAAGATTGATATCAAACTGATCACTTGACCCATATTACGTTACTTGGTCTTTAAGTGAATTAACAAATGGCGAAATGAAAAGCCGAACAACAACAATGCTGTTTCTTTAGAGAGTCTTAGCTTACATGTATGTTTATTTCATATTTTCAGTTGTTACCCTCCACGGCTAAATAAATCGGTTTCAGTAATGCACTGATATACAAGAATGGACATAAGGTACTTCTTTCAAAGAAAAAACTCTGGTAGATGTTATTTTATATATTATGCTTTCTATGTTGTTCAGTATATTTCTATGCAAAACAAGAGGAATTTCAATACACAGCAGTATATTCACAGTTGAAACCAGATATTTACATACACTTTATGGAAAACACAAGAACATTTTTTTTACTGTACAACATCAATTTAGAGTAAACTTGTTTTGTTTTGGTTAAATAAATATTGAAATATCTTTTGAATTAGTTAAATGTCAGAATAAAGAGAGACAGAGCTGTCTATTTTTTATCACTTTCATCAAATTTAGGAGTACATATACACTAAGTTTGTTAATTAATAAGAAACTCCAGACGATTCCATTCTGAGCTGAAGAAGCTTCTGATAGGTTAGTAGAGTCCATGTGAGTAAATTGGTGGCACACCTGTGGATGCATAAAAGGTGAAACACTAAGTCTGTTTCTTTAACATGGGAAAATCAAGAGACATCAACCAAAACACCAGGAAAAGAATTGTGGAGCTCCATAAGTGTGGCTCAGTTTGAATACAATTTGGTGCCATTTGCAATTAAGAAATACAGACAATTTCTCTCTTTACTCTTAAAGTTAACAAATATGTTTTTTAGATTTAGCAATCTAAAAAAAATAAACATTTAGTTTGATTTGATGTTACAATTAAAAAAGTGTTTGTGTTTTCTGAAGAGTAAATATCTGGTTTCAACTGTATATTTGATGATTGTCAGCACAAAGAGGGAGAGAGGAGTATGAGGACAGAACAGAGATGGAACAAGAGCAGGTGAGACACACATGTTAGTCAAATGGTCGTTTACCAAAAGTATCACCGTATCACAGGTACTCATGTGTCTCGTACCTAGGGCTGGTATATCGAGTTTTTTAAAAATATCGATATATTTTCATACGAGATATAAGATGTGACAATATCGTTTATATCGATATAGTCTATGTTAAGTTATAATTATACTTGTGGAGCCGCAGGTTTGGCTCTCTTTCGTCCACTTTTGTCTCTACGCAACGTTACTCGGCCTCGCCTCTCCTTCACTGAACACAACTCCCCCTCCCCCATAGCTTCACCTGCAGGCAATGACAAGATGAAAGCGGAAAATCTCCGTTAGCGAGTTACCGTGTGTGGGGCTGGATGGCGTCAACGTGTTAGCGAGCTAACCGCGCTAACGACATGCAGCCCGGAGGGGCTGCCCAGCCTAAAATCCTTTCATTTTCTCAAAAATCGACAGTGCGCCTTATGTATGAATTCTGGTTGTGCTTACTGACCGCGAACCGATTTTATGTGGTACACAGCGCTCAGCAATCTGTCAAAAAATGTTTTAATATGACTTTGCTAAGCTACGGAGCTGCACCGCATGATGGATTGTCGGAGGATTACAGCTACCGAGGAGGAGCCTCGCGGAGTGATATGTACTGTGTGTGTATAAGGACCACAAATGGCACCTGTTCAGAGACGTGGTGCAGCCGTGAAATCTGTCTCTTTGTTATTATGCTCAGCGTCTATTAGTTTACATTTTGACTGCACAATTGTGAGCTTTTTGTTATGCACAAAAACAACATTTTCTTTTATTTATGGACCATGATTATTTAATAAATGCTGATAATTTATTTTTGAGTAATTTCTTCATGTACATCTACGCTGTATGTAAATAAAAGTGCCCGTGTGACATCTGGGACACAGTGTGACTAAGAACTCTCTTTTTGTTCTTAACTTATGGCTTTATAAAAAAAATCGAGATATATATCTTATATCGCCATCCAGCTAAAAAATATCGAGATATGAATTTTGGGTCATATCGCCCAGCCCTACTCGTACCTAGTGTTTCTTTTTAGGTTTGTTATTTTTCAAATTCTACATTTATTAAGTTATGCTTTGCACAACAAGGCTAAATAATTATATAAACTTTTCTCAATCTAAATAGTGGACTTTGGTAGAATTAAAAAATAATTGTAGTGCAGGTCTATGATGATTTTTAGTACTACTATCATCTAGTTCTGATTCTGGTTCTGTCTTGGTTAAGTCCTCAGTAGTCCTGATTTTGAACTGTTGTAGTCCCGTTTTAATTCCGGATCAGTTCTTGGTCTGGTTGAATTGGGGTTTAGTCCTCGTGTCTTGATACAGCCTTGCTGCTTAATTAAAAACCTAGTTTAAGGTGTCCTGCATATGTGATATATATTTTTTCCCATATGAAGTCATTCTTTTTTGAACAAAACTCAAAACAGAGCCTATTAATCTTTCAGTCAATTCTACCCCCCACCACCCCACACCCCACACACACACACACACAAAAAAAAATCCCACATGCTTACTACCATTTAGGGCTAAGCCCCGGGTGTTTCAAATGTCTGGCTCCACCTCTGCCCTGAAGGTAAGCGCGTCATGGACAAAAGTAAAACAGTATGTCGGATGTGCCACGCAATGCTCAATTACATGGGTGGGAACTACGGCGTTAGCGCAGTTTGCTCGTTAACATGTTGCCGTCCAGCCCCACGCACGGGGCACTCCGCGGTAGCTCGTTAACGGAGATTTGCCGTGTTGTGGCGTTAACGTCATTTCAGATTAACGCTGACAGCACTAGTGGGAACACAATGAATATGACTGCACATTTACACCGATATCATCCTAGTGCAAAGACAAGTGGAAGCAGACAAAAACAACAAGCACGCATGCTACAAACTTTACCCGAGTCATTTAGACAGCACATAATTCTCCTTATGGGGACCTGATATGTTTAATATGCTGCTGAGAATATAGCCCAGAAGAAGCGTATAGTATAGCTTTTATTTTGGAAAGAGCCATTTCTCTGTAATAAACTCTCTTTTCCAAACATGAGTGATTTCTCGATCAGATAGATTTATTTTTTTATTACTTTGTTGTTTCAGCAACATTAAATTTAAAAACTGTACTTTTCAGATAAAATATATATTTATAATTTTAATAAATGACAAATTAAAAAAGCATAAACATTTTTTGTATTGAAAAAATATCGAATCATGACACCAAAGTATCGAACCGAACCGTGAATTTTGTGTATCGTTGCACCCCTAGTAATTAGGTCATTTTAGAACAACAGTTAAGACTCTTAGGAAAAATACATGACTGAAAAACTGTATGCTGTTACCTTCAAACTAATAATAAAAATTTTAGCTGATACATTATAGTGTTTTTTATATCTAGTTATTTCATTAGCTTTTTGGTATCTAAATTAATCTAACTTCTCTTTTTTATTCTTTTGTAATATTACTGCTTTTTATTACAATATAAAGCTTCACATAAATTACAGTACTTCTATCATATCCTGCTTGCATCACAGAAATATATATACTGTGTCCTTTGGCAGCTGTTCCTTGATGCCCTGGCCATCAAGATATTGGAAGCCATGAGATAAGGTTCTTTTTGTAAAGAGGAATAGAGGTGACATTAGGTGTTTGGAGGGTTGGTTGGTCATAAGTCTGACAATGCTTTCATTGCTGGTAATCTCTAGGCACTAAGAGGGCTTGGTTTGGTTTTATGTACTACAAGCCACCTGGTGGTGACACAGTGGTGAAGTGGTTAGCAACGTTGCCTGTTCTGAGTTTGACTTCTCTGGCTAACTCTTTTAGGCAGCATTCTCCCATTGCTTGTGTGGGTTCTCTCCAAGTACTCTGACTCCCCCTCACAGTCCAAAATTAAAATGTTAGGTTAATTGATCATTGTAATTAACCTACTCCATAGGTGTGAATTAATGTCAGCATGGATAGTTGTTTGTCTAACCCTTAACCCTGTGATAGACTTGCAACCTGTCCAGGTGTGTGTGTGTGTGTGTGTGTGTGTGTGTGTGTGTGTGTGTGTGCATTTGTTCCCATTATTTTCTCCTGCAATGCAACAGTCACCACCCACAGCTAAATGACACTGTGAGCAGTTAAAATCACAAGTCTGACCATTTGTCCACCAGCTTATCAGCTTTCAGGTGTCTTGGGGTGCGTCCCATGTTCCTTTGTTAATTCTCCTGAGTTTTCACCTGCTCTCAGTACTGATCGGTCAGATATGTTTAGGTGAGGAAATCTGCATAGTGGCATTCTGTTTATTCTTCAAACAAATAGTCCTGGCACAACATTGACTGCTTCCGTTGCTTACCATAAATAGCTTTGAGGAAATAGCTCTGCATGTGGGGCAATTTTAAATTCAAAGTGAAATGAGTTGTATTCTGCTGAGCACCAGGAAAGCTTTCTTTTTCACAAAGGCACAGGAAAATGATTCACTTCCATTCATTTTTGATCACAGGTGCCCCCAATATAAACTCAGACATTACATTCTTCTGTCAGATGTTGCACAAGGAAATATTTTTCCAAAATATTTTTACCTCCTAGTTGATATGAAACATATTAACTAGGTTTTTATTTCAATGACATACTGCATGTAATAAATGCTAATGTCAATCAAATTTATCATTATTGTGCTTTCTTGATTAATTTTATGTACACTACATTGCCAAAAGTAGTTTCTTATCTGCCGTCACATGCATATGAACTTGAGTGACATCCCATTCTTACTCCATAAGGTTTAATGTGATGTCAGCCCACCCTTTGCAGATATAACAACTTCTGTTCTTCTGAGAAGGCTTTCCACTAAGTTTAAGAGTGTGTTTATGGGAATTTTTGACCATTCATCCAGAAGTGCATTTGTGAGTGCTTCTGGGCACTTCCAGGATTAGAAGGCCTGGCTCGCGGTATCCGCTTTAATATTTTTGCAAAGTTATTCTGTTCAAGTCAGGACTCTGTGCAGGCCAGTCAAGTTTTTTCCACACCAAACTCGCTCAATCATGTCTTTAGGGACCTTGCTTTGTGCACTGGTGTGCAGTCATGTTGGAACAGGAAGGGGCCATCCAAAAGCTGTGCCCACAAAATTGGGAGCAAGAAATGGTCCAGTATATCTTTTTACGCTGAAACATTAAGAATTTATTTCACTGGAACTAAGCCCAACTCCTGAAAAACAACCCCACGCTATAGTCCTGTCACCATCAAACTATAGTCAGGCAAGTATCGGCACCCTGACAACTGCCAAACCCAGATCCGTCCATTGGATTACCTGATGGAGAAGTGTGATTTGTCAATCCAGAGAACATGTCCCAACTGCTCTATAGTCCAGAGGTGCCGTGCTTTGCACCACTGCATTGGACTTGGTGATGTAAGGCTTGGATGCAGCTGTTCAGCCATAGAAACCATTTCCATGAAGCTATCTCCTTGAGCTAATCTGAAGGCCATATGAAATTAATTAATTGACTCTGCAGAAAGTATCCACTCACCTGCTTGATTTTATACACCTGTGGCCATGGGAGTGATTGGAATACCAGAATTCAATGATTTGGATGAGTAAGTGAATACCTTTGGCAATATAGTGTTTTTATAGTGTATTTTATTTCTTGCATTTTTTTTTTACATAGATTGCTTGTCTTTGTGTAAAAAGCAAGAAAAAAAGAGATTCCTTAAAATCTGAATGTGCTGCTGGTTTACATAAATCATTGTGCACTACATTAGACAATAAGAAGAAGCAACATTTAGAGGTGAATGTTTGTCACCATATAATGATCATAGAAATATCATTTTGAGGATGTATGACTTTTTCTTCTTTTTTATGCTCTGTTAACCCTTTAGAGCCGATCGGAGCGGGAACGCTCTGTTATGCGTAACTATTTTTAAATCCCAGTAGCACTGCAACCACGTAAGCTAGCGCAAAAATTTTTTTTGCATATGAAACCGGAGGAGTTGTACTTACATCTGATGCCATCAGCTTGTCCTAGGTCACGGTTTCCTTCCACATAAAGCTTTGCAAAAACTGCATAAAAAGCGCTTGCAGGAACAAAAACATAATATTCCAGAAACACGCTTTACCGATCTGATCAGCTGTTCAAAACACTTCCTACGTTGGAATAGACGTCAGCGCGAACTTTTGCATTTCCGCCATTACCTGCCCGAAACCGGAAGTGACGTCATTTTCGCGGAAATGTAGTCTTTTTTGCGATCAGGGCCTCAGGGCCTATACTGCTCTTTTTAAAAGTTATCTTTGACTTTATGACTTTCTGTGTCGTTTCTGGGATGCTTAGGACTCATATTGCACTGCTGGAAATAGTTTATTTTGATGCATATGCTGCTTTTTTGCAAATTTGCAGTATAATATTTATTTTCGTTTTTCCTGCAGTGTATAAAAATTGGTGTATTTCAAAAATAAAACTATGAAGACACTCAAAATAAATTTCCTGTGGTAGGAAACTATTTTGTGCGACTTTTTTGTATTTACAGTTTTGAGGGATAAGACTCTTAAATTTCTCTAACTACAAATATATGTTAAAAAATCAAAAACGATTTTCAATTTTTTTGTAGTTTATTGCACTTTTTTGCAATTTATGTAATTACTATGCACTTAATGAATACATATTATTAAAATCTGGGCTATAATGGTTGTATTGATGTATAGCAACTTGAAATGCTCCCAAAAATGGCTCCACAGCATGTAAAAATATAATATAAGCTCTGGCGGACTTGGTTCTATGGTAGGTCTTAAAGGGTTAAAGACACACGTTAGACTTATGCATGCACATCAAAGTATTTCTGCCTGTGAATTTACCTGTATCTTAATGTTTTGCCTGATTAAAGTATTTCCTCCTTACTGCTGATTTCATCTCACATTATCATTCGCCTGTGTGGGTGACATTTTCTCACTTCATTAAATTACAAGATATTAAAAAAAACACACAAAAAACCAACCTTTGCCCTCATCGTCCCTTATGAACACACACTGAGCACAATTCTATTTGCTCATCTGCTTTGCAGTACCCGACACTTCCCAATTGCTTAAGTACAGTGTGTTAATTAAATTTAGTTACAGGGGATGAGTTTGAAAAAAATGTGTAATTTACAGTGGTTTAGTGTGTGTTTTATTAATTCCATTAACTAAATACCATCTGCAACAAATGCAGCATCTATCTGCATCTAGGTCAGCCTGCACGAACATCATCTCACCTTTCTTGCATGGTTGCATTCATTTATTTCACAACCTGACTTGTCTCGCTGGCTTTTCCACCCTGCTGCTCGAATCTTTTCTGCCTCTGGGTCAGGGAGGTCAAAGTTGAACTTAGATTCTTACTGACTCCATCTTTTCCACTTTGTAATCCTGCACCGTCTGTGGCCCGATTTCTTGTGAGTGGCAGATGTGAAGCTCATCATAAACAGCCTCGACACACTCTCTGACTCCATCTGTCTCCAAGCATGGCTGCTTAGAGAGCCGGTGGTTTGTTGTAGTTCTGTAAGAGGGAACTGTGGTTTTAGTTATCTTGACCCAAACAGGATATTTCACAGCATCAACACCTCAAGGGTGAGGTGTTGAGTAAACTAAAGTGGTCAGTCTTTGACACTGCAGTTTATTGCACTGGTAGAAGAAGCAGTGCAATAAGTTAAAAGTTAGAAGTTAAAAGTAGTGTGGGAAGGCTAATGTGTGGTAGCAGTAAACCAGGGCCGTGCAGAGAAGGCCTGAGCTCTGTATTTTGTTTTTTTTGTGTTTGTTTTTTCTTCGCTGTCACTTCGAAAAATGATTCAATTATTATGATTATTAAAAAAAATGTTGACAAAAAGTTCCTTAAGTATAACATCTCCATAGTAACGTGATGCTGTTATAATGTATCAATTATATACATTACACAATATAAAAATAGTATATGAAGTAGATTTTGTCCAGTTATTTATATGTAAATAATATTTTGACACTAGAGGGTAATAACTGACCATGATTTTACAAACTTTAACTAATCTGAAAATTTTGAAAAATATCTGTCTCCTAACGCTTGTTTTCAGTTAGAATGAAAATATTAATGTACAGTTCAAGTCTATCAAAGCTGAAGGTTTTTAAGCAAAAGTACTTTAGTACTGTGTTTTTCTTTCTTTTTCCTGTTCTCTGCCATTTCAGTTCAACTTTTGCTCCCAATGAATCATTATCTTTTCCCCCTCCCCTCACCCCGTTTCGTACGGGGGCAGCATCATAAGACTGCAGTGCCCTTTCAGAGAGGATAACTGAATCCCCACTGGAGATACTTGTGTAAATGACCGTGGGAAATGAATGTACTTTAGAACACAGTGATACTTGGTCCACGTGGAGAGGGAAGCCTTTGCTAGCTAAATCCTCTAGTCCCTTGCATGGTGTTTACCCCTGGCACCATATCGCCCCAGATCTGAAATCCTGACTATCCTCAAAACCCCATTACAGACGTTAATCCCCAGCAGTGTGTGCTCTATACTCCTCACTCTGGGAGGCATTATGGTTAGACTGAGTAATTTCATTTTTGCTGAACCAATAACCAAATACTCCTTTTATCATTTTTGGGCTTTTTTTCTTATTCTCCAGATTTGATTTTGCACGTATATATAAGATATATAGAGAGATATATAATTTGCCATGAATTATATATCTCATTACAGACACTGTTAGATTGTTTGTTTGCTGGACTTGTTGGGACAGTGGGATGCTACATGTGAGAGTATGCTATTAAAAATACAAAGAGCAAGCAGAAGAAAATTATTGTCAGAATACAGAATTCCTGAGGAAGTGCAAGTATTTTTTTTAAATGACAAGAGAACTGAAAAAAAAAGATAAAAATGGTTACAGCAGAGCCTTGGGGCGGTGGTCCGACTCATTCCTGCCAGATATATCTAAATGAATCTTGCTTTCATGCAAATAGGTCTGATGGAAAAAGACAAATTCAGTATGCATGACAAGAAAGTGACCATCAGGATGCATTTGTTGGGAATAAAACCGAGTCTGCAGATAAAAGATCCATGTTGATACCACGTTGTCAAAAACGATGCCGAAGCTGGAAAACAAATTATAAGTGCTCCTTACGCATTTCTACACAAAACATAGCACAGCTTTTAGATTTAATAAGGTAGAATTGGAATAATGAAAGGAAACCATGCAGAAATTGGGGTGAGGGTGGGGGGATTCTTTTTTTATCACTTTAAGACATAAGCTTAAAGATACGGGAGTAGTTAAGTTTAGGCAGACAAGTCCGATATAATTTCTACAATTGGGATATGTTCTACACTAGGCAGAGTATTTTATTCAGACATGAAATCAAGATAAGTAGCCCACAAAGAAATTACTCATAAGGAGAGATTTCTGTTACATGCTGGAATAGTTTTATGGTCACAGGGGTTCAAGATATGAATGTGTATGCGGGAAAAATAAGTATGGTTCTGACATAGATATCTTTAGCAGTCTGACTAAGAGCTGGATTTCAGGTTCTCTCTGTGCAGTTGACCCCTGAGGAGAATTTTGTGCATGAACACAATGTTAAAGTAGAACTACTAACTTCCCACAACATTCACTTTCCTTTATCACAGAGATCCCCCAGTATTCATAAGGAAGTGTTTCTTCTTCTTTTTTGTTTCCTTATTGTTATTTTTTTTTATTTTATTATTACACCAATATCAATAATACAATTTAGTAGTAGTTGGAAAAAGACAACAAAAGTAAGAAATATAAGAAAAACAGTTGCTAACAATGGAAAGTGAATAGCAATTGCATGCAAAAAAAAACTTTTGTTCAGTAGGGTGTAACGTCTACTGCTTGATAACTGCTTACTAGAAGTACAAGGCCATCCACAGACGGGTCTTGCAACAATTGATACAGACTTTCAAGTTAGATGATATAATTTAAAATGCAGTGCATTGAATTATACAATAAAAACTGTTCTTTTTTTTTTTTACATTATTTATTACTTAGGTATTATCAGTAATTCTGAAGCAGCTCTCCATGGAAAAAGTAAAATAAGAGAAACATTCCCATTCAGGTCACATTTTTCAATGTAGCTCTCATCTCAGCAGTGCAAAGCTTCCCATTTTCCTGCGGGAGCTTGCACTTATATAGGATCAACAGCACCATATAGGCAAAGAAACAGTGTCCATCTCTAATCTAATGCAACAAATGTTAGATAGAAATTTGTCTTTCTTCTTCTTGTTTATTTTTGAGGGGTTGCTGAAGAAGAAAAATGTTCAAACAAATGAATAAAGCAATGACAGGGAAATCATATTGTCTAATGTGTCATATGTAATGAATGTAAATGACCATAAAATGTTCAACAATTGGTAAGTAAATAGGTCATAGTCACACGCCGAATACAAGATTCTGTTGCTACAATAAGAATTGGTAACAGAATCAGTGAGGCCTGCTGGCTCACTGCCCGTATCGGATCCTCTCAGACCCCCTCTAAAGCCTCCTAGGGGGGCCTTTAATAGAACAACAGCTGTGCCGATGCTATTTCTCATTTAACTCACTTAGAAGCTGCCTTCTTATCACAGGCTCAAAACAAAAACACTAGGTTGCCCTTCCAGCACTTCCCTCTTTCTCTACAGCTCCCTAACATGATTGTAAACTTTTAAAATTTAATTGAGGTTCTGGAGAATTGCTTTGTGAATTTGATCGAAGCCTCCACTAGAAAGCTTTCCTCAGAGCAAAGCTCCTGCAGCAAGCCCCTGTTTCACTATACACAAGCGGTGAAAGAACACAGAAAGCTCCACATACATAACCATACACACACCCAAGAGGGCACTCTAATATAATTAGGTACAAACCAATTATTCAAGCAATCAGTCTCAGTTTGATGATGTGTCAACATTTCGTGTCAGTCCTATTTCCCAAACTGTTCTTGAGCTGCATCACTAATTTTGTATTCATACTCAGCATCCATAAAAGCTTGCACTCTCTCCTCAATTTTAATCATTGTAGTCTCGGCAATCAAGAGCGAAGAAACTGTTGACAAGAGGTCAGAAGTCGAGTTATGAAATATTACAAAAGTGTGAATTTTAATGAGCCACTCTGCTAGTTATCCTCCCACAGTAAATGCCCAAAATGGACTACTTAAATGCATATTGCTGCCTTATCACGACGGGTGTGGAGGCAGAGCAATTTAAAAGCATGGTAGAAATTTTTGAGATGGAAATATGAGGAAGAAGGAAATAAACTACAGGTGATGTACAGTAATGTACCTGTCAAACAGAAAAACAGTTTTGAGTATGCAATTGGCAAAATGGAAAAAGTCAAATAGAAGAGAAAGTACGTACTTAGCACACAGAGCAGAGCAACTAATTGTTATTTCCTTCTCTCTCGCTTTCTGTTGTGTGTGTCCCTCTTTTGCTTTCTCTGTGTCTTTAACTGTATTGCTTACTGTCATTAAGTATTTAACCTTTTGATATGTTATGTCACTTTAATTTACATATCAACAAATTCACATTAATCAAGATAAGGCTTTGAAGATTTTTTAAAGTATTTTAAAGGTTTACAGAAGCATATTAAGAAAGTAATAACATGTGGGTTCCAAGCTTTTTTGGATACATTATTCATATATGGTATTTGCCCTTTGCTGGGAGGTCAGCAGATATGAATTTAGTATCTTATTCAAGGATCAGAATTCCCTTGAACAAAATTAAAGAAAACTTTTCTCAGTAAAGCTGAATTTTATTCTTGTGGCATTATATGTACAAAAGAAAAAAGGAAAAACCTTCAGTAACCTGCGTTTTAATCCCTGTTTGTTTTTTCCTCTTCAATTTCCCATCTCATTTTAGAATTGATTAATTTTCAGATGTATGGGTTTTTTATGTATTACTTTCACTTTGCTTTTCAACTCCATTATGCAAATGAAGGGGTTTTCATAAGGCTGATGGTTGATCTATATCGGCATTGACTCCTATTGAGTCCTAACAGTAATGGCTGCCTCCAGTTAAACGATCCCTAGAGATCCGAGGCAAGAAAAAAGAAAAACTTACTGAGACATGTTTTCCTCTTGACATGACATGGTTTTTTTTTTAACTTTAACTAAAATAAAGCATGAAATAAAGTATAAATGAAAGCAATCTGATGTCATCAAGCTTTCCATAAGGCTATCCTAATTGTAGGATCACCACCTCCCACTTCATATAAGGTATGTTGCTGTGACCTGCTTTCTGTCAACAACCAAATATAGTTTTTAGACTCTTTGGATTCTTATGAGTTAATCCCACTAATGATGGTGTTTCCAAAATATTTCTCTGTCTTTGTCATCTTCTGCTGAGATGCTATGTATCTAGCAAGTGATTAGTACTGAAATGGGACACCTTGGGAACTTTCGTTCAAAGAATCCTCGTTCTCCTCACATTATCATAATTTGCCAGCCCTATCAAACTAAATTCAGGAAAACCTTATATAGAAATAAGCACAAGATCAGTTGAATGTATGAAGAATAACAAAGAGTAGCTAAAGTTGGCCTCCTAGAGTTAGCTTACTAACTTTTTTCAAATAAAACAGAACATTTTGACAAGCTCCACAGGAGGTAAGGCTTTTGGCTCCACTCTGGTATGAGATACCTTAGCCTTTTGACAACACAGCCACCTTTTTAATTCACCTGTCAGGTCAGGCTGCATGTAGTCAGTGCAGCTCCATTTATTTGTGTCTCGTCAAGAAACATCAGCACTACCATTCTGTTTAAACTGACAAGAACAGATGACATGTTTGCGCACGTCACAGTGAATCGTTCTAAGCAGTCGGGAGACATCAAAGTGTGTTCTGGAATCTTTGTCATTCCATGTTCATTAGGGAGACAAACTAAATATGCTCTATAAAGAACTTCTTAGAGTCCTTGAAGCAGCTTAACCCATTTATTTTCTTCTTTGGCCATATTTCTTACTAGAATCTTAACTTGGGGCTAACACCAGTTAGGAATCATGAAGAGAAGTGAAAAAATGATCAGTGGCTAGTGGACTGCAGAACATGAAAGCTTTTATGAGACCAATTAAAGCATAAAATTAACAGAAAATGTTCCATCTTCTTTGCACATTCCCATTTTAATTCCTAAAGGAGAAGGCCACAAATCAGTAGTCTATTAACACATCTGTCCAAGTGAGTAATCCAAAATATTGGCTCTGGACTTGCTGTGATCATCAAATTACTCACAAAGACACCTTATTGGCATGCTACACAGCAGTACAGGTGAAATGACAGTAGCTCCCCAGACTCTCTGCACCACATTGCAGGGCTCTTATTTCATTTTGAGGAAAACTACCCCACCCTGCATCACCCACCCCAGCCCTCCACCCCATCCAGCACACACATATACACATACACCTCCTTCAGACCATCTCATAACCCATGCCCCTTTTGCCATTTCTCATTCCATTAAACCCTGAATTATTCAAAGCAGATGAAATTGATTTCTTGATAGTTTAATCGCAAATCAAAACCGAACCTTGAGCCCAGTTCGTTCCCTTAGGACAATTTTTGACAATCAAATATTCATGGAGAAATGAAATGTTAGCAGATCATTTCTGCTTCTGGCTGATTAGGCAGACACAATGAAATTCAGATGGAGAAAAGAAGGAGGCATGGAATTAACTTACTCCAATATGCCACGGAAAAATTGAAAGTGAGATAAGATTTTCAGACGATCTAGCAAAAGCCCTTATATATGAGGCTTGCCATTTTCTTTTATATCAAGCCAATTTGCAAAATAGAGTAACTTTAAGATTAGATGTGTGTACCAAACCTGTATTTAACATTATTCATAAGAAGTCCTTTACTCACAATGTTAGGTGTAATTGTATTACAGTGTTTATGATAATGCAATAAGTGAAGAACAAGATATTAAGCAAGTCATAACTTGAATATTTTTTGGGTCCCTTATCTGCACCAGCCTCAGGATAACCCCAAGTGCAAGATTAAATGACATATTAAGTTGACTCTGTTTTGTAATTGGTCTGATATCAACACCAAGGTTTAAAAAAATTTGAATAACCAGAAAATGCTTTGTCTCATGAATTCCAACATGTTAAATTTGGTGATAGGGTCTTTAAAAGCATGAAATAAATTATAATATTCCTGCTAGAATGCTTTATAACTTTCTATAAGTCCTATAGTATGCTAGCAGCAATACATTAAAGAAGATGTGGTGCTTAGAATAGAATAGCCTTTTAATGTCATTATACGTGTACAATGAAATTGCAAGTACTTTTTTTTTTTACCTTTAGTAAGGCTCGCTGATTTTCCTAGTTTCCAGTGGGAAGAACAAGGGGAATATTTGGGTTATGTTATATTGCTGAGACCCTAGCTCATGTAAAGAATGCATTTTTAATTATTTCTTTTGGGAATTAGTTGGACCTGAGAAGTGTAACAACGTTCTGTTCAAAGTTTTATCTTTAAACAGGAAGTCATATTTTAGTTATGTCTTCATATTTCACAGCGTAACACATTAAAGTGACCATTGTATAAGGTATAGAACACTTCATTTGAGCAGAATGAGGTGCAAATAAGCCCAAATGACTTCTTAATGCCTTTTTTTTCTTGTTTCCTGTTATAATGAGTGTTGGTTAAAAATATTAATGTATTGGGGTTATTCCATTAAAGGCTTCCAGTTCTGCCTATACACTATTAATACAACTGGAACTGTTTACTGAGTTCAGTGTATGTCATGGGTCCTAATTTAAGGTTTCACACACTGTCAGGAGGGATGCACTCTGTCAGTCAAAGCATGAGCAAAATGTGTGCTATATTTCCAGTCAGTGTGTGTTGTTTATCATTATTTGTGTACCCATGAAAATTGAAGTGTTAATTACATTTAATCAACCTTATTCAGCTGTCATTCACTTACACATAAGGTACATTTTACATCAAAAGATTTTTTTTAATTAAGTAAGATTTAATACAACTTTACTGTATCAGAAACTACTTCAATTAAATCAAAATCAAATCAAATCAAATCACTTTTATTGTCACATCACATGTGCAGGTACATTGGTACAGCACATGCAAGTGAAATTCTTGTGTGCGAGCTTCACAAGCAACAGAGTTGTGCAAAATACAATAACATAAACAGGCAAAATATACGAATGGCTAAATCTGAAACTAATAAATATATGTACAATATATAATAGTATATGCAAAAAAATAATAATAATTCTGGATGTGTATATGTAATTAATGGTACCAAGATTTAAATCCTGGTCATGTTAATCCAAGGAGCTTGGAAAGAAAAGTGACTGGACTTCTTTAAGTTTCTTGAAGACGTTTCATGAGGACATTTGTATACCAGATAGAAGCCAGGAAAATAAACCAACCTTTCTCCTCTGAACCATCAAAGGTATACTCTCAGTGGGAGGGGTACAATTTGAAAATAGCCGCACCAAAGCTGGAGCTAAGAGCAGACCACATAATTCCCACCTACTGGCTAAAGAAGCTAACTGCACTCCAGACTGACCAATCTGTGCAATTTCATGAAAGAAATAAGTATTTAATCCCTTTGTAAAAATGTGCTTAAGTACTTGATGTACATCAAGCCTTGATTTCCAATAATTTCTTTCCTGACTGTACAAGTACCTGGGAATCCCACTGGCAAATGGGAACCAGGAAGGTGTGGAAGGTGAAGGCAACAATGGTTCCTTTGGTAATCGGAGCACTCGGGGCAGTGACCCACAAACTGGGCAAGTGGCTCCAGCAGATCCCAGGAACGGCATCTGAGATCTCTACCCAGAATAGTGCAGGATCCTCAAGCTCTCTGGCCTCTTGTAGACGATTTGTGCTTGAAGGATAAAGAACATCTTGTAGGGTGAGTGGGGAATTTATTCAGTGTGTGTGTGCACATGTTTATATCATTCTGTCTTTATAAACAAATGTGGGTTGTTTTTTTTTCATCTGACTATATAGAGTGGTATAAGGAATATATTAAGAATTGCAAGATAAATTATGCATACATGTCTGGGCATATATAAGATACTCGAAAAAGTGTCTCAGGCCTGATAAATAGCAGAAACAGATTTTTGAGTGTTTTTATTTTTGTTGTTGTTGTTGTTCTTGTTGTTGTTTAAAATAACAAGATTTAAATACCAGCAATTATTTTAAGTAAAAGTGATTTAATCGTTTTATATGAAGGCTTTTTTTTTTCGTTAACAATGCCAAGAATGACATTTCACACTTTTATTTGTAGATTATTCTGATTACATCATAAGTATAAATTTTGTATTCAAGTTATTCCTAAGCTTCATGGGTTAAAGCTTCAAAACAGTAGCTGAGCAACACTGCTTATTTTTATATTTAATTTACTGAAGTATGTTTGTAGTTTCCTACTTCAAATTTCACTTTCTTATCAGTGCGTATGAGTGTTGTCCAAAGCCTAACACAGAGGTGGCTTCAAAATGACTCATCCTTTGATGGCAGTAAGTGCAGATATTCACAGTTAATTTGTTTGGATCGAGTGGATATAAGGGCGGGAACAGTAAAGGTTTCTTTGAAAATAACAGTGTTATCTGACAGAAAACACTGCACCTTCAGGTCACGAACACTTTCTGCAGTTCCTCATATAATACCATCTTTAGAAAGTCATTTCACTGAGGAGTTCACTTTGCAAAGATGTTCTTTCTCACTTTTATACCAAAGTTTATAATTTCACATAAATAAAAACAGACCATAAATGCTGCTCTTCCTTTCCAAATGTTAAAGCCAGTATTAAGGTTTCATATTGTAATAAAATAATGAGCAGTAATGGGGTTAATAATGGTAATGGTAAAATGGTATAATGGTAATGGTAAAATGGTATAATGGTAATGGTAAAATGGTATAATGGTTTTCAGCTACAAATATGAGATAACCTATCTGACTAGATGCAATTTTGTTAATGTTTAAAAAATATAATAAAATATACTACTGCTGTAACTGTACATTATTATAAAACTGAATCAGTACTACTGAGTAAAATCAGTATCAGTAAACTTTTTATTCCAAGAACAGGTAAGACTGTAATTTCATTTCTCTGTATCTATTTGAATAATGACCTATACCTGGACATTACCACTGAAATGGATTCTAGATACAGTGTGTCTGGAATTCACCCCTAAGGTGTGATCTTTGGATGATTAGAATCAATTTGTGAACCTTGGGACTGTACAATAAGCCCATGTATTTCTTTTTACAGATATAAAAAGAAAATGAGTGATGGGGTGGTGAATGGTGGTACAAAGAATAAAAGCACAAGATCAAACAGCATCACAGGGAATGAGGAAGTAAGGAGGAATTTTATAATACGGTTCTGCCTGCCTGTCTGAATGCGTGGCTAATTCATTCACCATCTCTTTCAGCTGAAAGCAGCTCAGATCTGACTGTATCTTATCAAGGCAAAGGGTGAGTTACTCACACTGACATGAAGAACAGTAATATCTGATATATTAGCTCAACAGATTGCATTACTGCTCAGAACATACTTGTGCCCAGCTGCTTCCATCTCTCTGCAGTATCCTTCCTGGGGTTATGTTATATTTACAGTCTTGAAATGACAAAAAAATATATAGGATACACAAATATTTTTGTGTTTTTCTGTCTTTAAGGTCATTTTGTGGAAAGCAGCTGATTATAGACCAACACTGCAGGTAATACTGGATTAGGAATTTACAGATTGGCATTAATATTTATTTGAGCTCAGATCCAGATTATTTTATGTAAATGTAACGTGATGCTACAGCTCTTTGTGCATGCAGATATATACAAAAATAGGATAAAAGCATTGCAGCTGACCTCCTTACAGTTAACACAGTTGAAACTCTTGTGATGTACGGCCTTTTAATAATGCAGAAATGCACTTGATCACCACACTACTCAGCCTCCTATGGGATCATGACATGCATTAAAGGAAATAAGCTATCCCGAGACGTCTCCTGCAAGGTCAATGTAGTGTATCATGCAATTGGAAAATGGGTCGAAATGAGCAGTCACACTTGAGACATTGCGTTCGTCCCAATGCTCCACTAAACAAGAATTCATTATTTACTTACAATCATTTGTACCACATGGGAACTTTCTTTCTTACTTACAATAAATACTGTATGTGCATTCTCATTGTTTTTCTAATATACCATATAGTGACATTTACAGCAGTGGAGTACAAATATAAATGCACTTTAGACTCTATTGTGCTTTGGCACCATGTCTCATACTACCTCACGAGACATTCTCTGTTGTGCATAATTTACTATATTTCCATATTGTATTAATGTTTTCACTTTTCAGCTTTTAAATTAACATTTTCTAATACAGCACATTTAGGCGAAGGACATTCATAGATCATTAACAAAAACAAAAAGAGAGAAAGAAAGAAGAAGACAAAATAGAACAATGTTTTTAGGTACTCTTTGAATATAACAGTGTTCTTGCACACCCTGTGTGTCAGAAAGCAGCCCAAAGGGCAGTACATGTTTGGCAGAGGAGCTATTCCAGTTGTTTAAGTTCTAAACAACATACATCATTTGCTGATATTCTCTCCAAGGTTACAGAAGTGCTTGCGTTTGTGGAAAATGTTTCACAAGGCTTTATCAGACTGATTGAGCCAAAGCCACTAACATACCTGTGGGCTACAGGCCAGTGTGGCTGTGGTAGTCATAATAAAAAGGCTACAGTACAGTTTTTATTGTGCTTAAGTTTTGTGTAGGCACTTAATGATGCAGAATAAAAAGGAACGCTTTGTAATTATTATGATTGATGCTCCACTGCCATCAAGTGGAGAGGCAAGAGTCTGCAACTGAAGGCCATTAACAGTGAAGTAGATAATGTGAAGATAAAACGTCCATGGGGAAATTTATACTGTTGTTCATGTATGTAGTTTCTTTATTATTTGCTATTAGATTGAAAGCAAGAAAAATTGCCTTCTTCAAAACTCAAAAACAATACACCCTGCTCTGAAGGTATATTTCATATAATTTACTTTGTTTAATGTTAACTGAGTAGGTTATAGTCTGATCTGAACTTACCTATATGTCACATATTTTTCATCATGATTCAAATTAAATATAACAGCTGAAAGCCATGAAGGTTAGTGATTTTCACCTGGATTCACCTGACTGGTCCATGTCCTCCCCAGCTGGTAAAATGCACCCAGTAGAAAATGCTTTGCTTCTCACAGATGTTGAATAAAATGGTCCTGCAGTCTGTTAAGACACATCTGGTTTTGGAATACAGTCTGTCTTGGGTCTCCAAATGCACTGAGGTTTCCTAACACATAATTCTGCTGATTCTTTCACCATTAGAGTTGAATAGACAATATCCGAGTGACCCTGGATGTATGGAGTTTGTCACTAGAAGTGCTACTAAAATTATTTTTCTTAAAAAGATATGTTTTTGGTTTTGGTTTTTTTCCCCACACTTTCACCAAGAAAGGCAAATTTACGTCAGTATAACTCAAATCTTGCAATTCAGCAAGGTTATTCAGGTACAATAAATGACACATACCAGTAAAGAAACATTTTTATCTGTGGCATGAGAATGCCATGTATTGTAGGAAATCTCAGTACCTTTTCTGAAGATGTGCCTAAGGGTTTGGATGTGACATCAATAAAATAAATCCATACTTCATTTCATCCTTATGTCAAAGATTATTTTCTTCTTTCTCCTTGAAAATGACAAATCGGCACTTCAATTAGATGCAACAATAAACCAGACACTGTTTGAAATGATAAGAAGGATCCAGTAGGAAAATGCACCCTTGTCTCAACTTCTTATCAATTATCAAAATTTGCGAAAAGTGAAACTTTTGAAACAAGGTGACATGGAAATCTAGACTAATGGTGTGACATGTCTGGAAGAGCTTGCAAAGCTTGTTTTAAAGGCAAGTCTTTAAAAACAATTATTCTTATCCTGTCTTGTCCTTTCATATGAGTCAAACTGTACCCATTTATTGAGAATACTTTTCAGCTGGGAAAATCGTGAAGACCTTTTCAGCTCAAACATTTCAAAAAAAAAAAAGATGTATGTCAACGTGTCTGCATGACAGAATACTTCAGCACCAAAAATGTTCCTTATCATTACTTATGCAGCCTATGAAACATTTGATAAATAAACTGATGACTTGCAAATGGTTATTTTGTGGCAGATTGATTTCAAAGTGCACACATCTACATCATTTACATTTTCACTGTTCTACTTGTGCAGTGTGGAGCCACATGGCATGTGAAATATGAGCAGATGATGCAAATGTACAAAAGAATGCATACTTTTTTATATTCCATCAAAGGTTCCACTATAGACAGTCATTAACATATGAAAGTTTATTTCTTGGGTACCATTACATTTAATGAGTTTTTGGTATATATTGCACTTCTTTTATTTCATATGTTACAATCATTCCTGTATAGTTAACTCTGCTTTATGTCCTCATGGGGTTAGTATCAGTCTTTTTTCAGTTTGCCTTTAATCTTTTTAAATTCATTTCAGTTGTACGCATTGTGGAGGTTTATGGAGGTTGTAGCAGTCAGACAATCGAAACGTCATCTTCCCTGGGTGCCTCATTGCCTTTATGTTTATATGCACATTATATTCTAGCTGTTATGGGTCTTCTGCCATTAATAACATTTTGATCTGTGCCAACTATGTTCCATTTAGCAATACTTCCTCATGACTGATACATAATTTTTTGTCTCATCCAAGCCAATTTTTCACAATATTTCATCACTGGATTCTTGGCCGTGTTCTGCGCAAATAGTGAGCTACAGTGAAATATAAGACAATGATGTAAAAAGGTTCCTGAAAGTGAGCAGTATTATTATTTTTAAAAGTACATATCAGCTCTTTTGGTTAACATTGTCTGCAAACCTGCCACCTTTACCTTGCTGCTGTTGATAGACTGAATGATGCCTGATCTGTATATGTGCAGTGTCATTAACCTGGGAACATACAGGTCAATAGTGCTGTCTTCACTACTAGCCTTCTCCCTGCACAGAGCATAACACTGTTACAAGACATAGATGGGAAACTGCTGTATCTGATTATGGAAGCTGAGCTGTACAACTCCCCAGTCCTGCTTTTAGACTCTGCTTCTATAACACCAGAGTTAGTCTTGAGTGTCCCAGCTGCTGCCTTGACCCGTGCTGAGGACTACTGGCAAAGGCTACAGGGTATACCCACAGCTGCGTTCAATTCAATTTTGTTCCTTTTAGCATCGAAGTGCAGCTGGCAAAAGCAAACATGGCAGAAAGCAAAGATCTTTTGGTACACATAATCATAATCAAGTTTTGTTTTTTTCTTATCTTGATTTCTCTAACAATAAAAAACTAGCCAATCATCTGATGCAGTAAGACAGTGCAATGTATCTAACACTCCATGGCATGGTGTTCCCTTCAGGCAATAAACTACATCTTTTTTGCTATTACGGTGTGCCTTAACATTTTTATTTATTTATTTAATGACACAAGACACTGTCAATTGCAGTATAGTTTGTTGTGCATTGTGCAATTAGACCATTTTGTTAGGGCAATAATTCTGAAACAGTGCTATTAAGCTCCGTGGGACTGCTTGTTTTCGGCTGCTTCAACACACTGTATTCAAATCATTATCTTGTTATGAGGCAGCTGCAGGATCATTTGAATTAGGTGTGTGGGTCCAGGGATTGGGGTCACAGGCGAACCTCTGTGTTAACATTTTGAAAGCACTGAGGGGCAGAATATATATGTAGGGAAAGTATGGATTAACATGATGAAATATAAGGGTCAGTTAGGGTCATTCCCTCAGTGAGGACAGTGAACATCATGAGTGTGAGTTTGAGGAACAGTTCAAGTCAAGGGGTCATTTAAGGGTCAGACATATAATGCAGGGAAAAAGTGGGTTTGGATAACCCATCCTGGGTGAAAAAGTAATTTCCACCTAAAAGTAATAACTGCTTATACAGCCTTTGGTAGCTAAAACTGCAATCAAGCACTTGTGATAATCTCAATTAGATTTAAGCCTAGACTTTGATTAAGCCACTCCAAAACCTTCATTTTGTTTTCTTTGAGCCATTCAAAAGTGGGCTCGTTTGTGTCATTGTCTTGCTGCATACCCAAAGTGTGTTTGAGCTTCAGGGAATTCTATTTTTTGGCAAATGTGAGACAAACCTTTGTGCTCTTTTCGGTCAGCAGTGGTTTTCACCATAGAACTTTCCCATAGATGACATATTTGTCCAAAATCTTTCTTATGGCTGAATCATGAACTCTTACCTTAACTGGGGCAAGTAAGGCCTGCAGGTCTGTTAATGTTGCTGGCAGTAATTAGGCCTGGGTGTTGCTAGTCATGTTGAAATCAGCTTTTCAAAACAAGTGGTTAATACCATAATAACAGTTAATTCATGATTTAACAAGAGAGGGTAATTACTGTTTCACATATGGCCAAAAAAAATTGGATAGCTTTTTTCCCTTAATAAATGAAATGATTGCTAAAAACTGTTATTGCCGGCAGTGGCTGTTCCACCTCATAAGACTACTTCATTTAAGATATTCCAGCATTATTAATTTGCTTTGACCGAGGAGCAAGTAGTCATTAATATTAATATTAACTAATGTTTATTAATGTTAATATTAATCTATAAGGATAAGCACTAGCACTTTATTGTTGATTTTTTTTTGTTGTTGTTGTTTGTTTTGTTTTTTCTTTTTTTGTATGGGTTAATCCATCTTTCTGTAACATATTCACCTTTAATGGTGAATATGGTGATTTTTTGTTTTTATGTTTGTTTTTATAACGGTATAAACAATGAAAGGTGGTGGATTGGCCAATTCGTCATCATCGACTCTGGGCTGGACCAATTACAATACATCTGTATTGAGGTGAAGAGGAAGCGATTTGTCCCATACTTCAGCTAGAATGAAAAAAACTCCAGTTTTGTGTCTTTTTTTCAGCTAGAATGAAAAAAAGACACAAAGCTGGAGTTATTCTGTGTCTTTAGGCTGCACAGCTGCCTCTTCTTCTCTCATTCTCTCCCCTCCCTCTCCTGTTGCTACTTCAATCATGAAACTGATCAATGATCAGTGGGATCGGCTTTTCTGTCGCAAGTCCCGTCTCTGTTGTTTGTTTATCGCCCACTTTGCGTCAGAAAGAAGAAACCAGCAGATGTCGAGCTAAACAACAGCAGCACGTTCAAGCTGTTGTTAGAATTTATTTGATATTACTTTCTAGTATCAGCTGATGTTTGCTGGAGCCACAGCTGTAAAGCTGCTGGTCATGATATCGGTTTGGATATGTGGTGAGAGGGAAACGTGAAGATAAAACCAAGAGATGTCCTTAAGTGGTCATCTGATGTAAACTGTATAGAAATCATACATAAATACCAACAAGACAGTGTACATCACTGTCACAACAGCGTTTGTTTTCATTCAAAGGCTTTATAGTTTTTCCTATAATACCTGGTGCGCCGGTCTCTAGTCAAAATACCCGAGCAGATTTTTTGTCCCAGTCCCAATCCTGACAGATATAGTTGTTTTGATTTTTGTTTGCTTTTTTGCAGATGACATTATGCTTATCAGTTTTATCTGTATTCCAGCTAAATAGTTAAAATCCCACATGCAATCTATTTCTGTCATTAAACTGTGTTTATTTTTTTTACTGTCTAGCTGTATTGTAATCACATCTTACTAGATGCATCAACACTACTAGTTTATTTATTCTCTCACTTTTATTTAAGATTGCAATTTTTAATTTAACATTGCTCCTCATCACAGAGAAAGAAAGACACAAAGAAATAATTATATGTTCAGGAAAGTATAACAATTTCTCTCAGGCATCTTCGCTGCTAATAGCCTGGATTTTATTTTTTTGTCCCAGCAACATCTGAAGATGACACTTAAATGAGCCATGTTACATAAAGACTAAAGTTCATTTGCTTTTCACAGTGAACGGAATCCTTCCTTCACTGGAGGAAGGATTCCAGGAAGGACACTGGAGGAAGGACTCCCGCCCCCCGCCCCACTGACTGTACAGGAAGTTAGCACAAATGATGATAGAGGTCCTGCGGGGTTCTATCTTCAGTCAGCCAAGGGTGGTAATGGGGTTACAGTGTGCAATTTGCTACTCTACCCCTGCAAGCTTACATCAGCCCGTCTCATCGTTCGTCTTAAAAGCGGATTCCTAATCGTTCTGCCAGCAGAAATATAGTTTTGGCTTTGAAGATGGTATTTTTTTCCAAAGAAATAAAGTTTTGACTTTGAAGATGCTATTATTACAGATAAATTTATTTATTTATTTACCCAGGATGGACTTGAGCCTTTAAAAGTGTCTGAGGCATTTTAGATTTAAAATTAAAACTTCAAAAGTGTTTAAGCAGCATAACTGACAAACTGCTTTTGTATTTAGGGACTATATATTTGAAACACTATTAACTCTATTAAGAATAAAATATTATTTTCACAACTAAAATATAGTATAAATTAGGAAAGCATGTAAACATACATATTACACTAACTTTCAATTACATTCTACATATGAATAAAAAACATAACAATAAAAATATTAATACCACATTAATTATCATTATTAATATTATGGGCAGTTAATGAGAATTTTAAGCACATATCAAACCTGTCATCAAGCACAGTTTATCACTAAATGAACTGAGTGTTGACTAAATATACTTTTACTCATGAGTTCACTGCATGGAACAACTCACAGCTACACAATAGAAGCTATCATCTTGCCTCATTCGTTACTTGTCCTGTTTGTATTAAATTGTGCGTGATGAACTAATGCCCAAGGAGAACAGAAAATCCCAATAATGTCTTTCAAGCCTTGACATGAATGTGCAAGGTTGCTTATGCAACAACTTAATTCTACAACTTAGTTGTCAAAACATCCACATTGGTATGGGTGTTCCCAAGAGAGCTTTACAAATCAAACAAACCCACAAGGTATTTTAAGAAACAGTTCATAGATAAGGAGATTTATATATCTTTAGTTTGTAATATGTTGTTTTTGAACAAGAGTACAAGAAATACTTTTGTAGTAATAACCTATGATTCAGTAGCTTGTGGAACAATAACTGTTGTTTTCTGCATGACTTCATCAGTCTCTCAGGTAATTGTGTTGGAATTTGGCCCCTTCTTCTTTATGTATGGCCTGTGCTTCAGTTCACTGAAGTTTCCAGGCATTTGGGCAACAGCACCACCTTGATTCGTTTCTTATTCTGACATTATGTTGCAGATTTGCTGGTCTGCTTAGGATCATGGTGCGCATGACTGGATTTTGCCAAGCTTTAGCTGTTGGACAGATGGTCTCACATTTGACTCTAGAATACCAGATGACTTCATGCTTGATTCAATGACTGCAAGGTGCTCAGGTCTCTGGCTGTAAAACAAGCTCAAAATGATCACCCCTCCAACTGTTAATTGCTCACATGATTGACAGTTGGTAGGGAGTGTTTGTGATGACATGCTGTGTTTGGTTTCCTCCAAACGTGGTGCTGTGCATTATGGACAGACATTTTCATTTTGGTCTCGTTTGTCAAGAGGACTTTGTTCCAGATGTCTTGTGGTTTGTTCACATGCAACTTTGAAAACCAAAGGCATGCTGCCATGTTCGTTTAGGGTAGCTTTCTTTAGTTATGGTGAGCGAGAATAGTTGTTTTAAAAAATGCAGGTGATTTAATCATTATTTTCAATGCAGAGAAACTATACCAACTGAGTGCTGCATTGTTATCCAACAGAATCCCAAACAACTGCTAGTGCAATAATACAAAACCAATACATGTCCACCTCTTTAAATACAAGTCGCTGGATAATAAATTTCTCAAACACAAACACGTAAAATTGGAATTTTGGAACCATTTTTAAATTTTGAGAACACTGCTATATGTTTATGCACTGAGATTTCAGATTAAGTAACAGCGATTAGTACTGAAATCTAGAACCCGTGTTATTGAAACCTCTGCAATATAGCGTCTGGTATTTATATATATGCCTGAGTCTAGATAGGAATTTTAAAAAGAACTTCAAATTAGTTAGTATTTTACAGTAAGGACAATAGTTTAAAGACACTGAAAGTTTTTTAATGGTCAAAAACAACAAAATAAAAAACACTTTGACAATCAATATGTGAGAGAAAATGTTAAGAAAAAAAAACATTGTAAGGATATGCAGTGGATATGTTTTGTGACTCTTTGGCACGGACTAAGAATGAGTTCAAACCAACAGCTAAGTATAAAATTGTCATTATTTCCTTAGAGGGAGGGAAACTTGCCATCACTAATTCATTCAACAATAAATTCTGCACCATTTAAAAGAGTATTTACTATAAACACAATAATATTCCCAAACACACCAGTAAATCCAGCAAGGAATAACTTTAAAAGAAATTAAGGGTTAAAGAGCTCATCTGAAGCAGCCAGGTTTTGTACTGGAACAAACAAAGTTCAGCTCACATTTACCATACTCTGTTATTAACAGATGATGGATGTTTATGAGGGAAAGTGAGTGCTGGAGTGAAATTAGAAAATTGCTGAACTCCTAAATCTTAAATAAGTATTAAAATGAAAACCACATTGCTCATCTCCACATGAGACCAAAATGCGAACAGAAGTCTAGACAGGTAGTCAAGCCAATAAAACTGGGATTAATGAGGCACTGTGTATGACTCTTTGTGACTTCATTTATGAGCTCACTGAACATCTGCATGCAGTTGACAGAAGTCAGTTGGTATGTATCATAACTTTATCATTACTTTTAGCAGTGCTTTGCGGCTGTGCATGCATGTGTGCGTGCGTGCGTGCGTGTGGAGGGGGAATGAGGGGGGATTGTGCTTTACTTTCATTTGCATTTCATAATGTTATCAGATATCCATGTGTGGTGAGAGAGTGCAGCTGGGCTGATGAGCTACTGTAATGCAAAATAAATGGCCACAGTTAAAAATACAAGGGAAAACAACATTAATATAAATGACAAAATTACTATTCACATTATGACAACACTTTCTGAATTATGAATAGTGACCCATATGCTTGAAATGGTGGGAATTTAAAAGCACAGGGATTCTACTAGATAAAAAAAAAAGAATTTAATTTATATGAGTTGTCAAGACAAGTGGCCAGAATGTTTTGTACAAGACAGGGAAAACATGTATGGCCATTTAACAACAATGAAGGGTCTGTGATTTGTTCATGCTGCATAATAAGTAAAAACATGTCTGAAGGATTGTATGCATTTGCATAATATGAGCCAACAGTGTGAATATATATTATTTAAACATATAGGAAAGAGGCACAGTTCACAGGAAAAAAAATTAAATGCTGATTGATTCTGAAATTGATTTGGTTCAGTGAATTTTTAAAAGTAAGCATTTCATGAATTTTCTCAAGCTCTTCTTTTCTCACCTTGGCTATTCATTACGTAGAGCACATAGGGGTTCTTTGATTCCATTGCTTTTTGTACTCAGGGGGCCAAGTGCTGCGAAAAGTTGGTGGGAAGGAACTGAAAACTTACCTGGATGGGTTTAACTTCTGTTTGCTGGAGAAGAAAAGTTTAAATAGGTATTGCAACATATGAATACACTGCTTTTTGCTCATTGGCACTGTATGATTTGATTAAACCATGTTCTAATATAAAATAAATAAATGAGTACAGCACATTTAGATAGTACTTCAGAAGGGGTCAGCACAGAGACTACAAGCCCATTATCATCAATGGAGCTCCAGTGGAGAGGGTGCAGTCCTTCAAGTATCTTGGTGTCCACATCTCCTCAGACCTGACATGGGCTGCCCACATTCAGGTCCAGACCAAAAAGGCTAGGCAGCGCCTGTATCACCTACGACAACTGAGGAAGTTCAGGGTCTCTCCAAAGATCCTCAGGATTTTCTATACAGGCGCTGTGGAGAGCATCCTCACACAGAACATGACATCGTGGTTCGGGAACAGCTGTGTGAAGGACCAAAAAGCTCTCCAGAGAGTGATCCGTACAGCAGAACGCTGCTGCAGGATTGTTCTCCCCCCGCTTCAGGACACCTACACCAGGAGATGCCGGACTAGAGCAGCGCAGATACTGAAGGACCCGTCCCATCCTGGCAACAAACTGTTCCAACTTCTGCAATCTGGTAGAAGGTTCTGCATCTTCCGGGCAAGGACAGAGAGACTCAAGAGGAGCTTCTATCCCCAAGCCATCCGTGCCCTAAACACACACACCCGCCCTCTCACATCATCTATAATTGACTGAGACAGGACTCTTCCAGACACTAAACCAAGGAACAATGTACATTTCAATTCCTTTAATTTTAAATATGTTTATATTGTCTATCCTGTAAAATAGTCAGATGTCTATCCATATTAATGTACAGAATTCACCTGCTTGCTGCTACTACTGCACATTCACCCAGTGTATATACTATATGTGTATATATATATATATATATATATATATATATATATATATATATATATATAAATATAATGTTCTTCCTCTACACCCCCCCCAATTTTTGCACATGTCGAGGAGCGTGTCAGGCTACATTTCACTGTGTGTTATACTTGTATAACTATGCATGTGACAAATAATAAAGAACCTAGAACCTAGAACCTAGTAAGAATAGGTATGTGGATATATAGGGGCCTTATTTAAAAAAAATGCAAATAGTTGTAAACACCACAGAGTGCAAGAGTGTATCTTTTTTTAGGTTTTATAATACTCTTCTAGAATATTCTTAGTTGTAAACACCACAGTGTTTACAACTCAGCACATATACAATCTTTATTATTGTTATTATTATTTACGTCTTAAATCATAATCACAAAACATTCAATGAACTCATATGAATGTTCTAAATGTTAGGACTCTTTTGGTTGTGTGATAATCCACAGCAGGCTTTATAATATGAGGTTACTTAGCATAAACCTCATAATAGTCGGTTTTTCCCTTCCACCAACATCTAGCGTCTTTTATGCTTTTTAAGAAGGCTTTTACATTTTTATAAACTCTAGCTATGCCTGGAACTGCGCTGGAACACATTTTTTTAGAATATGCCCCCAAAAAGAAACACAAACAAAAAAAAAGATTATTTGGAGTACTGCCATTTTTGATCTGGCAAGTTAGAACAGACCTTTTATATGCTATCATTCCAGACAATCTATTACTAACTGAGAGTTGGTTAGATATTTAGTTAGATAATTGGGGTCATTTTTTGTGTAGCATGTGTCACTCACTGACTCAGGAGTGTGTTGAGATATTGTCTGAAAATACCTGCAGCACACACCCCTCAAGTATTCTATCTCCCAGAAATGAACAGTTTGGTTGTATCTGTATGAAACCCGCCCGCTGTGGATTTTGAACATGTTTAATTTTTATTTGGCGGTTCCAAACTGACTATGGATGTGAGATAGACGAAGTGCTTGAAATGTATAAAATAAAGTGCTGTATAAAGGTATTGTTAAAGTGAAAGTATCATTAAAGTATGACATGCAGTCAAATGTGCTCTATTTACATGAGTTTTGAGGGGGGGTTATGATACAGAAATGAGGACTTCTACAATATTTTTGCATGTACATCATAATAAAAATATATTTAAGTCATTATAGCTGTCATGTTAATATCTTGGGTGAAATAGGGCATGATTTTATCTGATACAAAAGTGAGTATTATAAAACCTAAAAAAAAGATACACTCTTGCACTCTGAAATATTAATTAAGGATTAATAACACATTTATTAATATCAGATAGTGTATTTATGCATTCTAAATAAAGCATTTTGTTGTAGACACTTATTTGCTCTGTTACCTCCAACAATATCCGGTAAAAATTCAGGGATTCAGTGCAGATGTGAAATAGCTTTTATGCCAGAAGATAGATCAACCAACAAACTGCCACTAAACACAGATTCTGTTGCCTTTTGCTTTTGCATGACCTCACGTCACTTGTGAAAGTCTGCACGAGGAGTATGGCAGCTCTTTGGGAACATTCTTTCCCCATGACTCAATTGTTCACTCTGCAGAGACTGGCTGTCTCTTGGCTGTCTCTTTCTGCAAGTCAAAACATGCTACATAGAGAACATTGTGTCATGTAACCTACCTTGTACATCAAGACAGGTTTTGGGGGTTTTTTTTGGTTGTAGCTTGCCAATTTACAGTGAGGTCATAAAAGGAAAATTATACATAGCTAGCCAAGTCTGTTAAAAAACAAAACAAATGAAAAGACAATTGCTCGCAAATGCCAATCCCAGAACTCGGTGTACTCTAATTATCGGAACCAAAACTTTCACTTCATGGTATTTGATTTGTCTGAACTTGAAGTTAATTAACTAGTGAAATGTTCCATAATAGTTGTCTAAGGCAGCACTGCAGTTACTCCCAAACTTGTTTCAGTCTAAACTTGTTTTTCAAAGCTTTGACATTAGTATTTGACCATGTTACAGTCTGTACCAAAAGAGCAGAGTAGCTGCTTTACCATTTACTGAGGGTGCTAAGCTAAGCACAGCAGCTTCTCTACCAGTATCGTTGATCTTCTCACCAAGAAAGAAAGCATGTTGGAATATTGGGCCACTTCTTTTTTATCTTTACATTACGGTTTCTGTTAGCAATACATCTTGTCCATAATCTCAGAAATGAGTGCCTTTCGTGTGTCTGCTATAATTTTTAAATCTGAACTGTAAAAGGAGAGATCATTTAAAAGGTTACATTTGTATTGATGGAGCTGAAATCATACTCTGGTTCACCTTCACCATTAAACACACTTAGTTTGGCCAGAACTCCATAAAAGGAAAACTTTGAGACCGCCTTTCACATATCAGTTCTTAAGGGGCAGGATATAAAGAAAGCAGCTTGATTTCATTGGCTAAACTATACCCACATGTAGGCATGGTGTCATAGACAGTGCTGCCTTATTCTCAAACTTGTCAGGGAAGCTCCAGAGACAGCACTAACAGACTGCAACTGAGGTGCTCTTTTGCTCTTTCTCAGTGGCGGATTTGATTAAGCATATGGTTACTGTTATAACCTGTAAGTACATTTTGCACTTAAAAATTTGAATCACCTTGCATTCTATTCATTTATTTGTCACGTCATGTTTATAGTTAATTCATTGACTGTTGGGTTTACTAAGATGTTTTATTTCTTATATTTCCTCTTTTGCATTTATAGATTGCCTGAGTTTACTGCAGCTTTCAAGAAAAGACAAAAGACTTCCATTGTCACATTTACAGACTGAAAATGAGCTGTACAAGGTAAGTTACTGTTATATATTTAACCATGTGGTAACTGTATTAACATCAGAATTCACAAAATATTTTTTATGTTGAAATATAGGATAAATTATATCTATAATTTCATTTATCTATATAAAAATAGATCTGATTTTAAACCGATGATCTTTTTTTTCTTAGAGTTCTTCATGCCTTTAGTCATCCCCAGTACACTGTGAATCCAGTTGAAATGGCTAAGTGTCTGAGCCTCAGGCAGGAGCAACAACTTTATGAACTGTTTTCCATGTCGCACCTGAAATCCACAAAGCCTCCTTGTAAGCATACACACTATCCAGTGAAGACCCCTTATCCATTATCACATCCATCCTTGCCTTCCACTTCATCTTTACCATCACAATTGTTGCGCTCCCCTCACTCAGCACCAGAAAATACTCGGAGCTGTTTACGCAAGCACATCAGCAGAGAAATCAAGAAGCAAGTTGTGTTTGCAGATGCCAAAGGATTTGCACTTACTGCTGTGCGTATGTTTATTCCTGAACCTTTGTCTCCCACTTCTACCCTGGCGATGAGACCCTCTCCAGCCAAACTGGAAGGCCAGCAGTCAACCTCTGATAAACTGAATCCCTACAAGTTGCGGCTGGGTTTCCCTCAGCCAGCCCAGGACCAGAAAGCCTTTCTTGCACGTTTGCAAGATATGAAAATACAGCTGGAAAGCTGCAACATTTCTGAGTACGTCTTAAGTGGTAAAGTGTTTGTTGCCCATGCCGCTACTGAAAAGGATGTGTGCATAAGGGTGACCTTTGACTCCTGGCGCAGCCATCGTGACATTCCTTGCACATTCTTGTGGCAACATCGCTGTGGGGGGTCTGATGTGGATGTTTTTGGCTTCAACTTAAGCTTAACTCACAACAGGGATCCAAGGGAGCGAACTGAGTTTTGTGTGTCATTCAGACCAGGGCCTTGTGCTACACCACACTGGGACAACAACGGGGGACAAAATTACAGAGTGTGGATGGAAAAAGAAAGATCAAATGTGAACCAAGACAACACTAATCGTTCTTACCCCACACTTTCAAAGCATAGGTCACTGTCGTGGCCTTTACACAAGTCCATCAGTGTGCAGAACTGCACTGATCTACAGTATATTCAAAAGACTCAGGGAAGATTGGAAAGCGCGTCCAAATTGAAATCACCCAATACCCTCTTCACAGACTTAAGAAATATTATTTTAACTTAAAATATTTAAGAAACAGTGGCTTTGGGGAGGGGTACATGCTTATGAAATCTAGCGTGCTGTATATGTCTGCGAGGATTCTCAGTCATCCAGGACATGGTAGTCTAAGAAGCTTGCAAAGAAAGCGACTGGACTTCTTTAAGTTTCGTGAAGACATTTTCATCAAGAGACTTTTTCAATTCTGAAACTAAATGATGGAGAGTCACGGATACTTAAACCTTGTGGAGGTTTTCAGTGGACAGTGCTGGTTGATCTGTAATATACCCTTGAAACAATTCAAACGTAATGCACCTCCACCTCCTAAGCTTAACTTCCCTTTTGAAATGTGAAAACTTGTTTGACTTGATATTCTGATTAAAACTGTCTTAAAATATAATTTGTCTTTTTGTCCATCTCCTTGGCAAGGTAACCTGTGCAATATTGCATAGCCGCATGTTGTAGTGTGACATAACATCACTGGGGAAAAAGCAAAAAACATGAGACTTATATTTGCTTAAGAGAAAAAACATATATCAGCAAATAAAGGTAATTATTCCAAAAATCTTTTTTGATGAGCTAACACAATGAATGGACTTATATATTCACACAGACATTATTTCTCTGGCCTCAGTTCTGGCTCTGGTGTGTGTTTCCCTCTTGTGCGTCATACATACCAGAAAGAATAAATTAACAAAACAAAACAGATCTTCTGGGCGAGGTGACAGACAAGCTTTGAATGGGACGTTGTGTTCAAACACACCCTGCTCTAAATGGTTGAGTAACACCCTGGGAACTGTTACATCTTGTCATGCACATGACTGGAGTGGCAAACACCATGTAACCATGGCAGCATAAGGGACAGCATGTACTTTGGATAATGCATGAGTTTGTGTTTACAGTACATACAAAGGTGGAGTCATTATTAGATATTAAAACCACACGGAGGATGCTATTGTTGCTTTTGTTCGATTTATTCTAATCTTTTGGCTGGTTTCTTTGTCCTACTCTTTCATTTCACACAGGACAGCTCCCAGAAAAAACAACAAACCTTTTTGGAACTGTCATAGCTAAACAGCTGGGGTGTTGCATTTGGGGCATTCACAGATGAAGCTGGTTTTCACACCTTGTAGCCTTAAGTACCTATTTATTTTACTTTTTTTTTACTATTTCATTTGAGTATTATATTTCCCACCTCTTCCACCTACTAAAAGATAAGCTAAACAACAATGTCAAGTATTTTTTCCCAGTACTGAGATACATTCTCTGAATAAAGGTTCCAAAATAATTCTTTAAAAACATTTTCATTCTTAAAAATTAATTACCCACATTGATGATGCATGTTATATTTTGTATTTTTTGCCACATGAAAACCGCAGTGACAAATGACAACCTCCTGCCAGTGGGACTGGGATGTTGGTCATTTTGCAAGCTGCTGATAAACACCCTCATTTGTCATTTTGTTTTGAGGACCCATTGCATTCTATAGTGCACAGTATTCACAATCTAATCTCTGGAGACCTGGGGTACAGTCCTTGGGCAAGATACTGAAGCCCCAAATTGAAACAGTGTGGACGTTAAGGTTTCCCGTTCATCAATTCAGACAAGTCAAAGTAAGGCATAGCCATCAACACTATAGTCATTTGTTTAGGAACCATGATAATGGCAACTACTACATAAATATTAAAAGACAGTATGCAGACATCCACACAAGGCATTACGTCTGAGAAAGACTTTTCACTGGTCGATATCTTTTTTTCCTCTCTCATTTTATCTTTTAGAGAGCAGCAGGCACAGCTGGGTGGTGGCCAGAAGCCAGCTACCAGCTGCTGGTGATTACAGTGCTAAAGCTCATGTTGTCTGAACAATAGCCTGCAGACTGATCCAGTGGGCTGCAGCCACAGCTGTGATCACAAAGAGTGAGCTTTAGGTAGCTAACAGAAGTGGCTTGCTAAAAGCAAGTAGACTGTAGTGACATGATTTATGCTTTTTCTATAAACTTACAATTAACTAAAACTGTCTACGATAGGAACAACAACAAGTGAATGATCTATTTGGAATAATTTAAATGTATTTAATGTTTATATCAAACTACCTTCTTTCTTTATCTTCCAGGATGGAAAAAAAACAACGTGAGTACTTGGATCAATGGTGTTAATAAAAACATTAAACACATACTCAGCACATAAAACATAGGAAATAGTGTCTGTGATTAGTTCAAGTTATGTGCACGTCTCCAATGACTGTAGAAAACATGGACGATGCGACAGCTCCCCAAAAATTAAGCCAAAACGTCTCTATTGCCCCCTGGTGTCTGGCTGCAGTACAGGTCATAAACCCCGCCTCCTACATGTTATCGGATGGAACTGTGGTCAGACTGGGGTCCTACCATTGTGGGAGGAGGTGCGGTCGCGTTGTCCATGTTTTCTACAGTCATTGGTCTATAACAGTCACATTCAGTCAATCCAGAAAAATGGGTCACCCAAAGAGTTGCAACAATGAAAGGCAAACTTTTTTTTTTCTTTCAAGATTAAATGATTATAGTTGATATAGTTGATGATAATAGTACACAGTCAAAGGAGCTTGCAAAGAAAAGCGTCTGGACTTCTTTAAGTTGCTTGAAGACGTTTCACCTCTCATCCGAGAAGCTTCTTCAGTTCTAAGGTCAAATGGTGGAGAGTCCCAGATTTAAACCCAGTGGGAATATCCATCTGCAGAGGGACAAAAGACCCCCGATGATCCTCTAATCGCCTGAGCCAAGGTGTGAAACTGGGTGTGGGTCCCAATCAACCAGGGTTTTGGGTGAGCTCATTGTGAAACCTGGCCCCACCTTATCATGCGAATTCCTGAGATCAGATGGCCCAGGGTGTGGGCGTTAAGGCGTCTGGGGAGGGAACTCAAAACTGGATTATAGATGGCAGAGAGTTGGTGTTGTAAACCACCGCCTCTGTTCAAAGATGGTCGCTCACAGTGGACATAGATGCTTCTTTCACTCCTCTTTCAAACCATCTGTCCTCTCTGTCCAAAATGTGAACATTGGCATCCTCGAAAGAGTGACCTTTGTCCTTTAGATGCAGATGGACTGCTGAGTCTTGTCCTGTGGAGGTGGCTCTTCTGTGTTGTGCGATGCGCTTGTGAAGTGGCTGTTTGGTCTCTCCAATGTAGAGGTCTGGGCATTCCTCGCTGCACTGTACAGCATACACCACATTGATAAGTCTGTGTTTTGGAGTTTTGTCTTTCGGGTGAACGAGTTTTTGTCTGAGCGTGTTGCTGGGTCTGAAATACACTGGGATGTCGTGCTTGGAGAAAACTCTCCTGAGTTTTTCTGATACACCGACTACATAGGGGATGACAATGTTGTTGCGTCTGTCCTTCTTATCCTCCCTCGCTGGTGTCTGATCTTCTTTTCTGTGCCTCTTTGCTGACTTTAAGAACGCCCATTTAGGATAGCCGCACGTTTTGAGTGCTTCTTTTACATGCATGTGTTCCTTCTTTTTCCCTTCAGGCTTAGAGGGAATAAAACCCGAAACCCTGGCTGATTGGGACCCACACCCAGTTTCACACCTTGGCTCAGGCGATTAGAGGATCATCAGGGGGTCCTTTTGTCCCTCTGTGGAGGGATACTCCCACTAGGTTTAAATCTGGGTCTCTCCACCATTTGACCTTAAAACTGAAGAAGCTTCTCGGATGAGAGGTGAAACGTCTTTAAACAACTTAAAGAAGTCCAGACGCTTTTCTTTGCAAGCTCCTTTGACTACGATGACCTGGATAGTCATCCAGAGAACCTTCACAGACATAATAGTACACAAAACGACTAGATGCAAGTCTTAGTAGAATTATTTGTATATTTTGTATATCATGTGTATTTGTATATGTTGCAAATGCTACATTATAGTGCTTGATGCAAAGTATGTTATTTTTAAATAAATAAAAACGCTGTGAAAGCAGTGCTATGAAAAAGCTTCCTTTGCCAATTTGTGTGATTTGTTTTAATGCAAATTTGGCTGACTTACATGTTACAGGTCATTAAACCAATTTTTCTATTAGAACCTCTCATCGTGGTTCACTGGAGTCTCAAAGCCTTAGAAATGGTTTTGTAAGCCTTTCAAGAATGATAGATGTCAATGAATTTTTATGTGAAACAATTGACATCAACCATTCTCCAAATGATCTTTATATTTGTTGAGAGGTGTTGGTTTTTGAGATCTACTTCACTTCACTGTTCAGTTTTTATTAGTTTAAGTTTGGTGTTACAAAATGAGACTGTTACAGATATTATACTGAATCCAGCCAACACAGACCAAACATCAAATTAATCCATGTCAATAATATCCTTTCAATGTTTTCTTGTTGGCCACAAAAGGAAACAAGTAGAGCAGAGTGCCCTCTACTGGCAATAATCTTTAAAGATTGTACTTTGGCAAATGTCATATAACAGAGGAAACAATGCAGGATCACAACTACAATCCAAGATAAGCAATTTAGTGAATGTAGGAAGCTATGGATGGTTATAGGTTGCTCCATACAAAATCACATTACCCATGTTAACCATCACAATATTTCTACACTGAAAGAGCGTTACATCACTTTTAAAAGGATAAACATATCTGAAAGATTGAATTCTTGGTTCAATATAGTTGTTTGGAGAGGTTTTATTGACACTGGTCACTGGGAAGGTGCTCATGCTCAGGATTCCAAGAAGACCTTGCAAAACATTCAGCAGCCTTTCTGTCACACTCACAGATGAACATCTCACATTCATTGTTATTGTCTGAAGAAGAGAAAATAAAGAGCTCAAAATTCACTTTGCAATAACCAGAAGGCCAACAAGTGCTACTATAAAGTTAAATGCCAATCGGCTTTTTTGAATACTCACTGCCACAGGTGATCTTTTTATTTTGGTCATCACAATTATAGTCATAGAACTCAGTGTAAGGATTGTCCAGGATGGGCCAGCATTCAGGGTGCTGCATAGCATCAGTGTAACACTGGTCATGCACCTGGCAGCACCTACAGTGGGGCAAAAAAGTATTTAGTCAGCCACCGATTGTGCAAGTTCCCCCACTTAAAATGATGACAGAGGTCAGTAATTTGCACCAGAGGTACACTTCAACTGTGAGAGACAGAATGTGAAAAAAAAAATCCATGAATCCACATGGTAGGATTTGTAAAGAATTTATTCGTAAATTAGGGTGGAAAATAAGTATTTGGTCAATAACAAAAATACAACTCAATACTTTGTAACATAACCTTTGTTGGCAATAACAGAGGTCAAACGTTTACTATAGGTCTTTACCAGGTTTGCACACACAGTAGCTGGTATTTTGGCCCATTCCTCCATGCAGATCTTCTCGAGAGCAGTGATGTTTTGGGGCTGTCGCCGAGCAACACGGACTTTCAACTCCCGCCACAGATTTTCTATGGGGTTGAGGTCTGGAGACTGGCTAGGCCACTCCAGGACTTTCAAATGCTTCTTACGGAGCCACTCCTTTGTTGCCCGGGCGGTGTGTTTTGGATCATTGTCATGTTGGAAGACCCAGCCTCGTTTCATCTTCAAAGTTCTCACTGATGGAAGGAGGTTTTGGCTCAAAATCTCACGATACATGGCCCCATTCATTCTGTCCTTAACACGGATCAGTCGTCCTGTCCCCTTGGCAGAAAAACAGCCCCATAGCATGATGTTTCCACCCCCATGCTTCACAGTAGGTATGGTGTTCTTGGGATGCAACTCAGTATTCTTCTTCCTCCAAACACGACGAGTTGAGTTTATACCAAAAAGTTCTACTTTGGTTCCATCTGACCACATGACATTCTCCCAATCCTCTGCTGTATCATCCATGTGCTCTCTGGCAAACTTCAGACGGGCCTGGACATGCACTGGCTTCAGCAGCGGAACACGTCTGGCACTGCGGGATTTGATTCCCTGCCGTTGTAGTGTGTTACTGATGGTGACCTTTGTTACTTTGGTCCCAGCTCTCTGCAGGTCATTCACCAGGTCCCCCCGTGTGGTTCTGGGATCTTTGCTCACCGTTCTCATGATCATTTTGACCCCACGGGATGAGATCTTGCGTGGAGCCCCAGATCGAGGGAGATTATCAGTGGTCTTGTATGTCTTCCATTTTCTGATGATTGCTCCCACAGTTGATTTTTTCACACCAAGCTGCTTGCCTATTGTAGATTCACTCTTCCCAGTCTGGTGCAGGTCTACAATACTTTTCCTGGTGTCCTTCGAAAGCTCTTTGGTCTTGGCCATGGCGGAGTTTGGAGTCTGACTGTTTGAGGCTGTGGACAGGTGTCTTTTATACAGATGATGAGTTCAAACAGGTGCCATTCATACAGGTAACGAGTGGGGGACAGAAAAGCTTTTTACAGACGACGTTACAGGTCTGTGAGAGCCAGAGATTTTCCTTGTTTGAGGTGACCAAATACTTATTTTCCACCCTAATTTACGAATAAATTCTTTACAAATCCTACCATGTGAATTCATGGATTTTTTTTTCACATTCTGTCTCTCACAGTTGAAGTGTACCTCTGGTGCAAATTACTGACCTCTGTCATCATTTTAAGTGGGGAACTTGCAAAATCGGTGGCTGACTAAATACTTTTTTGCCCCACTGTACAAGTCAAAACATGAATAATGGTGATTACTGAGAAAAAAAAACTCTTTTGGGGTATGTGTTAAGTAGAATGGCTAACCCATTACCTATCCAGATCATCCACAGGTGTGCCAGAGCCCCCCCATTCCACAATAACAGCCATAATCAGCATAGCCAAGAGCAGGCCAGCTATCAGGCATTACACACAGGATCATATTTCTGAACTGGTTGAGTGCCTTGTAGTCTAAGGACTGGGCTGAAGCACAAGCACAGGATAGAACTATGATTTATACCCTAATGGGATGTGTTTCTATTTATGATATGTATAGTTTAACAGCAACAGACATGCTGTACTCACCAATACAGAGGCCTAGAGCAAAGAAAAATGCAGTCTGGAGGGCATTCATCTTGAAGTTTAATCCCAGAGTAGCTCCCACTTATGTTCAGGCCTGTTTATATATCAGGTATGGAACCTTGTCTGTCAGCTGTTCATACTACACAGGGTCACGTAGACTCTTAGAACAAAGAACCAACATATGCAAAAAAGGATAATCGTTCTCACACTCGGGGACCTTGTGTTCAGATTTCTGTAGATGTGTTAATGGTTGCTTCTGTTAAGTAATCATGTTTTTGTTTTTTTGTAAATATCTGAGTTAGGATTAGAATATTAGTGAAACGTTTGGTTTTGTTTACTGGGTAATTACTGGATCTTTGTTCAAGTCCATTGATTGTTTAAAATATTAGTCAGCAGAAACGACCCAGTCTGTTATAATGCTCAGGCACTATAATATCAGCAAATACTTGTGGGTTGTATGTAGGTTGTCATACTTTTACCATAACATTCTTCTACAAGTACTGATAATTGATAACATCTGGTATATTTACCCCTGGATTGGTATGTTGTACTATTTGTGCAGGATAAATGTTTTCCAAAATATGATTTTTTGTTATTGAAAATAAGCTTTTTGAGCTTTTTTCACGCAGATAAACGTTTGCAGGGCTCATGGGTCAAAAGGCTTGGGTATGCCAAATTAAAGGGACATTTTTAACGAAAGAAGTACATTGATGTACATAACTATGACTCTATGAGCCAGTTAATTGTTCATATTACTATTACCAAAGAAGGAAATGAAATACAGTACTGTGAAAAAAGTCTTGAGCCATGCCCCAAATTTTCATATTTTTTTCCAAGGAGATTTTTTAAAGTGGTCTTGAGCACTCTCTTGACTTTCTGAAGGTCTTTCCAAGATTTTCTTTGGAGAATGGTTGCATTGTCACTCATTTTCAGTCTAGTCCTTGTACCTGATCATTTTGAGAGGAATGTTTTTATTGGTTGTTAAGCTACTTAACACTGACCTATGACTCAGTCAAAATCATCCCTTAAGGCTACGTCCACACTAGCCCTGATAGATGTGAAAACGGCATTTTTGTCTGAAAACGCTCTGCGTCCACACTAGCGTTTTCAGTCATTTTCGCAGAGTTGTGCATCCACATTGAAACGGCCGAAAACGCTTACGTTCCAGTACTGCGCATGAGTGAAACGCAAGAAGATTCGGCCTGCCTCATTTCTGTCTGCCGTTTATTTACTTTCTGGTAAATGCACCAAGTTTTTTAAATGGGCTAACAATGAGGTGGAGTTGTTGCTGCGAGTAACACAAAAGTACAAAGTTGCAAAAGTGAGTGAGAATTAAAGAATTTGAAGAAAAGCTATCTGAAGCATGTACAAACTGATATTGATCTTTAATAGGGCTGTCAAAATTGAGAGCAAACAAAACAACTGCTGTATAATGCCCTCTGCTATCTTTGTTAAATTGGTCACATGACTGCATCATGACTAACATGCGTCATTGTTTTCAAAAGTCTCTGTTTTCGCTGTCCACACTGTGACGCATAAGCACAGTCTTCGAATGTATGCATTTTCCAGAGCGTCTTGAAAACGCTGCATTTTCCTTCAGGAAAATTCTTCGAGCAGTGTGGGTTCATCTTGACAGAAAACAAAACAAAAGGTAATTAAGAGAAAGTTTCCCGAAGAGAGTTCAGGCGGTGTATTGAAGAATAAAAGTGGTCAGATCAAAGACTGACTTTCAAGCTTGCTAGAACAGTACAAACTCTGCTTTTGCTATATCTATTATATTTGCATTTGTGTTTGCAGATTTTAATAATCTATTCCACCTATTTCCCTTTTTCTAAGAAAACTATAAAGCCTCAAGACTTGCACAGTACTGTATAACCAAGGTTCATTTGATGCACACAAGATTGCAGTTTAGAAAATGCATAATTTCATAATCAGCAAAGCTTGTTTCCACCCATCTTTCAGATAGGTATTACCGGTACTAGGGGTGGGTTTTGATTATCAATGTATTGAGTAAAATAGATTCTGGCTTGGATAACGTGATATCGATTCATTAAAATCCAGAATCGATTTTTAAATATACATTTATTTTGCCCGAAACGCCAGAATCTCAGGTTAAACCTCACAAAATCTCTACAACCACAAAACAGCTAAAACTATGGTGGCCCTGAGAGGCCAAATGGACTGCAACTTCAGAAAACACCAGCAATAAGAAAAACGCTGCAAAAGCACACAAAACACAACGGAAATAAGAAAAACAACAACAGAAATAGGAAAAAACACAACGGATATAGGAAAAAAGATCCGACAGACCAGTTGCAGGAAGCAAAATAAGCTCCGGACCCCACGTGACTACCAGCTGTCAGGTGACCATTTTAAGATAAGATAAGATAAGATAAGATAACCTTTATTAGTCCCACACGTGGGAAATTTGTTTTGTCACAGCAGGAGTGGACAGTGCAAAAGTTATGAGGCAAAAATTAGAATACAATAAGAATAAATACAGTACACAACTGTACAGAATAGAATAAAATACTATATACAGTAGAATAAAATAAAATAAATATACAATAAGATAAAAATAGAATACAAATACAAATACTATATACAACTGAGTAAAAATACAACGATGACAGAAAGGATTATTGCACTTAGTATTATTGCATATGTATGGATGTGTGTGCTTGATCAGTTAAAGTCTTTATTATGGAGTCTGACAGCAGTGGGGAGCAGACCACGCCATAAAAGATAGCAGAAGCCACAACAGAGTCATAGAAGGTCTTCAGGAGTGGGCCCTCCACTCCAAACGACCTGAGTCTCCGCAGCAGGTACAGCCTGCTCTGCCCTTTCCTGTAGAGGGCGTCTGAGTTATGAGTCCAGTCCAGTCTATTGTTCAGATGAACACCAAGGTACCTGTAGCTGTCCACAGCCTCAATGTCCATACCTTGGATGTTCAGTGGTTGCAGTGGAGAATGCTTGTGCCTGCGGAAGTCTACCACCAGTTCCTTGGTTTTACTGGCGTTGATCTGGAGGTAGTTCAGCTGGCACCAGTCCACAAAGTCTTGGGTCAGACCTCTGTACTCCTTGTCGTCCCCATCAGTGATGAGGCCGACTATTGCAGAGTCATCAGAGAACTTCTGCAGGAAGCACTGGGTGGAATTGTGGGAGAAGTCTGCAGTGTAGATGGTGAAGAGGAACGGAGCCAGAACCGTTCCCTGTGGGGCCCCCGTACTGCAGACGACCCTGTCCGACACACAGCCCTGAGTCCTCACATACTGTGGTCGGTCGGTGAGGTAGTCCAGGATCCAGGTAGTGAGGTGATGGTCCACTCCAGAGTTCACCAGCTTGTCCTTTAGAACCGAGGGAAGAATAGTGTTGAAGGCACTGGAGAAATCAAAGAACATGATTCTCACAGTGCTTCCAGCGGTCTCCAGGTGAGCGAGGGAACGATGTAGGAGGTGAATGACGGCATCATCCGCTCCAATGCCAGGCTGGTAGGCAAACTGAAGTGGGTCCAGTGATGAGCTTATTAGGCGCCGAAGCTGAGCCAGGACCAACCGCTCCAGGGTCTTCATCAGGTGGGATGTCAGAGCCACCGGCCTGTAGCTGTTGAGGTCCTTGGGGCGTGAAGTCTTTGGCACTGGTACAACACAGGAGGTTTTCCAGAGCTGTGGGACTCTTCCCAACCTCAGGCTCAGGTTGAAGAGGTGCTCCATCACCCCACACAGTTGGTCCGCGCAGGACCTGACGACCCTCGAGCTGATGCCATCTGGACCCGCTGCCTTCTTGCCATTAATCCTCCTCAGTTCCCTCCTAACCTGGGTGGTTGAGAGAGACAGGCTGGAGCCTTGTGTTGAGTGTGTATTGGATGCTGCAGTTGGGGGTGGGGGGGAGTGAGCAGGGTGAATAGAGGAGGTGTGAAGTGTCTGAGGTGGAACAGCAGCAGTGGGGGTGGGTGAGTCTGCAGCCGATGTTGCAGACTGCCTCATGGCTGAATCAAATCTGTTGAAGAAATGATTCAGTTCATTTGCCCACCTCACAGAGAGTTCTGATGTTTGTGGCCCGAGATGGTTCTGAGGCCTCTCCAGACTTCACCAACGTTGTTTTGTTGAAGAAGAAGGAAGAAGGTGTACTTTATTGGTCCCCGTGGGGAAAATCCCTCTCTGCATTTAACCCATTCACTCAGTGAAGCAGTGGGCAGCCACTGGGCGCCCGGGGAGCAGTGTGTAGGGACGGTACCTTGCTCAGGGGTACCTCAGGGTAGCTGTTCAGGGGAATCGAACCCCCGACCTTCCGATCATGGGGCCTCCACTCTACCTACTGAGCTATCCCTGCCCTGTTGAAGCTGGTTCTCCATCTTCTGCCTGTAGCTCTCCTTCCCATTCCTTATCAGTCCCCTCAGCTCTCTCTGCACCCTTTTCAACTCCTCTTTGTCTCTGGATTTGAAGGCCCTCCTCTTCTGCTTGAGGACGGTTTTAATTTCTGGGGTAATCCAAGGTTTGTTGTTGGAGAAACACCGTACAGTCCTGGTAGGTACAGTGTTATCCACACAGAAGTTTATATAGTCAGTAATGCATGTAGTAAGGCTGTCGATGTCCTCTCCGTGGTCATCACAAATCACCTCCCACACAGTCGACTCAAAACAATCCTTAAGAGCCTCCTCGCTCTCCTCTGACCATCTCTGTACTGTGCGGGTGGCTGGTGGCTCCCTGCGCACTAAGGGCTCATACACAGGGACAAGGTGCACCAGGTTGTGATCAGATCTGCCCAGGGGAGGGAGAGGTGATGAACTGTATGCCTCTTCTGCATTGGCATACAGTAAGTCCAGTGTTTTATTGACTCTGGTTGGGCAGGTCACATACTGGGTGAAGGTGGGCAGTGTGGAGTCCAGTGAGGCATGATTGAAGTCCCCTGATATTATGAGAAGGGCTCTCGGTGATTGTGTTTGCAGTCTGCTGACCACAGAGTGGAGAGAGTCACAGGCTGCATCCGCGTTGGCCGAGGGGGGGACATACGCTGTTATCGCGATAACATGCGAGAACTCCCGGGGCAGGTAGTACGGACGCATGCTAACGGCTAACAGCTCAATGTCTCTGCTGCAGAGTTGCTCTTTTACAGTGATGTGCCCAGGGTTACACCATCTGTCGTTCACAAAAACTGCCAGTCCCCCTCCTTTCCTCTTACCGCTGTCTCTGGTCCTGTCCGCTCGCAGCAGCTGGAATCCCGGTAGTGTCACGCTTGTGTCCGGAGTTAGCGATGTTAGCCACGACTCCGTTAGCATCATGATGCTACATTGCCGGTACTCCCTCTGTGACCATTTTGGCAGCAACATGAACAGCGCCACTGTAAGCGGCACTGCAGAAACTTTTCAGCCATCGGAGTATTCATCCCACTTTAATTCACATGACATCAAGTTGTATATCAAAAAAAATAAATAGGTTAAATATTACCGACCCGTATAATGCTCCTGGCATGCTTTTCAAAAGTATTTCAGCATCCCAGATCTATGCCATCCGGACATACATACCTTATAAACTTCCCATCGCACTACTCGGGGGACTCTTTAAAAGCCTACAAAAGCCTGGAGGGTTACAAATGGACCCAATCTGGCTTTGTGACAAACATTCGGCTGTGGAATCTTCAAGCAAAAAAAATTCTTCATCATCACTGGAAAGGTAAGTGTCATATTATCCCAGGCAGTGTAACGTTAGCATTGTTAGCGTTGTCCTTTGTTTACATTAGCTTTGCTCAAACGCCTCTGGTTGTCAGTAGCCATTTTGTGTTTTTGGTGTACTTAACCAAGATTTTTAACATTTGTAATTGTATTTATAGGTTCAACATTCCCAAAGGCTAAATGACCCACAGTTGAAGCCATGGGTAGTAGTGAGAAAAGACGGGGTTGTCTTGGGAGCACACTGTAACTGCACAGCTGGCCTTGGTGAGAGCTGCTCACATGTGTCAGCTGTGTTGTTCAGCACATGGCAGCATACCAGTGGAAAAAAAAGAAGAGATAGCTGTTACATCTAAGAAGTGCAAGTGGGTCATCCTAAGTGAGGAGTCTTTAAAGAAAGTGGAGTATCAGCAATGCAATTACATAATTTTTAACAACTCTAAACAAAATAAAAAAGAGAAATCTGCAAAAGATCATCCTGGCCTCTGAGCTTTCCCACCTCTCCTACCTCTGACTGCTGCTGAGCAAGACCAACTGTATCACAACCTCTCCCAATGTCGCACACAAGAGGGGAAGATCATCAAACCCTAAATTAAAATTCTAAATTAATGCTATTTTTGTTATTTATATAATTCAGCGTTTTATATTGCACCTTACCACTGAAGCAAGTGGCTAGTTTGTAGATTTTTGTTCACTGACACAGGCAATAAAACTTTTTTCTGATTTTGGTTCTGATCTGTATCTGTTAATCAAGAATATGAAACGTGGTTAGTAGAAATCATTTAGATGGATGTGAAGAACAAAAAATAGTGAGCCCAGGTGACGTCTGCTATTCTCTTATTCTGATATCTGTAAGTAAGAAAGCTTTCCCTTCAAAAGTCAAGTCACAATAAGGAAACAAAGTGAGAGCTATAATGTGTATTTGTTGGTTGAGCACATCAGTTACATCATTTTCATTTACATCACTGGAAGGGCACCACAGATTCACCAAAGCAGCTAATAAAGCATAATGAAATACAATTTTGCCTCTTTCTTGTGAGATTCTATAATAGAATGAAACAGTAATGCCAGTTATAAATAAAGACAATAAATTGAATGAATTACGAAACACTTATTTCTATTACAGCTGAAAATATTGTGTAATACTACAACCTGAAATGACAAATAGATTGCGTTGGCCTGTACAGGAGATAAAGAAAAAAAATTTAACAACAGCTGTGAAATGGAATAGTCCAAATCACCAAAGTAAACTGGACCTGGGCTTGTTGCAGGGAGCTGAAGATAATAAACATCTTGTGAGTGTATGCACTCACACTTAGGACCATATAATAATAATAAATATGTCCGTGATGAAAGTTGTTCAGCACGCTAACGTCCTTAGTCCACTCTGTATGCTAGTATAGGTCTAACCGTTTCACTCCTTTGATTTTTTTCCTCGTACTTTTTTTTTTTCTTTTTGTCTAGTCTGTCTTTGTACAGACCTGCCGTGTTCTCCGTCATTTTGTACAAAACTGTTTTTGGGGCAAATAAAATGCAAGTAGGGATTAAAACTGCAGAATTAATGATTACCGGTGCTGGAAATGCTAGCGCTTGATGCAGTGTTTTGATTTTGCTGCCACTCATGCCCACAATGCAATGCGCGAAAGTCATGTGGTCTGTCAATCTCTGTTTGCTCTATCCATTGTAGCTTTGCTTTCTGTCTTCTGTTGAACACATCCAGTCTTATTTTTCTTCTCCTCTTCTCTGGAGATAGAACGTAGTTGAAAAAAGCTGGAATAAAGTCCGGACTCAATGGATTATCGCTCTTTCTGCCTAAAAAATAAACATAAACATTTCAGTATTTCTACTTTAGAGCTTGCTAACTTAGAAAGCACGACAGAAAGGCCACGATGCATGCAACTATGTGGTTTTGCACTCATCAGAAACCACAATGATAGTCTAGTAAAAAATGAAAATTCTTATGTTAGAAAGCTTGTATTTGGTAACTTACCCGATATGAAATGATTGCTGCACAAGCGGAGTCCCATCTTTCAGTCTTGTTTTGCTTACTCCTGGCTCTTTTAATAGCGCTAATCAATTTAGCTCGCCTTTCCGCATCTTTGGGAATGCGCTAAAACGACGGACCTTTCTTTTTTCTTCATCTATTTGTACAACATGGAGCGCAACAGTTATTGACCATGGTTAGCCTCCTTCACCGTGGCAGTCAGCCAATTGCTTCCGAAATGGGGGAGGACCTGTGTGACGTCATCCCCCGGAGCTCTGGGAGACACTTAAAAGAAGTGGAGGATCTATCGGTTTTGTGAGGGGTAAGTGTGTTAGCCCTAACTATTAGCCTAAAAGCCATCATCAGTATTATACGAATCATGATAAAACACGCCTACCATGTTTTGGGTTCCTGAAACTGGTCCATCGGGTTTTTGTCTCCCCAGAAACACTTCTGTTGTGTTTTTTCCTATTTGTTGTTCTTTTTTGCTATATCCGTTGTATTTTTTCCTATTTCCATTGTCGTTTTCCTTATTTCCGTTGTGTTTTGTGTCGTTTGCAGCGTTTTTCTTATTGCTGGTGTTTTCTGAAGTTGCAGTCGATTTGGCCTCTCAGGGCCACCGTATAAAACAGTAAATGAGAGCAGGAACACAGATTCTGCACAAAGACGTAAACACAAAACGCGGACCCAACGCATCCGAATCAGTGAGATGTCGCCTTTCTCACCTGACGGCACGGACACGGAAACGCCGTCAGGGCTGAAAGCCGACAGCTTTTGAAGCGTCGGCAGGTGCTTTGTGTTTTCGTCTTTTTTGCGCTAGATTCTGAAGCTGCAGGTTTTCTCTCTCTCCAAACAATATTGACTGAACCAGCAGCCAAAGACCATCCAAATTACGCTGCACGTTTCGCTTTACATAAACATTGTCACGTATTTCCTCTTACTTTTGCTGTTTTGCTTCCACCACGATAAAATCACACTTCATGTAGAGCTCTCTCTAAATCGATAATCAAAACCCACCCCTACTTCTTACCCATCAGTCTACGGTGTCGGCCGCTGTTTTTTTTTTTGTTTTTTTACTTACTTCCAACAAGAAAGCCTCATTTCTGCTGTTCAATACTGAACAAATTTAAACTTTTTATGCAAAATGCTTACGTGTGTCTCTAATCAAACCTCTGTAACTTTGCTCTGCTTCACTTTGTTATTGTAGCGGGTCAGGGCTGTTTGGGGTTTTGTTTTGACAGCTATGTTCTGTTGTTCCAGGCGGCAGCGTTATGTTGCCATGGTTACAGGTGATGCTTTCTCTCTGCAACTGTGTGTTTCTGGATGGAGAGAGCGCCTTTTTTGGTTGTTACGCTAGAGCTGCGCCGAGCAGTTGTGTTAGCGTTGTGTGTTCATCTGTTAAATGATAATAAACGGCTGTGCTCGATGGCTAACACTGCAGGAAGCAAGACTAGACGTTACCTCTGTCTCCTCCTTGTCTGAGCTCGCCACAATATTTTTAAGGTCATCTACTATAAAAACCCAGACCAGGAAAACCTCCTTCATGTTTTTCTGTGTTTTACCCTCAGTTACTTCGACACAAAGGAATCTGCTGTGATGCTTACACCTTTGATAAAGCCTCGCAAGTGTCAGCTTTCTTTTAATAGATACAAAAATATAGATATGTACTGATAAGTGATCAGAATTATAATATTTCTGACTGTCTGAGTCAAAAATTTCCCCGATTCAAATCGAATCGATCGAATCATGGATCGAATCGATTCGGGACCTTGTGAATCTGAATCGAAAAGATTCTAGAAATCAGTGACGATATCCAGCCCTAGTTATTACCCATATAGTATGAAAGATAATGTCACAGCTAGCCAATGTAAAATACTTATTTATTAGACACTTTTTAAAAATAATTACATAACAATTATAAAGTAAAAAATAAAAAACAAAAAAAATAAAACATGACATACAGTAGATAACAAATGATGTACAGACCACTGAGTTTCAATGCAAAGTGCATTAACAGAACAATCTGTAGTGGAGAAAGCAGGAAACAGCATGTTTCAGAATTCATAACAGCAGTATTTATTTTTTGAAGAGGGGCCATATAGGATTTTTAGGATATATTTAAAGGGTAGCTGTTGATGAATATAATATTTCATGTTAAAACTTTAAAAATGTACCATATGGTTGGAACACAGGTTTTTGCCAATATTTTACACAGGTATAAAACAGCTTTCAGTATCATTCTCCATGCAGGTGTATGACTTTAAGGTGTCCTCTGAAAATGACAAATAAAATACTTTCCCAATTCTGCAGGGGCCCTAATATGACTGGAATGCAATATGCACTTTATAAATAATGACTGTATAATGACTGCACAAAGGTCAGTCAGTTACTGAAGGTTCAGCTCTAATGATCAAAATGGCTGCAGTCATGTTATAAATTAAAACATGACGCAATATATAAATTTTAAAAACATATTCTTTAATAAATACCTTTCTTAGAATGAAAAAAGTGCTTAAAAGGTTTGCAAATTGCAATGATTAAAATGACTACGTGAAATGGATTTATATGTCTAGCATGGTAACATCCCACAATCACCTTTATGTCAGTCCTGACAGCAAAATTAACATGAACAAATGTGACTTCGTCAAAATCAAAATAATCAGAGTCATATTTTTATGGTGATATCATGCACAGACACAAAAATTATAAAATAAAATGATGTTGGTTCAATTCACACAGCTTTAAAAAAAAAATTCAGTCCTTGACGCCCTATCAAATCAACACAACACACACAGAGCAGAAAAGCTCACACATTATAACCACAAATTTCAGGAGCAGTTGTTTAAAATCAACAAAATAATGGATCTGAAACATTATTTGAAGGAAACTGGTGCTCACAATGATCTATGCCACATCAGCTAAACCAGTAGGGAGCAACTACCTGGTGTCACTCTTGATAAAGTACATCAGTAAAAGAAGGAAGGATGTGTGTGATGGCACCGATATAAATCTACACAGATGCATACATTAGTTTATTTGGAGTACATGCCCTAAATTAAAGGCTTATTCGCTCTCTTTTTTTTTTTAACTCTTGTCTAACTTTTGACTGGAATGGTCATAACCACAGCTAAGACTAGTTTTCACAACAAAACAATGTAGGAAAAAAAAAGATATATTGGTGAATAGTTGACAAAACTTATTTAATGTGCTCAGTATGATCATCGCTAAATAAATAAACAACAACATAACACAAAAACAGTTAAGCTACCACAGTGCATTTTGTCTTTCTTTGACCTCAACATTTACATTCTTGATTGTGCCGCTGTGGTTTTCTCAGCCACGAGAAAGACAAAAGCAGCGCGTACTTATCTGAGGTCTTTCAATGAGGTTTTCTCAGCATTAGTAATCATTTTGAGTCCTTACATTTTTGTCTGTTTTAATTACAAACGTGTTCATGTTCTACCACATTCTGCTAAGAAAAGATAAAGTTGAGCACTGCAAAGGGCAGTCACTGGAACAAATAGAGGCAGATTAAGTGGGAATGGAGTGACATTACCATACTAAAGAGATGCACTGTAACTGGTAATACAAATTGTGTGCATAATCTTAGAGTTGCTAACCTCTTATAATGTTTAGGTTAATCTATAACTGTCATGCAGGTTACAAGAATTTACTGAGCCAGTATTTTCAGTCACAATATAGACATGGGTGCCATCACTTTGGGCATCACTCAATGCCACTGTATATGCACTTGCCTTAATCATTCCCTTACAACCTTTGAAAAACCAAAATGTACCAAATAAAAAGGGGGAAATTACATTACACATTAGATCTTGACGAATTAAGTATTCAAGTAAAACAATCTTTACTGACATACATTGTGTAGTTTTTTCAGAACAAAACAACCTAACAACAATCAGTAAAAACCAAACTCATTAACCCTCTGGGGGCTGGATTCAAAAATCACAGCAAAGATCATAGTTACAATCATTCAAGTGTTCCCTTAATTGTCTTAGCACTATCCGGTTGTTCAGTCTGACGTCACTAGCCGTGTCTGGGTCTAAACTCCACTGCAGCTCCATATATCAAACGATCACTATGGCATTACTGAGAGTTGAAAAACTGTCTAAAGTCTTTCATCTTTAATAAAATGATCGGCGTTCTGCTCTACCAGGTGTAACAATTGAGTTTAACATCCAGGCATCCATGAAAACGGAATTTATGACATTTAGCGGAGTTAGAAGTTAGCAGGGAGTTAGCTCGCTAGCTTCTATCTAAATACAATATAGCATGTCCTGACTGCGGGGTTTTGGAAACAAATTAAAACGTACAGCTCTGCTATCACTTCCAGCATAAATGAAGACAGAAAACTAAACAGCAGTGACGTTTGTAGGGTTACTGAAGTTGGGCTAGCTGGTATATAATGATGTGCTACGTGACAGCTAGCGACACAGCTATGTTAGCATAATATAAACAAGCTAACTTTTTTTCCACTCGATAAAAGTTAACGTGAGTGTTCTCGGTGGTCAGGAACAAATGTAATCGCATGGCAGGATGCTGTAAAAGGACCAAACTTCAGCCAGGAGAACAACTGAGATAATCCATCCACAATACGAGGTTAGTCATTCATATACTGCTGCATGGGCTGGGCTGTAGTTACATCCTAAGGTTTTAAAAACTGAGCTTAAATAAATGATTAGCGGTAATAAAAGCCGAGGGAGGTCAACAGTGATCACTGACTGTTTTAGGAGCTTTTTGAGATCAAATAGAAGAAAATACGTAACATTAAACATGTTAACAACACAAAAGCCATATTAAACGCAGACTACTTTAGACCCGGAAGTAGGATTCGTCGCGTCATCACTGAACAACCGGATATAGTATATATAAATTAGTAGTCATTTTGGTACTTAACAATATTTAATAAACTAATAAATACAACATTAAGAAATTAATGAAAAATAATTTACCACATTTCCTTCATTTTAGCAAAGTGTGAGAGAAGCTGTGCTTTTCTCTTTGCTGCTTTACTGTGAAATTGTTTTTAATTAATTAGAGCACAACTTTTCATTTTATTAAAATGCACTAAAAGCTTTGCAGCATGTGACGTTAACAAACAAAATGCCAAAAGACAAGCTGGCACAGACAGCACCGTCAACTGCACTTTTCTGTCATCAGCTGACTTTGCCAAATCAAAACTAATACACAGAGCACTGCAAACAAACCAACCAAGCAAACCTACTGGTGTAGGAATCATGAAATGCCTCCACTTACCCTTTACTGTTGGCTCCCTGCATGCTTTGTTAGTTCTTGCTATTAAAATGAAGCTATAGTGGGTGTTGGTGGCCAAAGATTGTATATTAAAAGGGCGATCGTGGCTCAAGAGTTGGGAGCTCGCCTTGTAATCGGAAGGTTGCTGGTTCGAGCCCCGGCTCGGACAGTCTCGGTCATTGTGTCCTTGGGCAAGACACTTCACCCGTTGCCTACTGGTGGTGGTCAGAGGGCCAGAGAAATCAGATTTTATGGAAGTAAAATAACCCTACTTTTCTACTGACTTATGACCACCGTAAACACTTTACTAATGAGTTTATGCTTTCAGTCATCTTATGTAATACTAAATTATGTTCACTTTGGAAACTGCAGTCGCATTCAGGGTAAAACTAGGGAAAAAGCAGGTTACTGTAAGAGCACTGTTGTGTATGTAATGACTAAGTGTCACAACCACCACTCGTTTGCCAGTTTAAAAAAAAGAAAAAAAAGAAAAGAAAGAAATAATACTTGAAGTACCCAACATCAGGCTTCAAAACAGGTGCCCAAAAACCACGATGTTCTATATAATTGTGTGAATGTGTGAATGACTGAATGTAGTGTAAAGCGCTTTGGGGTCCTTAAGGACTAGAAAAGCGCTATACAAATGCAGGCAGGCCATTTTACTATAGTCTATGTTACGTATTAAATATTCCTATAGTAAACAGAGTAACACAGAACTGAAGTGAACACAGTGACCCCATTTACCCACCAATCCAATCCAGCTATTAGTTAGTTGCGCTGATATATGACACAAAAATCAGATGTGATGTACTGCATGGGAAAAGCAGGATCATCACTTAAACTGCCTTTTACAGCAGGCTTCCTTTAAAATAACTCTTTTCTGTCTGTTTTTCAGTAAGTGGCTGTCTAACTGAATCATTTGTTATTTGTATGTATGGCTTTTAGTGTATTACTGTAAAGCAATTACTATAACCCTCAGTCCAAATTTTTTTCTGGGAATCAAGTCAACATTTTACAAACTTAATTTGTTCCCTCGTGCTTATTCAAGGCTGCTTCTTTTGGTCAGAATGGATCTAACTGGTGAAACCTGGAAGGAATATACACTAGATTTTTTTTTGTTGAAAAAAGTGTGGCTAGCATTTTGTACACTCGGTGTACAGTTAACAACAGCTCCAAATATAGAAAAGAATGCTTCATCAGATGGGCTTATAAAGCAAGGTGGTGACATATTTCTTCTTATAGCGATGTGTTGCACTGAGTACCATCACTCCGTCCTGTGACAGAAAGACACAACACACAGGAAAAGTCAATTTAAAACCTCACGCAATGCATGCTTTCAACTAGGATGGAAACAGTAGCATCAGTCTTACCATGTACAGTTCCACCATGCTATAAGCCAGTATGGTTAAACTGTAATTGGTAGGGCTATGGCTTTTTTAAGACACACATGAAACCAGAATTGCAGCATCATGGTTGCAGGCCTCCTCCTACCAGTCAAGTAGCAGTTCACACCCAAGTCTGTTCAGACTCGCATATAAATGTAGATAAAGAAAAAAAAATGAAAGAAGAAAATACTGGCAACCGCCAGCCTCCTGGTAGACACATCTATGGTATTGATTTCAAAATCCTACGTCACCTTGTTCTGAAGTTTCTCGTATTAACAGTGTTGGGTTTATCTTGGCACAAACCCCGCTGGAACGCGAGACCAACAACTGCACGACAAACAAGGCAAGAAGGTACTGTCCGTGTTTGTGGCTTGCAAGGGAAGCCAGCCAAAGTTGAGGAAAAGATTCCTTCACCTGAACTCAACCAACTTCAACTGATTCCTTCGCTAGAGCCCTTTTTATTGTCAGCAAGCAATCATTCATGAATATGCAATTACAAATACACGTGACATTCTTAAGCAGGCATATCTGAACAACTAGTGATGGGATTTCCGGCTCTTTTTAGAGAACCAGCTCTTTCCGTTCGGCTCACTGAAAAGAGCCGGCTCTTTTGGCTCCGAACTGGCTCTTCAGGTTGATTTGTTGCTTTAATTAATTTATTATTAACAATAATATAAAATTATGCACAAAAGGAATTACTAATTACCTGCATGAATAAACTTTCTGAATCCTTTATCATCTGCAACTGAAAATAGGATGATTACTATACCTTTCTAATGTGAGGTTGTTGTCCCTGGCTCTTTCTCTGTCTTTTACATTGTACATTTGTTCCATATTTAGAAAGTAATTCTGTAAACACTTTCTTGCTTTTAAAAACAGAATTTCCTTTTTATTTTCAAATTCTTAACATGGATAATGATGGTAACATTTCTTGGTTTACTTCAACAAGCTTCTTGGAAAAAAAATCATATAAATCAGCCCAATGTTGGAGGTACAATTGAAAATGTCACTGAAAAAACATTAACGTTAGAGAGGTGTAATGAACTAAAAACATGAGCATATAAAAACATTGTGCCAAAATAGAAAAGAATGTTACATAAAGTCAATAACTTGCTCAAATGGCTTTTTTCTTTCCAGTTGTTAGAAGTTTACCTTTGGTAATGATAACTTTTGAAGCAATTTCTTTCCTCTGTGAAACAAAGACGTGCATCACATTTTTCACAGAGGGTGGTAGTTGCATTCACCTTGCAATTTTTGCACCGACCTCGCTTTTCACATTTTACAGGCCAATGTGCAACCTCATCAGTCCGGACATCCTCTGGAACTCCAACACGAACTCTCTTGGGTGGTGGAGGTGGTGATGAGATGTTCTGTGATGGGCGCCCCCTGTGTGATTTCCAAAGGATCAGGCTTGTGGCAACTTCTGCCTGGAAGCTTCTTTGTTTCAGTGGCTTTTGGACACCAAGTAGCTTGCAGTCACGACAGTAAATCAACCATGCGTTGACAACACCGAGCATGATGGTTTGCCAGAACAGGTAGAGATACCACCTCCGTGACTTCATGTGGTACTTGTACCTTGCAATGCAGGCGTCAAGCAGGTCAATACCCCCCATGAATGTGTTGTACTCCTTCACAATGTGTGGCCTTTTGACCTCAACAAATGCCTTGCCCGATTTGCTCCAGCGACGGATTGTATCTTGAGGCTCAGTTGCACAATAGGATGAGATGAGGGTAACAGATTTGTTGTCATACCACTTCACAATAACCATGCTCTCCTCCTTATTCACCCTGGCATCAACAGATCCCCTGCCTCTCTGGGCAAGACTTTTTTTCATCTTCAAGCTGACAACCTGCTAAGCGATTTCCACGAAGTGTTCCTACAAAGTAGATCTGTCGCTGAAGAAGTGTGAGCACAAGTGGGGCTGAGGAGAAGAAGTTATCAGCAAAAACTTTGTAGTTTTGCTCAGCTGGCAGAGTTTCACACAACTTCACCACAACATCTCCTCCAATCCCAAGTAAAGTCTTCTTCCCAGTACCACCTTGATAAACAACAAAATCATGGAGCATACCAGAGGATGAGCACCAGGCCCAGATTTTCAATCCCCAGGGGTGGGGCTTTCCCTTCACATACTGCCTTATTGGGCTGTGTGTCCCCTTGAAGGGTACCATTTGCCCATCAACAGAGTTGTACTCCTCTGGGACGATATCCAGGCATTGTTTGCGAAACATTCCAAGCCATGGACGGATCTTCCAGCACTTGTCTTCTGCATCTCTGTGTAATAAATCTGTATTGTCAGTGAAATTTAGAGATCCCAACAGGGTTTGAAATCGGTTGCGGGACATGTTATCTGCTACCATAGGACACCTGGTGTCATTTTCCCAGTATGCTCGATTTCCAGGCATTTGGCATAGACCCATCCTCAGATAGAGACCAATGAGTATTTCTAGTTCTTTAACAGTGGTATTTACATTTCTCAGATGGTTGGAGTTTTGTACACTGTATAAATTTGTTTGTTCCATTAACAACAGCAGCATATCATCTGTGATGAAGTTTTTGAAGTACTCTAGTGGAGTGTGGATCTCATCTGGAGGTTTGGCACAGGGTCCCTTGAATGTGGTCTCAGGGGTTTCGAACATTTCTTTCTCCAGGAGAATTTTTGTCCTTTGATAGCTGCCTTGGGCTGCCCAGTGTCCATATGGCTTGAATGTGGCTCTGTCTCTAAATCACTTGAATCACAACTGTCTGAATCACTGGATTCACTTGATTCATCACTCTCCACGTCTTTGTGGGGGATGTAATTAGGGTCTTCAGAATCTTCATCTGAGCTACTTTCACATCCCTCATACTCACTGTCCTCTGCAGTGATAAACTCCAGCGCATCTTGAACACTATATTTTTTCTTTTTATCCATTCTACAAAAGAGTGAAAATGATAAAAAATGGGGGGTAACTGAAAAACGCCTCGACAAAGCTAAAGTAAAGTTCCATCACAAATTTAGGTAATTTAAAAAATTAGTTATGCTTGAATTTAGTTAAATATGACTGAGAATTAACAACAAAGAATAAATTTACTTAAAATAACTGAATGAGCTAAACTGACTAAGCAAATGATCAGTTTTTGTCTTTTTGTGACAAATATGTCACATCAGTTTTTTTAAGAAAATTTGGAGTTTAATGCCCGATGTGACATATTTGTCACAGCGATGTTTAACAAACTGATTCTAGATCAAATTGGTTCAGAAATATTACCAAACTAGGTTACAAGGGACCTATGACATCTTATCTAAAGTTTAGAATTGCTGAATGAGTAAAAGCTTACCTTTGCAAAAAGAAAAGAAAGTTTTTAAAATTAGCACAGCGGTCTCATTAGCTAACCAGGTGGACCAAGACTTTGAAAATGGTGTCTTGAACACCCAGAGTGCCTCACTTGTCACATGACTGAATTAGTTTGTGCAGTAGACGTCACTTAGGGACTTTATTAGTTAAAAGTCAAAGTTAAACCATTATAAATAGTTTTTCTTTAAGTGTAAAGGGCTAAGGGTTAAAATCAATCCTTTGATTTTTCTGAAAATCAACAGAGCCCCTTATAATCCCGTGTGCCTTATGTATGAATTCTGGTTGTGTTTACTGACCTTGAAACGATTTTATGTGGTACACGGCGCTCAAAAATCTGTCAAATGTTTCAGTACGACTTTGCTAAGCTACGAACCCGCACCGCTTGATGGATTGTCGGAGCATTACGGCTATCGTAGGCAGGAGCCTCACGGAGTGATACGTACTGCGCTTCAACATAATATTACCGTATTATGTGTATAACCTCTTTTTAAGTTTTGTGGATATCATACATGGTTATGCTGAGGATATGTCGGCCAATTTCCACTGGAAATACCTTTTGGTTAAACTCTTAGCAGGGAATTTACACTGTTACATTTTTATATAACTTTAATGCACATAAAAAACAGCTGCTTGTTTAAGTGAAAATACATTGATGGGGTTCTTTGCACTAATAAAGTTGTGGAGTTGTAAAGTATTTTGTCTAGTGTCAATTATATCGTCAGTTATATCGTTATCGCAAATTTTCAAATGTATATCGTGATAAATATTTTCGGTCATATCACCCTGCTCTACTAATAAGGATATGATTTTTATCAGCACACAGATGATTATATATTTCTAAGCATAAATGATTATATGTTTCTAAGCAGAAATGACAATATAGAAAATATCACCCTTACAAACAGGACTTTCAGAAAACATGACCTCTGACCTTTAAGTTGAGGTCATGTTTTCTGAAAGTCCTGTTCAGAAAACGTTTAGTAAATACACTTTTGGCATCAATTTGAAGGTGATGCGTCACCTTCTTCTCAAGTTATCACATTCACAAACTTGAAAGGGTGCCCATGGTGGGAGTCCTTCATCAAATCACCTCTTCAATAAGCTCTGACATAAAGTGACATTATTTTGAAGCATTAGATTAATAATATACATTATAAATAAAATATATCAATTAAATTGTATTACTATTGAAATGTGTCAGATATATATAGTAAATATATATATTTTTTTTATATATTTAAAAGAAATGTATAAAAATAAAAGCTTGCTTTTTTTCCTTTTTTCTTTCCACAGGCCAGTAACACTGAGTCACTGACCTGGGATTGTTAGGCTGCAGACTGAATTATCCTAAACATTAACTATTAACATTAATTACTAACATCTACACTATCAGAGTGTCTGTTTGTGCAGCAGGAAACGTGGCCTCAAACCTCAGTTCTGAGAATGGTGATATGCTCACTTTTCTTCATTGCAGCCACCACATGCTCCTTTAAAGGTTACGGACACACACGATAACTCATTCACTAGCACATTTAAACACACAGACACACATGGAGGTGCACAAAACACACACATAAACACACTACCTCATCCAGGAGAAGCAATACTGTCAGAACTTTTTTTTTTTTGCCTCCTAACGTAACAAAGACTTCCAAGAAGACCAAGTAAAGGCTATTTTATATTATGCCTGATTTTTGTTTGACATTGCTGTACTATTTATTGTTGCATTTGATTTCAACATCTCATGAATACAATGAAAGGGTTTATTTGTTAGTTAAGTTTTAAGCTATTAAAAGCACTGCAATTTCTAGAATTGAACTGTCTGAACAGTTTGTTTTAAAGAACCTATTAAAGGACAGAAGTATTTTTTTAAATCAGATTACTCAACCAAACATAAGACATAATGAAATAATGTGATGCATATTCAAGATTGTAACTTTGCAGCATTACTAATATATCAACAGTCATTAAGAAGATGAGAAATTACAATTAGTAAAGTTTCAACAGAGCCACTTAGATTGTCCCCAAAATGCAAGTTTTTCTCACAGGTCACACTAGTGAACATAAAGTCATTAAAAAATGTGTTTAAGCTAAATACAGCAACATTTTATCTGCTTCATGTACAACTACTTAACTACATTACAAGAGAAACCAAATGGAAAAAAGTGAATATCTGACCACCCACTACCTGAAATGGAAAATACACATAGTTGTTTTCCACTCCTTTTTTTTTGTTGACATGCAGACATTTGCTGTGGCTATCTTGAAATGCAAGTAAAGTTTGCTTTTCCTGTCAGAGAGTTGAAAGAAGGAGAATTATCTGTCCTTCATCTGTTCTTCTGTCCCATTTATCAGCCTTTTTGGCAATGCATAGATTCAATCTGCTGTGCCAACAACGTGCAAGCTTGCTAAAAGCAAAAGCATCAGCAGCGCACACTTTCTGTTAAAATGCTTACAAAGCCGATCAAGTTTTCTCACACGCTACCGAAAAACATTAAACACAAAAATCTTAAAAGTCACCCTGAAACCTTACCTTAATGGAAAGTGCATAGAGGTGGTTGAGCATGACATGGTTGGGTTCTGGGAGCAGTGCAGGGTCACACTGAAACAATGACAAACAAAACAACAACATTTAAAATAAATGATCTGTATTATTTATTCTTGTGGATGCATTTTTTTTTTCACAATTTTGTTGTACGTGTACAATGACAATAAAGGGCTATTCTATTTTTATGAAATGCAGGCAGGGGAAAGTGGGAATAAGCCAAATTCATCTCAGATTACAGCTACTTACAGAAATCCCAGTGTCTTTGTTAAGGATGACCTGTAGAAGGTGAGGTGGAAGAATGGGTGGAGATTTTAACTTCTCTTCCTGTTTAGGGACATAAGCATCCTGATGATATGGCCCAGGAGGAGAGCTAGAAAGGTCTGAGGGGGGGAAAAAGGGGGGGAAACAGTATGACAAGAACATTAAATTATTTTCAAACCTATAGATTTTAACAGCAATGTTGAAATCCATTAAAAAAGGCAGGAACAAAAAAAGTTGGTCTTTAAAATGAATGAAGATTCTTTTTGAACACTTTTATACCCCTGCTTTCCAGACATGTAGTCTGGATCAGTAAATGTTTAAACAAAAGCACAGATAAACAGTGGCTGTCAGCACTCACCTGACATGTCAGAGCATTTCTGCGAATCCACCATTAGCGCATCAAAAACCTCAAAGTCAGTCTTCTTTACCTGAATGATATTGTTGACTGTGCCTAGCTGACTGGTTACAACAGGCTGTTAGGAAACAGGAGACAATAAAACTCACAAATAAAGCTCAAAAGTATAGACCAAAAAGACATACTTTATATAATAGCAGGCCAGTGTTTGCTTTAACAAGCATCATGATGTGAAGCAAACCACTTAAGCCTCTTAAACTAATGTCCACTCATGACTACTCTACCTCTAGTCATGGCCCTCCACTGCACCATTTGTCCTGATTACCATATGTGTGTGCTAATATTTTATACACTTGTTACTATATTTCTGAAGAGAGAAAAAAAGATGTTTATTGTTAAAGCATGACATCAGATAAGGTGACTCAGATACATGCCTGCAGTCAGTCATGAAGCCAGCTCATCATAACCTACACTAGTGGCCTTAATACACTCACAAGTTATTACTCATAATGTAATGATAATATTAATGCATTAGTGAATATATGCTTTTGTCTACCCAGACTTTACAGGAATGGCAGAGCTGCAGTGCCTTTAAAAACTGAAACTGCTGCAGATTTTGTGTTGAGGTCTAGGTAAGTAAAGTAAAATATGCTTGTTTGACAACAGGTCATAAATGACTGTGAGAGTAACGGCTTACCTCAGCTGGGTCGTGGGTCCACTGACCATCCACGTAAAATTTGTACTGATGCTCCCCCTCAGGTAGATCGACAATTGCCACAAAGGTGTTCTGACTTTGATAGATCACAAACAAAAGAAAAGAAAACATTTGGCACACAGGTAAGTTAAACCAGCGATTAACAAAGAAGAAGAACTCACATTCTTGGCTTGTTCTAGTAAACCTTTCTCATATGCAAATAGGAATAAAAGAAATCTGTTAAAACTCGAGTTTAAATCTCAAAAGATAAACAGCCAGAAATTCAACCTGAAAAACATGTTCAGATTTATAACATGCTCTCACCTTCTAATAAGGGGAATTTTGTTGGTCCAGTTGTTGAAGGATCCAGAGAGGTAGACCTCCTTTCCATCTCCTTTCCAGCGAAAGACTGTCGGCCGTTCCAGAGTTGGTGCTTTGTCATCTGATTCCAAGTCTTGCTGCCAAGCAAGGAACTCCTCTTTCTCTAAGGGTGCCTTAAATGCACATCATACACAAGAATATTATTTATCAACAAGGATTAGAGTTTGAAGAGATCTACAGGGCCAAGAAGGCTATAAATTCTACCTGATATGCACCTCTAAGAGAGCAACCCAATTTACCTTTATGTCCTCTCCATGAAAAATATCAGCATCCTCTGGGCTATCCATGAGGATTTTTGGCCTCTCGCCCTCTTTGATACCTCGGCTGTCCCTCCGCTGCGCCTTCTCACCGTGGCCCATTGCAGCCCTCTCACTGCTTGTATTCCCCATGGCTTTGTCTTCTTGCAGGCTGTTACAAGGTCACTGCAAGTAGAGTTGATTCAGCTGTGTAAAGAAAGCCGTAAAGTCAGAAGAGACTACATAACACCTTACAGATTTATTTATAACTGCTAAAGGCTTACTGGTTAAAATGTTGCTTTTTAGGCCTGCAACTCTCAAAAGAGACATTTTAGGTACCAATGCTATTTATAGTGACTTCTGCAGTAGAACAAGCTGAATCATGTGGGCAGACTACAACTTTTCCATTTCTAAGTGTATCATACTGAACAACTATGAGTTCCTTTATTGACTCCAAAACAATCCCTGGGACGTTAATACCAGATATCTTGTATATGTTTCAGTGTCAACTGTCTTGTTATGTTAGTTTAAATGTGATCCAAATAAAACACGTCTTTCAGCATGATACCTATTTCCTCTAAAGGATGGGTGTATTTGTTTGAGTATACCATTCTCTCTGGAATACATTTACATTACTGCAGGTCATTTATAGGCCTATAAATATAACGCTGTTCCTTACACTTTTAGCTTACACTCAGTTATCTGCAATATAAAAATACAATTACAGAACAAAAACAATTTTCTAGCCAACACTCTGACCACACTTTGTTGTTCTTTTACTTATAGAACAATATCACGGAATCTGCACTGCCTGCTCTGTCAGTACACACAAGTAAAGGTAAGACAACCTTTTTAAAAGAACAGCAGAAACCATAGTTACAGTAATGGATTACTTATTATTGACCTCATAATGTTATACAATGAAATAAAACTCTACCTGAAACACTCCCACAAGTGACACTGGAGGTTTTAAAGTCAAATGATGTTTTACTGTTATGATATCTGCCAGTTTATTTTACTTTAGAAAAAGTATGAAACTGTATTTGGAAATACCACTGAATGGGAGTGTTACTGGAATATTCTAGTACCCTGCAACATGAAAACATTCCCATTTCAGTTTCCTTAGAATAACTTGGCTATTTTTGGTTATATGATGATATTTATGGAAGACGATGTCAAACAGGTGTGTACATGTATGCGCAGCGTGTTTAGATCTTATCAGCACTGTGTTTACATACTAGCATCAAAGGTTGTGACATGCCTGCGGTTATGTTAGCTCATCTTAACGTCTAAGCTCCATTCCAACTTCCTGTGGCCTCATACTCTAAATTATACCAAATAAACACGAGGCTGTTGTAAGACACATGAAATAGAAGCTATGAAATACAGCGTTACTAAAGCTAACATTGGGTAACCTACTAGCATATGTAGCCCAAACATGCTATCTGCTTCGACTTAAAAGGTGACACCAACTAATAAATACAAACACCGACAAGAAACGTAGGGTTATTTTGTTTACCTGAGAAACGTTTGCCGTCGTAGATATCGATGTCGACCTGTCAACTACCTTCCATCCCGCACGAAAACAAAAACATTTGATCCTTCTAGCAGAATCCGGACCCTGTTGCGCATGCGCACTTTATCCAAATGCAAAATATTAATGCACCCTGACCTCGTGAAAAGCAAAATATTATCCGTCACTACTACCGTCGTTTATTGTCTCATAAACTACTCTTATCCATAATAAATCTTTTGGTTTAATGTTCGACTATTATAACCTTTTACAATTTAATTCTCTATAATGACAGACGTAATGTCACGTACTCAACACTAGATGGAAGAGTGGGTCAAGTAGCCTGCAATGTGGGTCAGTACAATGGATATAGAGTTGTGTTTAATGAGCCAATAGAAGCATGAGACTTTTTTTCTTTAATACAGTTTAATGAAAATGTGCAACATTTGCTATATTTAAAATGCATATAGCAATCCTTCAAATCCATAGAAAAACACTTCTTTCAGCTTTGATGATCCGCAGACTACCTGCCTCCAACTTGACCTATCCCTGGCATCCTTTGATATGACAACCCTCTGCATAGTCACCTTCACTACATCCATGAATCTTCTCTGTGGTCTTCCTCTTTTCCTCTGGCTTGGCAGCTACATATTTAACATCATTTGCCTATTATATTCTCATATCCCTCCTGTGCACATATCCAAACACAGACTAAGCCTGAACTGTACTCATTTCTAATCCTTTCCATTCTGGTCACTCCAAATGGAAATCTTATCATCTTCAACTCTGCCAAGTCCAGCTTTGCCTCCTGTCTTTTTGTCAGTGTCATAATCTCCAATCCATACATAAACATAAATATAGATGCAGATACTGATAGAATATGTTAATAGGTCTAAATATGATATGCTTATACATTGTGTTTCATACCACCAGTTAGGCTAATGATGTCTTGCAGCCAGTGACAGTGCTTTGGGAAAATTTAGACTGCTGGTATAACAAAAACACAGCAGCTTTATCCTATCCCTGATATCTAATATGAATGTGTTCCTTGGTATAACTGCCTTTAACACATTTCACAAATGTAATATGAGGAATCAGATCCAGCTGTGAGAATGCCTAATACGGTCACCTAAATAATTGTTTGAATTCAAAGCCATGCTTCTGTGATGATTAAAGTATCAATGCCCTGTAGAGATAAAGAGATAGAGACGAAGCAGCAAATCACCAGTCCTTGTAAGGCAGCCCGATCTAACTGTTGGACAGTGTGAAAACTCATTAGGTTGCTGTGGTGGCAAGCACCCTGAGCAGTACTGTGGTGTCTGTGTGCCTGGTAATAAAAGAAAAAGCAGGGAAAGAGAAGGTGCAATTAATAAGATCAAAAAGTATTCAGATTTAGCTTTAGTAAAGTGCATTTATTATAAGTCATACAGTAACAGCACACTGTGTTGCTACTTGTAACACAGCAAATAGATTGTCATTATTTTTATTAACTACACATTTTTATGTTCTGTTACTTCGGCAATACAAGTGGAACATTTAACAGCAAATGCAATACTTTTTGCTATTAGTGTTCGCTCCCTGTCTGTTGTTATTGCACCTCATGGGGTACATTTCTGTTACAGTATCTCCTGTTAGCAGTCACACAAAACTGCAGCAAAAGCTTAAAAAAAATCATTTGATGTTTGTTTGTCCCCTCACCAACATTCCCTGACTTTATCAACTCATTTTTCTCAAAGTTTGACAGAGATTTAAAAGAGTTAACGATGTCTACCCCCAATGGCACAACAGCATCCTCGAGACACAGGAGGCAGAGAAAGCTGTGCAGCCTTTTGGCACATAATGAGCAGCTAAGGCTCTGTTTTTTTTTAATGTCCAGTAGAGATGTTTGAGCTGAGGGGAGGTGGGATTTCGCTGGACCGTTTTAAAAGAGAAGAATTTACATTTTCACAAGGCCCTCTTATCTGCGCATGTTACAGCAGGCACAGCCCCAAATTACATCCATGGCCAGCCACACTTGACTGCATCACACAGATGTCGATCCACATGGGGTGTTCAATTACAGAGATTTAATTTTTCCCTTCACAGCTTATGCCTTGTTATAGCCAGCTTTTGTTGTTTTTTCTTCAACTTTATTTTTTAGAGATGCCAAAACAAAAAAAAGCATGAGCCAAAATTTTAAATGCATATTTTTGTGCAGTGGACAAATGCAACACTTTCACTGAGTACATTGAATCAAATTAGCTCAAGAGAAAAAAAAAAGAAAAGAAAAATTAAAAAAGAGCAATGGCTGTACTTCCTGGAACCAGACGACTGTAATTGGCTCATGTCAGTTGCAGAGACCGAATTGGCTCCAAGGAAAAAGTTGGCTGTGCTGGTGGAAGTAGGATGTGAATTATTTGCTTACACGCGGAGGATGATCTAAAAATGGCATTGGAGAAATAGAGTTGGATGGCAAGTATCCCCACTGAGGTCTTGTCTTGTTTTTTAGTGAGACTGGAGTGGCTTGTGTCTGTATTCCCATGTATGCAGATGACCTTCAAATCAAACTCTACGATAAGGCATTGCCACTGACACTCATTATCACCAGAAAAATTTAACCTAATAGTTGCCAATCTGGAACTCACTGCCTATTTAGAAATCCTGCATTGGCACTCAAACCAGTCTGTGAACTCCATGAAGAAACTGTGCGCTGACATTTTACTGCAGCTCTCCTCTGGCTCTGCCTCCCCAGAGCTATGACCGCACTGCCACACTTGTTTACCATTACTCATCCCTGCTGAGTGAAGCCATCACACAACAGCAGCCGTCCGCATCACAGCACCTCTGCCAGCAGCTGGCCCTGTTACACTCCTTGTAGGACACGCCAGATAACCTTTGTACAGAGCTCCTCTGGATCACACATGGGGAGAGATGACTCAAAAGAAAAAAAACCCCAAAAACGGTTGTTTCTTTGATACTCTTACAGGCTCACATCTGTGCATAACACATTTGGCACACTTGTAGACTAGTAAGCAAAGACTACTTTTATTAAAGCGCTAACATTCAAACATGATGGCATAGAATCATCTCACTATCATTAACTGAAAGGTAAAGCTCTGTTCCAACAACATTATTTGTTTTCTGTTGAAGATGTACTTTAAAAAAAAAAAGATCATAAATACAGTATAGAGGTTACTGGGGACACTGAAATCAAACAAAAGTCAACTGTGCAGTTGCTGGAGACAGTTAGGAACAAATTAATGCACCATCAAAATGTATTTATTTATTTATGGAAGCAAAATTTGGAAGTGACGATAGTTCCCATGCTTATGACAACAGAGCCCTTCACATGTAATTCACTGACTTTTTTCATAATGCACTTAGGAAAAGGCCATGGTTTATCTACTGTAGACAGAATTGGATTACTGGTTATTTTTATTGATTGAAACTATAACAAAAATGGAAAATACAAAAAAAACACAAAAAAAACAAAACAAAAAAACAGTCATCTCCCTATAAAACAGAACAGTTTGGATTTCTAAGCTGTAATAGCTTAGTTTGCATGTTTTACATTCTTGAATTAATTGATTGGTAAATTGGCCATGCATCCTGTCATCATTTGTTTTGGTCTAAGAAAAGTTTAACTTGACTGACAATGGGTGAAAAGCAAGATAGTCCCTGAACAGGCAGCAGGGCAGACCACTACAATGCACTTTTATTTATTTATACTTCTTCTGCTTCTACTCAATATGACACTGATTAAAGGAGAAATAGATATTTTTATACCACTCACTGCTTCGAGTTGCTGTTTCATGCTTAAGGCTCCGAAAAATTAAGATTGTTGAAAAGTTGTTTGAAAAGAGCTTAGTGAAGTCAGAATTTCTGCTTTGCTTTCAGCTCTTTTCAAACAACTTTTCAACAATCTTAATTTTTCGGAGCCTTTGTTTCAGCAGAAAAAAAAAGTACTCAGTCATAAGCTGAATATCCCAAATGATGCAAAGTCCACACAAGGGGGCTTCAAACAGTCTTTCTCATTAGCACATTAATTTATGAGGCTATTTAGGCAGGATAACCTTGAATTAATTCAGAGCTCAAGTTTCACATTTGACTCAGCATTTAATGCAGCAATTAGCCTGGTCAAGAAGATCATCATTGAATCTGTTATGAAACAATTACATAACATCCTCATCTAAATTATTTCACTCCCACGCTCGCTCGCTCTCCGTTTTGCCTTTTCTCTCTTTCTACTGCTTATGTGTTTGTCACCTACAGTTAGTTTGAACAGTCTGACCTTCAGTTTAACATCTGGTAGATGTAACTGCTGAACTCTGTTCTATTACTAACAGATAAAAGTAAAAAGCCTGAGAGCAACTGGGGAGCTATAGGGTCCGACAACTATTTCACTGTATATTTTCCCTTCTCTATTTTTACCACCTTTACTTTCTGAGGCAAATTATACTCTTTTCAATCAATATATGGAAAGTCGCTTAGCACAAAGATGGTATAACCTCTTGTAGGTATGAGAGAGTGTTGTTTTAATTTTAATTGTGTGTAGGTGAAAGTTCCAGTGGTCACACACTTAAAAGCAACACTTAGTTTCAAACTGCTCCATGAAGGGCCACTTCTGAATGTTCTACCTTCTTGACCTCCATGCTGTATATTGAGATTTTATGGTTGAGGTTTTCAGGGAAAGCCTCTTTATACTCCATGAAATGTGTAATCTTCGCAGTCATAGCTTTGTTGATGTTGCAGCAATTCTATCCCGTCATGCTGTCTGCTTCAGCTGCTTGGAAAAAGAGTGCATGAGGCAATCAAACAGAGTCTGATAAGTGAATTTTAAACAAGTGTAAATTCAGTGCTACTCTATTGCTATGTTACGCTTGTCAAGCTTTTCATTCTACCATTGCACAACAATGGCCATTCAATTTCACACAGAAGCAAACAAAAGCAGTCTCATTTCTCACCAACAGCAATGGATGCTGTCAGATGCAAACGTGTCTGAAGCATGCAAATTGTTGGGGGTTTTTTTTCAGCAAATGCAACTAGTTAGCATAAGTTACACTGGCCCTAAGAGTTGATCAAATATTGTGTCATTATAGGTCTGGTTTCAGATAAATCCCAGATGTCACATCGCACATTACATTATACTAAAAGAATGAGAAAGCTACCAGTTCCAAATCAAACATTAATACAACATTGGTAAAGTAGTAGTGGTAGTAGTTTTTCCCCTTTTTAGATAATCCTTGGATGATTTGGAAGCTTATGAACAATACAGAATTTTGAGTTTGATTTGCATGTAGTGTGTTTAACTGTGCCAGTAAAGGGCTATTTCAAAATGAGAAATCGGCTTGTCATGGAGTTTATACTCATTTCCTGATGCCGTTTCAAGCTGCACTTTCAAAACAGTTCTGTAGTAGTGAAGTGATCTCCTCACTCCAGAGCTGAAGAGTTAACAGCTGAACCGATTTTACAGATTAGAGTTCTATATTATGGAGTCACTGCCAGTGAAATGTGATCCAACAGACAGAGGGCAACGCCTTGTATGCTTCTTTAATGTTTGTAAATTTGGACCAGATTTTTATTTTTTGCCTCTGGTCAGAAAGTTCACATTTTTGTAGTGGTTAGCCAAAACAGTTTGTACATCTGTGTGGTTGAGGTCTGTGTTCCTTCCGGGTAAGGATTGGATTGAGATCTGGTAACTGGAGGCCATTTGAGTACAATAAACTCAGTCATCTTCAAGAAACCAAGTCTGAGATGAATAGACTTGGCTTGTTATCCTGCTAGAAATGGCCATCAGAAGAAGGGTAGACTGTTATAAAGGGACAGGCAGGCAGGCAGTATTCTTTAAACCAGGGGTAGGCAACTCCAGGTCTCGAGTGGCGGTGTCCTGCAGGTTTTAGATGCGTCCTTGATCCAACACGGCTGATTTAAATGGCTAAATTACCTCCAACATGTCTTGAAGTTCTCCAGAGGCCTGTTAATGAACTAATCATTTGATTCAGGTGTGTTGACAAAGGGTGATATCTAAAACCGGCACTTGAGGCCTGGAGTTGCCTACCCCTGCTTTAAACAATACTCAGTTGGTATTAAGGGGCACAATTTGTGCTTAAAGAATACCCCACCCCATTACACTACCAGATGCATCCTGAACAATTGATAAAAGGCAGAACAAATCCCTGGTTTTATGTTTTTATGCCAAAAATTCTACCATCCAAATGTGGCAGCAGAAATCAAGACTCAAAAGTGCCATCTTTTCCAATTTTCTATTGTCCAATTTAAGCAAAACTGCAAATTGTAGCCAGTTTCCAGTTGTTAGCTGACAGGAGTGGCACCAGTGTGGTCTTCTGTCGCTGTAGCCAGTCTGTGTCAAGGTTTGATATGTTGTGCATTCATTGATGCTCATCGGTATACCACTGGTTACGGTAACCTTCCTGTCAGACATGGTCATACAGTTTTATTTTAGGTTTATTTTTATTAATTTTTCCAATTAATATTTGATCTTTGATTTGAGCCTCATGCCCATTCCATTTAATTTAGTTTTAAAATGAAAAAAAAAAAAAAAAACCCTAAATCTGTAAAGTTTTAATTATATTTGCTGATACTTTGAAAACAAAGAGTCTCAATATTGCAAATACTATGCAAGCATTTCAGCACTGCACATTATCCCTCAAACCACAATTTGATTTAATTACCATACTTTATTTACTTCAAAAGAACCCAGCATAAAACCTCCATTACATGGCATAAACACTACATAATGTCCTATTCATTACAGTAGGTTTCTAGTGATTCAGGGGCAGGATCGCGTGCCTTAAAATTATCGTGTAATCTGTTACATTATATAATTTCATCTCGTTTTCCATAGCAGTTTTTAAAGAGTGCTTCTGCATATTAGCAAAGGACAAACTTTTCCAGCAGATCTCAGTCTTTCAGTACAGTGATTATGTCACAATAGTCCAACTACATCTCATTCTTACAGTGCAAATAATGACATTAGAATACGAGGAGTGGCATTTACACCTTGTTATAGTGCAGCTCAGAGAATAATACCAAAATGCACTATATGGCAGTATATACATGTCACTTACAGGGTTAGCTTTCTTTCCCTTTCACAGTTAGCATTTTCGTGAACACAGATTCATGGGTGAAATGGAGAAAACAGGATACATCAGAGGATACAGGAATAAATACATCTTTTTAAATGCATGATAATTTATACTGGTATATATAGCAGTTCTCTTATAATGTATGCAGATAGCTTTCAATGTTGTTTGGTATATATTCCGTTAATGTAGCTGCGTGGTTAATCTCCTCCCACAAATCAAACACTACCAGAAATTAATTTGCATGTGCTTCTGTGTGGCGTGATTAACAGTTTTAATGGTGCATAACACAATCCCATTTCAGCTGCATGGTGTTATAATTAGGACATTTTGGGGCCCAAAGGAAAGAACATGTGAAAGAGTAGAAGCCCAACACCCAAATGTGCCCACCCAGGGGTCTTATGGAGCTGTAGAGTCTAGGTTGGCTCATGTGATCATCCTAGGTGCTCATCTGACTGTGCGTGATCATTTAAAGTTTAAGAAATATCACCAGCTGAATAGGTTGTGAGTGGGTTGTCTTACTTGTTCTAGCTTTCACATTTGTTGGAAGCTGTCAGGTTTTGGAGTGGGGACCTGTGACAGCTGCTGTCACTTGCGTCTGTGGTGTGTCAGTCAGCGTGCATTGTCAGTGTTGTGGTGTTGAGGTGATGCAGAGGAGGAGAGATTCTGTCACTGGCTTGATCTGCTACCTCATTGCTTCATCCAGTTCTCTCACTTGCCATCCTCATGTCACTGTATAAGCATGTCTATCCTCCCTCACTCAACTGTAGACTATAGGGGGTACATCCTCCATCTCTCACTCCCTCTGCTGAATGCAGTAGCGGATCCTGGACTATAGAGGCAGTCTGATGTGCATGGCAGAACTATTAGGCCGTGCAGCCAAAATATAGATGCCACTCTCCCTCAGGAAGTCTGCCCAGGTCACTGGCCTGTGTAAAAGAAAGAAAGTTTAGTTAAAAAAAATTTGATTGTTGAACAAAATTAATTGTGTTTGCTGATAGTGTTGCATTTTTTTTATTTCTATACAAGAGCCAGCAGTTGTACATCTTTGTAACTGCAAATGAATGCCATGAAATAATACACCACACCACAATAGGAGTCATCCTGGCACCTCACTATAGTGACCATAAGAGCTATAGTTCTTGATCAGTCCTACTGCATGTACTTTACTTTGTATGACCATGAACTGCATAGCAGTATTTTCTCAATACTGATATGCCCAGCTGATAATGGTCCTTTTAAGACATTTTTTCCTGGGACATTTTTGTCTTTATTTGATAGAACAGTGGAGATTTTTCAGACGGGAAGGTTGGAAGAGTACATGGGGACACCAAGGGGTCCGGGGTTGGAACTGAACTGAGGCCCCCGCCTCAGTTCAGGGCCTTGTGGCATATGGTCACACGCTCAGGTGTCCTTAAATAATTGCAATTTGATACATGTAATGATGGAAAAAAATAATAATAATCACAGGTTAGTCTGGGAATCTTAATTTAATGCATTCTTACCAGTGTTGGGACTAACGCGTTATTAAGTAACGTGTTACAGTAACTACGTTATTATTGTGGTAACGAGCACGGTAACTAGTTATTATGCCAAAATCAGGAACGCGTTACTCGTTACTGGGATTTAGATAGGGTCGTTATTCGCTACTTCGTGTGGTGGCTATCACGGAGCTTCCACAGATTCAGTAACATTAGCAAGTAGTGGAGGCCAGCAGGTGGATGAAGGAAAGGGGAGGCAGGAGGAGCAGAGACCCGAGGTGGCCGCCGGTCCGAGCGTCAGGTGAACTGAACTTCAGGTAAGAAGTTATGACCTGCAGTCTATCTGGCAGTGATGTGTCTGTCGTGAACAAAACGGCGCGACGCGAGTCGGCTCCTTATCGCGAGCCGTGGGGTTTTTTTGTTGTTTTTTTTCCCCCCCTCTTTCTCTCACCCTGTCTCTCGCACTTTTTTCCGCTTCACTCCGCATGCAAACCTCGTGCTTTGCACTGGGAAGAAGGGGGGAGGGGCGGTCAAAATGCCCGGGCCGATTTTTCTGTCCCAGTCCAGCCCTGTATGCAGCTCATCTGCGGTCTGGTGTTACCTACATCATCCTATTCAGAAGGCAGAATTTCCAAGTTCTGAGTACAATCAAAAGCACCACGACTGCAGTTTTCGTGTTGGATGTAAAAAGCTAGTTACTAGTTAGTTACTAGTTACTTTGAAAGTAACGAGTAACTTGAAGTAACTGAGTTACTTTTGATAGAACTAGTAATGTAACTAAATTACTAATTTAAAGTAAGTTACCCAACACTGATTCTTACACATCATGGTTTTTGAAAAAAAAAAAAAAAAAAAAACTTACAAATGAAGTTACTGCTGTATTTAATATAAAACCCAGTTAGACCTCTACCTAAGAAACTTCCACTAGTTTGTATTCATCCTAAAACACTGCCTGCCTGAACAGCTTGCTAATTGGCTGCAATTATTGCAAATAAAAATCTCAAAGTCTCAAAAGTCATGATATGGCAAAGAGGATTCACCCTAACCTCTTGGCGACAGCTTAGAAAGTGAATTTGAAGTCATTTGCATTGGAAACAGCTTGCAGCAGGAAGTAGGCAGGTCACGTCACTGTCCATGATGCAGCCTTCTGGGCTGACTTGTTTCACTCAAAATTACTCCTACGTTTCTGCCCAAGAAAGATTTTTACCACACCAAGGTCACAATGGACATGTGTAGACTGGTGAGAAGCATGAGTTAGGGTAAAAATTACTGCAGGCTTTTAAGGTTTCCTGTAAGAACTTCAGAAATTGGCATCTACTAAAATCGTTTATATACTTTCCAATAACTGATCACTTTGACCCACAGACTGACAAATATTTAAAAAAAAAAAAAAAAAAAAGCAACAAACCTGCTGTCGTCATTCTTGCTCCTTTCACTGCCAGAGCTGGCTGGACTGCTCTCACATATGGGGCCAACATGACTTATACTGTACCAAAGAAAAAATGTCAAAAATGAAGTGGCAGTCAATGAACAATAAGACAGCTGCCATTGCCTATGAGGAAAAAAAGGAAATAGAAGTTAAATCATCATGTTATGATGAACGTGGCGGCACTTATGTTGGTCTTACTGGGAAATTGGAACGTCCTACTTTAAGTCTTAAGGCTTTAAGCTGAATTTCCATTGACAATTAATATAGATCTTATTCCATGATTAACCAATTATCAATCTGTGTTAGACTTGTGACCTGTACCAGGTATAATGCAGTCTGAATGTATGGAGCTTGGTTACACAGTATCCCTTAATTTGACAAGCTGATGATGAATGATTACCCATTTATTTTGTCTCCAAAATGTAAGAAATGTGTTTATATGATGAAGAAATGCAAACCATATGTTTTCTTAACTAGCTTTTTTTAGAGATGTTTTTCCTCCAGTCAGCAAATCATTTAATGCGGTCCTTTCCAGGCAGTGAGATTTGTTTGACGGCATCAGCTTTTCCATCCAAAATCAGGATGTTCGCATGCGATTTAAAAAAAACTAAATAAAAATGATCTAAGATTTTATACAAGCCATATAAAATATGGTTCTTAAAACATTGCAACTGCCTATTTCATGAGGCTGTCTCCCACAAGTATTAGTCATTTTTTTAGAAGCTCTTAATAAATTCTGACGCTTAATCATCAGAAGCTAAAATTCATTTTACCTTTTACACCATTGCATGTGAATTTGTGCAATCCAAGGGAGCAGAGTTTTCTGTTTCATTTAGTATATTTGCTTTTTAATCAGCACAAATGCATATGGTTGTACTACATAGGGTTGCCCTAATGGACACTGTGCTCACCCAACTTCCATGCATGTGCTCTGAAAAGTAAGAATTTTAAGGAGAAGCACTCCTAAGGAGAAGAAAAGGATTTCTTTTAATCCCTATAATTAAAGGCCAGATTGAATATTACCCATGTCTCTGTATAACGAGACCTGATCATCTCAGTCTCATTAAACTTGAGAGATTCACGTGTCTATGGTAGCTTTACATCCAGAAAGAGACACTTTGGAGTTTCTCCTTCCCTTAGGCTCCTTATGAAGCAAGGGTTAAATTGCACATTAAATCTAAACTGAGGGATTCTCCGAGAATACTTGACTGAGTAGTGCTCAAGGATGTTGAAGTGAGGGGAAAAAAGACAAGCCATGCAGTGCTGAGTCACACTCACCCACAATTCATAGGAGAGCAGAATCCCATGAGTCTGTGGGGGGATGCCGAATAGGTGAGAGGGATGGAATGGTACAGCTTAGATTTGACAGCACAAGATATCAAGTGGTAAACGAGCACATGCAGGCACACAGTGACAGTGATGGAAAGTGCATTTATTACAGTACAAATCTGAGGACATTTCAGTACATTTCTGACCTGCAGTCAAGCACTTTTGCATGTGGCAGTTACATCTTTAACATGCGAAAATCATCTGAACACGTATTCGACTGATGCACATACACTGTAAAACAAACAGAAGTAACCCCACCAGAGTTTTTTTTTTTTTTTCCATTATTACTCTGATGGGTCAGTCAGTGGTTACACTGTCAATTTTCCTTTCATTATTCCATCTACTGGGGAAACTAGTTGGGGTTCCTCACAACTTTAACCATAAATAAAGCTACTCGCTGCATTAAGGGGACACAAACATCAGCTGTGTAGTTCAGTCAAGCAACAAACTGCTTGTCTTGAGGTTATGACTGTTTGTCAGAGAGCTTTGTCAGTTTGCACTTTGTAGTGTTACACTAGATTGCATTATGTTGTGAGACATATCTAATATTGTGACTCAATTTTGATGCAGTCTCACATAAAGCCTTGCAAAAGGCAATTTATCCATGTTTATCCATGTGCCCATGTCAGCGTTAGAAACTTAGGACTCATACTGACAGTAAAATACTCTATTTAACAGTATACATAAAGGAAACATTACCTCGCCTTTGATGTACATGGGGTTATTTTTCAGTTTAAATATTTTTTTGATATTATTGAAATGTACTATGTTTAATAAAAAAAGATGTAGAAAAATATTTTAATTCTAAGGACTCTTGCCATTTTTTCAGTGTTGCAGTGGTGCAAGCAGCGCCAAAATAATTTCTTTGAAGTCCTCTGTTATGTCTTCACTGAGCTAAAGGGAAATTGAACTGAAGAGCTTCTCTGCACCAGGACAAAGAAATATTACACCCCAGTCCTGTTACAGTCCACACGTGCTGTCATGCATTGTCAGTGGCAACAATGACATTTAGTTTGCTTAACTCATTGTGGAAATGGTTATCAGAAGAAACCACAGTTGGATATTTTGACACTGCACAAATTTGGGGGTTTCACTCCATGCAGATTTTCTACAGTGGCCAAAGAAGTGCTCATCTTAACCCAAACGCTTAACGGGGATAGTTGTTCAAACCAGAGTCAGTTTTTACTGTAAGAATAATATTTGTACATTTTGGTGACTTATTTGATAATCAATATTCTCCTCATTATCTTGGAAACAAAGAACGATGAGATGCAAATTATGTAATCAGCAAATGTTGCAGTAGGAAGAGTACTGGATGTCTGCATTAACTGACATTTCTCCTTCATTTCGGATGTTATCATAATCTTTGCTGATTTGCATATAATAAAAAAATATTGACAGCAAGTCAATTATGGAGAAGTTCCATTGTTATAACTAATTATCTTTATGCAAATGTACATGATGAACACTACTGTGTAACGAGAAAAGCTTTCCTATAGTGTAGATGTCTTGGCAGTTTGGATTAGCTCCTTCAGAGTTTTGTATTTAAAATAAATAAATAAATGAATAAATATCCAGTCAGGTAAATACAACCCCAGTTCCAAAATGCTGGAATGTTCTGTAAAATAGAAAAACAGATTACAATGTTTAAACTGAGAAACCTTTGGATTTTAGGAAAAGATCATTTTGAATTCGATCTCACAGACATCTTAAAAGTGACTACTAGCCACACTCTTAAGAGGTGCACTTTGTCTTACTGAAATATGCCAAGGCCTTCTCTGCAAAAGTTGTTATCTAGATGGGAGCATGTTGCTCTTAAACGTGTACCGTATATACCTTTCTGGATTGATGGTCCTTTTCTGATGTGCAAGATGTCAATCTTAAGAGGCACTGATGCATCAGAGATGCAGGCTTTTGAACTGAGTGCTGACAGCAAGCCAGATGGTCCCTTATCTCTTGTTGAGAGGACGTGGCGTCCATTTTTTCCAAAAATAATTTCATATTTCAATTCACCTAACCAATAAACACTTTAACTTTAAATGAGTTTTATCCCAGAGAAGATGCGACTGCTCTGGATCATGTTTAAATGTTGCATCTTTGCATCACAGAGCTTTAACCTGCATTTGTGGCACACTGAATCAGTCACATCATTCCTGAGCCCAGTGATCCAGTGATTTCCATGACAGAATCAAGGCTGTTTATTAATGTAGTGCCATCTGAGGCTTAATCAATGGTATCCAATATTAATTTCAGCATCCCAAAGATTTATCAGTTTTCTCCGAAGCTCCTGATTATATTATATTGATGATTTATTCAAAGTTGTAACCATGACATAACCATTTATATTGAGGAACAGCATTTAATGCTATTGGCTATAGCAGTTCTGTCAGAGTGAGGAAAAAGAAAATTAAGTTGGCTGACAGCTAAAGTCTTTGTGAGCCCAACGTCACAAGGTACTCCTTACACCAACACGTTTTCATCCTAGGGTGTCAAATATTGCCATTCCGTCTGACGCAACTGGGATCACAGAGATACGCACAAGCTGTGCTTTGGCATCTGTGCCTTGGTGGATCAGCTGTGGCAATACAGTATGCCAAGACCTAACAGTCTACATGAAGAGGTAGGAAGGGTGGCAATGACAGTGGTATAAGTCACAGGCTGGGAAGCTTGTGTCCTGTGCAAGTCCTTTGTATTCCATACTTCATTGTACCGACTTTGTATTCAGTTGTGGGCTAGTTTTATTTCAAGCTCTTTTTATAACTTAAACTTTCACTTCCTGCTTGATTAAAACCTCCCACCATTAACCCTGCATTTTCACATGATCCAAGGCATAGCGCCAGCATTGTGCTCTTCTCCCAGCACATTGCTTTAACTAAATATCCATAATTCAATTATTTTTCAAAGCCATTTTGTAAGATTGATCTTTGCATTTAAAATTCTACATCATAAAACTAATTAGGACAATTTAAATTGAAGCTAGACATCTCAAGGTTAATCTCATGCATTAACATAAATAATGAAATATATTATAAGATGGGAAAGAGTATGGCATTTAAAGAGAACTAATCAGTGGGTGTAGTTTAATTCAAAATGCTGTCATATTGTGTGTTTGGATAAAAGATTATTGCAGCAGCATTCTTAAGACAGACTTTTTTTTTTCTTAAGACTGACTTTATGGCATTACTAGAGGTGGGTGTCACATTCATGTTATCTTGTTTCTATTCCCTAAGTGCCCAGACCTTTTATGCCATCTGCAGTTTGCATACAAATGACTCCCTAAATTCCTTCCAATTATCCCTGTAAGTGGCATGTGGTCTACTCACCTCACATTGCAGGACTGCGAGTCTTTCTTGAGCTTCTCGAACCAAGACTGCTGAGCTTGGCGGCATTCAGCTCGTGTGATTACACCATCTTTATCCAGATCCAGACCCTGAAACACTGACCTTGCAGTGTCTCTCTCCTTGGCAGTTAACAGACGCACCAGTGAGTTCTATAAAAAATAAAATCCAAGAAGTGTAAGAATAGCATTTACCTTTTAGTGATTTAAACCGCTATAATTCAGTAAAATTTACACTTTAGGGCTGATCTTAGCCATTCTTGGTCATTTCCTGTGACACTTTGACTGTCTGACATATTCTGCCAACATTGCTTCATCCCGTACTACCCCAAAGTCTCAGACAAACTTCAAATTTAACCTCTCAAACCACAATCTGGGAACCATCAGCTAGTCTGCAGCCTTAGCCTCTGGGGGGGATATCCAGATGGGATAATAGATTTCTATTCATCATGCATGGCTCCATCCTCAGACATTGTTTATGCATGAAAAATAAATTAAAACAAAAAGCTAAAAACTTGCAAAATAGTTACAATAACTGTTAGCTTCAGGATTGCATTTAGGAAAAATACCCACTTTCCACACAGTATTGCAGCACAAACAGGGTTGTGATTTAAAAAAAAAAAAAAAAAAAAAAAGGAAGGTTCATTGCATACAGACTTCACGTGCAAATACCTGTTTATAGAAATTAGTCAAGCCAAAAACAAACAAAAAAAGATAACTTATTGTCAAGGGACAAAATGAATAGTTCAGCTGTTGGATGCAAGCCAGATTTTTGGGCATTTTTTGCCTTTCAGTTAGTTTTTAGATTCAGACTGAAAAATGAGATCATTTCATCAACAGCTACAACGATTATTGTTTAAACACTCCCTTAGTCTGTAAAATTTAATTACATTTATATATGCATTTTTTCTATATCACAAGGAATAGAGTATTTTGAAGGTTTTTGGAGGTATAATTAAAGTGTTCTACAACAAAACTCATCAGGGCTATGCAGGCCATGGCTGAGTGTAAACCCAAACAACAGTCATGGTAGTGGAAGAAGACAGTTCAGGTAGAGTTTAAAAATGCGGTGCTGATTTATCCCAATTATCTTGTTTCCTTAATCCACAACTATACCTCTGTGCGAAACTTCCTTAACACTGCCAGAGACTCAAAATAGAGAAAGTCCGACCACTCGATGTGTCCCTTCTTCTCAGGATCCAGCGCAGCAAACTGGGCCAAGACTTCCTCTTCCTGCTCATCAGTCAGGTCCTTTTCAAACTGCTGCTTGGATACAAAGTGGCGGTACTGAAGCAGCTCGTCTGACACCAGGCACGACTCTATAGCAGCAGGGAACAATTCATCACACAGGTCCTAATTAGTCACCTGGCAGTCTTCAAGATACATCATCTTATGGTGAGTGATTTTCAACAAAATGAAAAGCATCCTCCCACTGACTGCCATCCAGCAAAGTCACAGCCTACTACACATTTCAAAGTAGACTGGGTGGAGGGCAAATGCACTTTCTCAAGGAAACAATGTTGTGGGCAGTAAACGTCTGAGGTGACCACAGACCAGACAGGTGCTCAAGATTTCATCTGGGATCTCTTTGCTTTTAATCACCAAGCATTCCGGACATGTACAACCAGTGGCAAAGCAATACTGCAATGGCAGTACCAATTTGGGTCTTATGGTGATTTGTGTCATATCATCTTGAGAATATAATAGGTTTCGTTAATTTTTTTTTTTATATAATCAGATCTGCAAACTTTGCACCAACCAACAGTGCTGTCCCGTACAGTATATCAATAAAAGGTTAAGTATTAAAGTTCTTGCATGGCCAGCGTTACTACCATCTACCAAAACCAAATATCTTTAACCTGTATTCAGTAGCTCACCAGGGATGATCTTGCACTGCTTGAAGGTCTCCATGAGGCTGTACATCTCTTCTTCTGTGAGAAGTAGATTGAGATTGTCCTGCAGGAAGAGATGTGTGGGAAGAGCAGAGTATTACTCTTAATGCAGTCTCTTTTACAGTCAATTGGCATGCTGGCACTCTTGATAAGAGAATATACTTAAACTGGTCCTGGGAAAGTCTTTACAGGAGGTGAGATGAGGCCAGAGTATTACGCTTTGTAACATGATGCTCAGACCATTTCTTTTATCGCAAGTGGCACATTGCTTGATGGATGAACATAGTATGCTTAAACTAGTCCTTGCAATTAGCTACATGCATGTAGCTTTGACTAATGAACCCATTTCAGTGTTTCCTGGGTAATTCATGTAATGTGCCTTTTATGTCACTCTCCATAATGGCATCATAATTAAAAGAAATAAAAGGAGGTTTTCCAGATGTTAGGTTCACAATGACTTATTTCATAAATTTACAAATAACGATGTTAGCACTTAAATCCATGTGTCAACAAAAAGCAATTTGGCTTTAATAGGAGAAAAGACAGTTATGCACTTTTTGTTTAAATTAAGAGATTTCCAGATACACACAGGCCAGAGAAAACCAGAGCTGGAAAGACAAATGTAACCAAAGATGTGAGATAGTCATTTTATTCCCCAACTTGTTCGAATATCAGCAAAAAAAGATGCTGCTATCTAAATTTCTACATTATTTATCACATAAGTGATGTGATCAAACTTTAGTCTCCTTGGGATTATTGACATAAGCCAATTCTAGTGTGTTTACATGGTCCTTCATCACCCTTACAATCTGTCAGGGCTTCATAGAAGGCACATTATGAAATCCAAATGAAATTCACAACCGCCCACACTTAGAAAAACAGATGAAAAAAATACCCTTAAGCTTGGCAAATTGAAGCAAATGGTATATGAAATAAGGCCAAATGAATAAAGCACATATGTCAGCCAAGTGTGATTAAAGTATGAGTTACTGTATAGCAAGTGTGTTGAGTGTTTCAGTATCAGTCTGACTAACACTCCTGCCAGTATCTGCATTTCCCCAAATATAAACAGATCGGATGGTTAGTGTAAGAACAATGCATTCTAATATAAAAATAAAGGGCAAAGGACACTAGTGGTTGGTCAACATGGGCACAACATCTTAATTTTTCTCTTCCTTTTCAATTTATAATCAAGATCAAAGTAACTATCATCTTATCACCTTACTGTCTGTATTTCAAGATCAAATGTATGTATCATACTTTCCACTCACTGGGGTGCTTGAGCAGGCTCAAACACCCTCATGAGCTTGAAATGGATAAGCAGTTAAGCACAGGGATGAAGGGAAGTATGGACTGTAATAAATGTAATTTCATATTTACTATAGAAATTGTGGCTCTATAAATATCTAAGAGCTGAAAGTGGGCGGTTCCACTTAAACAGTTAATCCCACTGACAAAATTAGTCACTAATTTAAAAAAGATCCTCCATTCATTGGACCGATTCATTCAAACTATGCACATCTGGTCTTGTTGGTCATTCCAGTCTGGGACACTCCGTCCTGCTTAAACTTGTGGCACTGGCTATACAATTTTAACAGGCTTATTACTACAAAGTGTCTAACCTGAGTGAGCTACAGCCAGACAGTGCAGTAAAGCTCCGCTGGTGTCACATTGTAAAAAACCTTTGTGTTCCTTCACAATGCTTTGTACTTTTCTTCCAGTGTGGATTTGTGTCCTATGGTATGTGCTATTCAGTTGTCTGTGCAGATATATTTCAACAAATGACAGCCAATTCTGAATCAATATTGTATAAAAATCAGTTTCATTAGTCATCCGTCTCCTCTAAAGCACAGAAAATCAGATATTGGGTCTGAAATGCAAATTGCACTCTGTGCAAATCGTCTCCACCAAATGCCTCCACTTCAATCCAGCACAAAGACTGTGTGAAGTTAAATGCCATGTTTGTTTTTGGAGTTTAGCAAAAACTGCTAATCCAAATTTTATTAAACTTTGTGGGGAAAGGAAGATATTAATGTGTGTACTGTTCTAGGCAAGCTCCTGCTGTAAGATTTTGCCTGATGTTAGGTATCAGAAACAATCATAATTTTGAGGTTGGTGTCAGTTTCTCCAAATTTAATTTCATTCACCAACTTCTGCATATAAGAAAAAGCCAAAGAGATGCTTCACTTATTGTATTGATATAGCTTATTGATATATGTGCTCTGGGGTTGCTGCACCTTAATAAGCTTGCAATTAACTTCATACATGTTCATATCTATTTATTTGCATGTGTCTGTCATTCAAGGAGTCAATTAAAAATCAACGTGGGAGGCAAAACAAATTGTGCTTTAATCATTAAAACTGTGTCCTTTGTCTTCAAGACATTTTTGTGCATCTGTAAGCCATTATGTGCATCAAGCATTACCTTTAGTAACACCAGCTGTCCGCTGAGCAATAAAACTGCCCATCAGCTACAGATGTCTTATTTGTCATCCAATATAATGTGCAGAGGAAATTTAAAATAGATTTAAGGGTTCATGCAACATCTACTGGCAGCATCTGAGAAAAAAAAAAAAAGCTCTCTAGGAGACAAAAGGCCTGCAGGGAACAAGGTATAAAAATAACACTTTCTAATCTTATGCTGGCAGATTGCATAAATAGCTATCTGAGACTGTCCTGTTCAAAAAATACAATGATGCGCTGGTGATGTGTTATTGCAGACAACTTTAAATAATCAGCAAGCCCTTTACCCAAGAAGTTATAAATATGAACAGGAATACTGTTCATAAACAGTATTTCTGTTACTAATGACTCCGATCACCGTGTGATCTGAAAGGTTTACTTGTAATGCAGTCACTTTATGAGGTAGTAAGAGTACGAGAATCATTACCACATACCTAGCTACTTGAAGAAATCAAGAGGTGCCAGGAGAGAAGAGGTGGGAAAATACAATACGGCAAATACAATAAACAAACTGCAGTTTGCCATGTCTTGGATAAATGATCCCTTATACTGGCATCTCATCAAGAACAGGAGTCAAAAGACATTGCTCTAGAATCAGAATTGCTCTATAGAGCCTTTCCCTATTACATGTAACTTGCAAAAGGGTGAATTCATAATAAATTATGAATAAAGTTACTGCTTTTGTTCCACATGCATAAATGAACACAACTCCTGTAGGTGACCCCATGTGGAAGTTATGGACCATACAGGCCTAGTTGCAAGCATCAAAGTGCTATAAAGACGGGTCAGTTATATCCACAGACCAATCCTTCTGCGCGACTGAAACTAAGCCACTATTGCAATCGCCTACTTTGAAGACTGTAAATCCACTTTCAAGGGAACTCAGTCCATCTGCCAGCAGCAGCCTGTAGTGCCTGTGTGAAATTAAATGTCAGATATGATAGAAGGGTGTGTGTGGGGAGGGGGATTTGAAACATCTGACTGATACACTAACAAAATAACTGGTTTCTTTGGCTAGGAGGACTAGAATTTACAATTTAAATAAAACATTGCTCCCGCCCCCTCACTGAATTGTCTCCTTCCGCCCTCATTCCTCACACACTGAAGAAGCTAGCCAAAGAACGAACCTTTCAGCGTCCTCTCGCAGATTGTGTGAAAACATCCCTCTTGCACAACTTTGGCATGTGATTTTGCTTCTCGGGGCTATGGCGCCCTTACTCTGCTATGAAAGGTCCCCTGGCAAAAGCGCTCTTTAGTTGTTTACGCTTGAATTAAAACAGATTGCATTATGCCTCTCACGGGGTCATCGGGGAGTCGTGGGTTTTGGCACTGGCACTGAATTTCTGATGAGAAACTGCCGTTTGTTTTATTGTTTGAATTACAGAAAAATCTGCCAAAACATTGCCTCAGTCTATATGAAATCTAACTGTAATAATCTAGACATAAAATTATGGAGACTTGCAATTTGTGAATATGATAAGTGCTTCTAACTATTGCCCGCCACAAAGTGGGATCAAATCCATCTCCATCATCTTCTGTGTAATGATCTAAATGATATTGCCGATTTTAGCCTATGCTCTCCACATGCCTTTACACAAAAGGCGTATTGTGGACTATTCCATATGCAATCTAACCACATGTAGAAAACCACAACCTACCACAAGACTGATTTTAACATGGCAAAAGCCACCATTTCAACCATAACTTCTATATCTGACATGAATTAACAAGCAGGAATTGAAAGCTGAAGGCAGCAACAGTTGTTGTCAACAGCTTTAATGACAACTGGCAAATTTACTCAGCTGTACTTAATTAATACACTAAGTCACAGTCTGTGACACTAAAAGGAAACAGGCATCATTAACTGTATTAGTTCCACCTGAGCTTTTCCAGACGTGACAAGTCATATTTGCTGTCAGAATGATACCTCAAGCAGCTACAGTGAAAACCAGTCGATGTGTTCTCACACCAGTAGTGTGACATTTCAATGATTGAGTTTGCAAATATTTCTATAACTTGCTCATTATGTTACTAAATTATGCCATTATCAAATTTAACAAATTAATGTTCTACTTTACCAATATATGTCCAATCTCCGTTTTGGAGCTTGGACTGTGCAAGGGCATCAGAGATGTTGGGTTACTTGGTGATTCTAAATTGGTTTCAAGTGTGAATGTGAGCATGAATGACTCTCCAATAGGCAGCTTGTTCAGGCTCTACCTTCTCATCCCATGACAACTGCGATAGGCTTCAGGTCCTCCTCAATCCCAAACTAGACAAGCAGCTAAGTAGATGAATGGATAGCAGTTCAGATTTTTCTGAATGACTGGCAAATAAGAACTGTGGTTGGCCTTTAGTGTTTATTACATATATATATAAATATATATATTTAATACTAAACTAGTTAAGTTTGTGATTATGTTGCAAACATGACAAAAATAGCTGCATTTGTAAGCACTGAATGTTTTTAGCAACGAGCCCCGACTTACACAATAGTAGCAGCTCCAGCCAGTAACCGTGTGGGCTGTATCTCTCATCTCCTGCAAAGCTTCAGCACGCAGGTAGCCCAGCTCTCTCAGGCAGCCATCGTGAAATACCCGAGTGCAGATCCTGCAAGGGTACAGGTCGTCAGCAGTCCACACCTCGCACACGTCACACATCTCATCGCTTCGTGGCTGCAGGAGAAAGATTGCATCAGTGACAGAGCTTTTTTTTTTTTTTAGTTCTGCATGCTTCACAGAAATGTAGTGTCCCCCCTCATTTAGAAAAAAAAAAACTGATAACTGCAATTGTGTTAACATGTAGTTTCTAAACTTCCTGACGTCCTTTCTTCATCTCCCATTAACCAAACCTCTATGTAACAGGTTACCGAGAAGAAATTAAGCATCAGTCCATCAGTGGTAGGAGTGTGGTGGAAGTGGTATTATATAATGTAGTTTGTGTCACGTACAGCACTTAACTGTCCATCTCAGGCTCAAATAAGGACATCACTACCTATGATGCTGTCTAATGTGTTCAGTGTCGGTTTTTAGCCAACCTCCTTGTAAAGTCAGCCAGGCTGCACTCTGCTGTCAAGCCAGGGAAAATGACTGCTGAATGCTTGGCTGCTTTAAACACAAAGACATTGCAAGTTTTCTTGGTACTTTTACACATCTATAAAAATGCTGCCAGGGCCATAGACAAATCCCTCTTGTCATATTCCTCAGTAAGAGTTTCCCTCTTATATGGTGAACCTTATCTGACCTGATGACTGTTCAGCAAGCCTCTCTATAAAATAATAACTTCTAAGAATGAAGTAACACTGCAACCATGCACAATATGGTACTTCAACCAAAAAGAAAACTTACCACTTGTCTGGGAGATAAACACATTTGCAGTTGGCACCAATTAAAAAGACCCTCATCTAGTAGAAGCAGTAGCCTGGCAAAAATTGGCACACAACTGACTTTGTCTAACATGAGTTTTTAAGGTCTTTTTAGGTCTATAAATACTTGAAGAATTAAATTTTGTAATGTTGCCATTTTATACTACTACAGTGGATTTTAAAATCAGAGAATCAAATTTTTATGGTGGCCCTGAGAGGCCAAACGGACTGTCACGTAAGAAAACACCAGCAATAAGAAAAAGGCTGCAAAAGCACACAAAACAACAGAAATAGGAAAAAAAAAAAAAAAAGATTTCCAAAAGCACAAGTGAAGTGTTTCTGGGGAGACAATAACCCGACGGACCAGTTGCAGGAACCAAAATATAAGAATTTCGCTGGGAGACACTTAAAAGAAGTGGAGGATTTATCGGTTTTGTGAGGAAAGATAAGAAGTGTGTTAGCCTAACTATTAGCCTAAAATCCGTCATCAGTATAAATCATGATAAAACACACCTACCGTGTTTTGGGTTCCTGCAACTGGTCCGTCGGGTTATTGTCTCCCCAGAAACACTTCACTTTTGCTTTTGGAAATCTGTTTTTTCCTTTTTCTGTTTTCTTTTTTCCATTGTCGTTTTTCCTATTTTCGTTGTGTTTTGTGTGCTTTTGCAGCATTTTTCTTATTTCTGGTGTTTTTTTAAGTTGCAGTCCGTTTGGCCTCTCAGGGCCACCATAAAAATTTGACTGTCCGATTTTAAAATCCACTGTAGTAGTATAAAATGGCAACATTACAAAATGTAATTCTTCAAGTATTTATAGACCTAAAAAGACCTTAAAAACTTAAATCAGCTGTGTTGGATCAAGGACACATCTAAAACCTGTAGGACACAGACCCTGGAGTTGGGCACCCCTGCTCTATGCCATGGCTTTGCCTAAGCCATGTTTGGAGCTTTTCCTTTTCTTTTCCATACTTCTCTACCCGTCATTCTTGTACAAATTAACCTTCGTTTTATTTGTCTAATCTTGTAAGCCCTGTACCTACATTCATGAAAGAGTAGACTGACTAAGTGCTTGAAACTGCTAAATGTTGTGAAGTCTCTCTTAACCTGAGAAAGAATTTGAGATTTTCCCCACTCGAGTCAACATCTATGGTTCTCTAAGCCTTTTGATATTGCAGAGCTTGTCAGTGCACTCCTATTTAAGAGCGTGCCAGCTGAATTAGGTAAGGTTTTTATTTTTACTGGTATACTGAAAAAAAATAAAAACCAAATGCAAGTTCAACACTTGGAATAAATTCCTAAATTTTCATCTGCTTAATTTTCCATGGAACAACAAGAACTGGCCTCACCTGGCCATGCGGCTGCTTGACACTGAATTGTCCCTTTAGATTTCAGTATATGTATATGCAAAGTTTTCCTTACTAAATAGATGTTCTACTCTTAAAATAAAGTTAAAAAGAGTGTTACATAATGAGTCAGTGTCCGAGTATTTATGACCCTCATGTATCAGTCTTCTAACATTCCAATAGACACATCTATTACTATTGCAAGATAAATGTTTAGTGCGGGATTGTAAGTACAGTAAGTTGAAGCCATGTTTATTTATTCTAAACAGAAAACCTGATGGGACCATTGCTCTTGTGAACTACATGCTCTGTTAGTCAGCGTCACCCTGAATATGGCCACCTCTCAGAGCCAGCCAAAGCAGCCCGCCTACAGGATGCTCACTGTGAAGAGCCCTCACACACAATACATCACAGCCTGAGTAGCTATTAAAGGCCCAACAGCAAACAACTTCAAACTCATACTTTCTCACCTTCAACAAGGATGTTTAGATAAAGCTAAGGAATCTCTTTATGGATTGCCTGTGCTGTTCAATCATGATGCCTAATGTGAGGGAAGAAAACAGGTCACCAGATATAATAACCTGCTGTTGCCATAGAGATTATTTAACATCTTGTAGTCATCCGTTTAATCCCACAACTGTGAACCATCTTATTTGATTTTTTATGCATTTATTTATTTACTTTTTAATATATGACAAAGACTAGCTGCTACTACTACTACTGACTTTTGTTATTTAATACCTCCTCTTTCTTATACAGGTCCACTTCTATAGGCTGGTCATCATCAGGTTCCCTTTTGGGTCGCACAAAAGCAGGCGGTGTGAGCTGATGAGTCTTGTCAAGATCTTCCGGCTCTACTCCCTTCCCATCCCGTAACCTCGACCAAGCCTCCTGGTTGACGTTACACTCGTCTCTCGTTGGCGCTGAGGCCTGCTGGGAAGTTGATGGACTTGCGCTATTGTCATTCTCCTCTTGCACTGCGTCCTCTGTATTTTTCTCATCAGGATTGGTCTTGGCATGCCCTTCACCTTCCTCCACTTGCCCTTCTGCCTGTTTCACTGTGACAGCACGATCTTTAAGGCCCGCCTGGAAGGCAGAGACCACAGCGGTGCATTTCTGCACCTTCTCCACCTGCTGCTTCTTTGACATGAGCACTCCCATTGCTGTAGAAAGATGAAAGTAGAAGGAATAAAATGAGGAACTGTTACAAAATAATTATTCCCCCCCCAAAACTGACTTGTAAGTGACAAGTGATTGATAGCACCAGCTACAAGCCCACAGATGGCACCAAATTTCACTTCATATTTTGTTAAAAATCAACCCATGGAAATATCTCTGCACATCAGATCTTGCCGTTACTGAATGTCTTTAGTTTTTCCTGTTAGCGCCAATCTAATTCAATCAGCAGCAATTTCCCTGAACTCCTCTCCTTATTACTAATAAACCCGGACCATCTGCTCCGGCTCCCACATTTCTATATCATTCGGTAAGAAAAAGTTCAGTCCTTGTGCAGTGTTAATTACATGATTCAGATAAACAGAAAGCTGAAGAAAGCAGATCCCACAATTCACTGGAAAATAAAAAATAAAAGCCTTAACCTCATATTTCATAAAGTTTAAGGATCCAAATCGGTCCTTCTGCACCTTGAAATGATGGTACATGTTTGACAATGCATAACGAAATGTATCTACACTGCTTTTACTCACAAGCCACCTAGTTCATATCACTGAAGAGATCTATACATTACAGTTCCTCATATCCAAGCTATGTTCATTACAAAAAAAAAAAAAAAAAAAAAAAAAAGAGTCAAAAATGATACAAGTTGACACTTTTGAAATGAACATATCTTTGATATTAAGGAACTGTAATGTACAGATATAAAAATAATGTTTTTGCTAAAAGGTAAATTCTGAGAGCTATTAGCTAAAAACTTGGCACCTCAGCATGATATGGCGTTGATCCTAAATTTGAGAAAATCAGACGAGTGGAGACAAAACAGAGTATCATTTGGGCACAGGCAGGTTGGTATCATAGGAAAGGTGGCTGTTAAAAGGCAGAGGTATACCGAATTACACAAGTGGATAATCAGTGGTAATGGGTATTATGGATTGAGGAATCTAAAAGTTTGTCAAATCATCATCAACATGTATAGAAGAGGTCGAAAGAAAAAAAAAACATATCTACAAGCATCTGTAAACATGTTGGGCCAACCAACATTCAATGCTTTGAATGCCTTTTAAGAAGCTTGAAAAACTATTCCTGAACATTAAGGTTGCGAGTTCAGGCTGTGTTGAAGAATAAAGCTGCTCCAACCATATTTTGACTTTCAAGCTTATTAGAATTGCATATAATTTTACCTCATATACTTCATTTCCATGTTTGTTTGCACATAAATCAATAAATTGCTTCACTCATTTGTAATTTTCTTATATATAAGGAAATAACCAAAACTTGCTGCCTTCAGCCAGCTGTAGATATCGCACAGCACTCCTCTTCACCAAATAAAATTACTCAAAATAAGATAAGATCAACTTTATTGCTCCTAAAGCGGGGGGGAAAAAATTACTTCACCCCTTTGGCAGGTTTTAAATGAGATTTTGCCCATTCAGACTATAGTTTTTTTTTCCTGAAACCCAATATACAAAAAAGGTCTCCCAGTTCATGACACAGAGGCTATGATCAACCCTAAATAAAGTGCAACAGCTTTGACTTTTCTGAAAACTGCAAGAGAGCAGTGTTTTTTTTCCTGCAGTAGAATGAGAAAGACAGCTTTTTTTTTTAACAGACTTCACTTGACTCGTGTTTGTGAGGGTTTGCATTTCTGTCTTTGCCCATGTATAGTTTGTTTTTGTCTGTTCTGTTATTCGTGTTCATTAATTTGGAGTCTGTTGATTTTTCTTTGTCTTTGCTTTGGTGCCTCTCTCACAATCTTGGTTAATCCACCACCTGTTACCAACCTGTTCTTCAGCCTGTCTTCAGACTTTGTCATTTCTTCTCCAGTTTTACTTTCTTTGTTGCATTTTTAAGTGAGCATCCCTTCTAGTTCTCTGCAGTAGCTTTTGTTCTCAGCTTTTTCAGTAGTAGCAATAAGGCTTCAAAGCTCAATTTCCATTCGGACTGACCTCAACATCCTGAAGTTTGATCAAGTCTGAACCAAGTTACAACTCCACCATTTCCAGGAAACTTAATACTGAATACTTTCAATCCCTAAACACATTTAGTGAAATCATGAACCGTAAGATGTGGTAGAGTGTTCAGCAAAATCAGACCGAGATCTCATTTACACTTAAGAGAAGCAACCTTGAATTGCATTATTGTGGGAGGGGGGTGGGGGGCGGCACTGTGGATTCAAGCTGATTACAAGGTACTTCTGGGACATGTGTTTTTTGCTCTGAAATACAATCCCATCCAACCATGCTCCACATACACTAAGTGCTTGTGTGAAATTTAATCACATTTATGAAAGTGAAATAGGAGTCATTCCCCTCTCTCCCTTCCTAGGTTACAACTAATAGCCTGTCAGGCCTTATGTCGTCAGACTGCTATGGGACCCATGCTTCATAGACTCCAGAAACTACACTCATTTTGCTTGTGCCCATTTCAGCATAGCTTCACTCTTTATGGTTCCATGCATTTAGCAAAATAGAAAACCAATTTAGAATACATTTAAATCAAGTTTTCAAATGTACAAAGAAAAACAAACAAACAGAAGCACACCATTTTGTTTTGGATGGCATGCACTAAGTAGTGGTGAAAGGTCAATTCATCTGAGGCATAGCATCCCTGCAGAGATTAATTAACTGCAGCCCATCAGAACAGTAGTGTTTATTTAGCATATGCTATATAAGCTTACTGGGAAAATGCCAAAAATCATGCATAACCTGAAATATTTCCCACTGGGATAATGCCAAAAATCATGTATAATTTTGAATCTCAGCATGCTTATGAAAATCTAAAATAAATGGAGTTGGTGCTCAGGAGTACTAAAAGTAAAAAAAATTGCAGGCAATCAGGAGACTGTTCTCTGCTGCTTGGAAAACCTCATTTTATTAGACATGTGAGTTTTATGTCTACTGACTCCCAAGTTCAGTGGGAGATTTTGGGACACATTGTCTTCCTCAAGGACAAGCACTTCATTTAGAAGAGCCGTCTTTCTAGGTACAGTGCCCTCCTCAAGCCCAATAAATGACCGAAGCATGCTGAGAATACACAATCATTAAAATACTCTGCTGGCATACAGAAAACTGAATAGCCAGCACCATAACTGCAGGGATAACAATAAGCTCAGTGGGTTGTCTTTTACTACAGATGGGGTTAGACTAAAAAGGTTCTGCGTTCAGTTTCTTTTTTAAATGGTTGTAGTTGACATTTTTCTTAACGGCTTATCTCTCCAATATGGCACTTGTGCTAGACTCCATGCTTGCTGTCAAGGATTAGGGAAACAATTACATCAAAGTGAAATAACTTATAATAAATACAGTTGTCAACATACTGAAAAATATCACTGAAGAAACAAGAATAAAGGTGGTGGTTGTTGCTGACAGAACATCTGATGTGGTGGCACATTTAAACAATTGATGATGAATTGGAAGACTCAATGAAGGGATGATTAGGTGGATGGATGGATGATTTGGGAGTTTTTTCTATACATAAAAATAATGACAATTACAAATAAAGATCAAACCAAATTACAATACCACATGACTAATGCATCCACCATTTTGGAGTTTGTCTTTCCATTATGGAAGGCAACAATACAAGGACTTAGTATAATATAATAAATAAACATTCAACTGATGAACTATCCATTTACATTGCATGGCAATCAGGCAATTAAAGGTTTAAGCAGAGTCTACTTAACTTACGAGGTCCTATGTTCGCATTCTGGTAGACATGCAGTAAAAGGCCTAGCAGGCCCAAAGGGTGGAGTTATATAGACTCCTGGGTGTGTCCAACTGATTGATTGGTACAGGATGTATGGTGGGTGTGGTAAAGGATTTAAAACTTACTATTTTAACAATCACATCAAACACCAGTTCGATCTTACATTTATATCTGTTATTTGAACAAAATACATATGAGCATATATTAGTCCGTTATATTTAGTCCGTGTGCTAGCACTGTGCAGATGTTGAATATTCATTCTCCATTTGGCATGACTGAGCGGATGCAACAGCATGATGCACTTGAACAGTGCAGTATCAGTCAAACTTCAAAAGTCAGAAAATAATTAAGATAGTGGGAAGAAAATATGCCCTGTTTGATTTATAATGCATGTCATGATTTATTCATAACGTCTGTTTCAGTTTTGCTTTTTTGAATACACCTACTTTTCCACCTTAGAAAACCCTTTTAATATTTCTATCATAGTTGTGGGGGGGGGGGTTTGTTTTTTGTTAACCCTAACCATAACCCTCACAGTCCTTAAATTGTTACAGTTTACCTCAAAATTGAAAAAAGAAATATCAGAGAAATATTCAAACAAGAACGCTATAATACAATAGCTTAGATATGTTTTGAACAGCCTGACTGCATCAAAGCCTTTGAAGAAGACACTTGCTCATAAAGAACACATATAATTAGAGGAGAAGTGGTGATCATAACAGAGGAAGGCACCGTGACTATTATGAGGACTTAATTATCCACTGAAGTGACCTTTCCACTCAGGCTCAGAGCGGTTCTGGCATCAGCATAAGGCAGTGACAGCTTTTAGATGCTAGAGATGCCTGCAAAGACCATGCTTATGCTGCTGGAAGAAAAAAAAAGTTTAATAGCTTTTGCATGCTTGAGGACAAGGCTTAAAATAACCATACCATGACTGATACATTGGTTAAATGCTGCTAGCACAGCTGGATCCTCAGCTGGATCCTCAACTACTGTGCAGTGCAGATAACAGGCCATGCCACTTTTAATGGCATAATCAACAGAAAACAAATTGTTGTGTAATGGCCAGCAAAGTGAATAAGCTTCATAAACAGAAGTGGCGCGGGGGGGAAGGGGGGGGGGGGGGGATGTAATAATAACAATAAGCTAAATGCTTATATGAGACCCAAGGTTTTTGTGCACTCTATCGAATCAATGCCACTGACGCCACTCCTGATGAGCAAACGCATGTGCAGACAGAAGACCTTGTCATTTTCAGGTTAGCTTATGAATTTTAAAAATACTTTTTTTTTCTCCATGTGCAAGTTGATTCTGACAGAAATGGGTCAGCGCTTGGCTTTGATACCATAGTGCATTAGATAGAGCTGACTAACCTGTCACTCGCTCACCTTGCAAGTCTAAAAAAAACCCAAAGCGTTGGACCACAAGCCTGTCAAACCAATCAGCCCTCTTCCTGCCCGGCTGTCGGTTACATTTGTGAAGCTCAACACCTGCATCTGCGTCATACTCACGAGAGAGATGATCTCTTTTTTTTGGTGTGTGTGTGTGTGTGTGTGTGTGTGGGGGGGGGGGGGGGGGGGTTCATCTTTGACACCTTGCCTATAAATATCTACATCAAATCATCTTTGAAAGGATCCATGCGAGTCAGACTGGGTTTTTTTTCAGGCTACAAGGAAAGTTATAATTTTGTAGTGACACTGCTGAAAATAGACAAAATGAAGGTAAATTAACCACAAATTGACTTGACTACACATTTGCTTTGCTGTCATTTGTCGTTACCCGAAAACAGAAAACTGCTTAGAAAATGTTGATGAGCTCCACCAACTTGTTTACAACCTTTTTACTCACTCAACTGCTTATATTACTTTACCTATTGACTTTTTTTAACCCCCCTTCAGGTGCCAACTGTATTAAAAAGTGATTCCACTAAGGCTCAGCAGTCACCCACATTCACCCTCTATATTACATCTGATGGCCAATACAAGCAGAAGCGAGCAGGATAAAACTCCCTCAGGCTTGACGATCACTAGACTCCTGCAGGAGCCACTGCCTCGGCTACTCTGCTCTCCTTCCTGGACCTTTCTGAATGATTTAAATGCCCCTGAATAAAAAAAGATCTGGACCAAAGGGACGTAAAACAGGGCCACTCCTTAGAGCAGAACTTGACATATATGTCTGAGGAAATCTTGTACTGTGTGAGAATATTCTGAAGATAGTGAAGTACATCAGCAGTTTGGTCTTTTTTAGGTCTTATGTGATATGTCCTGCCTTTGTCCATACAAAAGCCAGGTTTAGGGGAGTTTACCTATATGTTAATTTTATTTCCCTGTTTTGTTTATTTTATGTATATTTGAGTCCTAGAAAAATCAACTGTGCATTTCCGCTCCCGATTCATGTTGGCAAATGACTATGACTAGTCCTGAAATGATGATTCTCTCAGGAGCATCTTGATTTAATTAAAAATTGATAATTTCAGTGGGAGGTGGCGCCAAAGTGCTCTTGAAATCCTTGTGATTTTATTCTACTCCTCTGAGTGTTTTTTTTTTTTTTGTAAGTGTCCACACTTCATTCATTTATTTAACACTCCCACGCCACATCAGGCAAAACATCCTAACTTCTTCTAGAGTATCCACTGACAGCAGTAACACCACACCATTTATCCGTGATGGTACTGTGTTTATAGAATTTGTGAAATGTTTATTTAAAGCAGAATCAATTTTCTCTTGTAGGCACAGGCCAACATTAAAGTCTGTAATGGAATTAAGTCTTCTGCTATACAAGTGACACCATGTGTAGGTTATTGAGCTCACTGAGCAGCCATTTATTAGACTGAGGAAAAACAGTCTACAGATAAAGAGGAAAAATAGTTGTGATAAAGCACAACTGGTCTTTTTTTATTCATTATTCATTAAGTTAATACTGGTGAAGTAAGTTGGACCGTTATATTCATATCTTCCAAGGAGGTTTGATTAATTTTATTTTCTAAGAATCCCAAGAAGATGCTGAAAGCTCAGGTTAGATCGGTGTACTATGTGGCAGTATGGGATGTTCAGCAATTTAGTTGAAGCAACTTCATCTTTAAAGAGTAATCTTTTACGGGCACTGATTCGCATTGGCAGGACATCTAATCGCTTAAGAAGGCTACAAATATAGGATGATTTTTATAGACGGGGGGTGGGCGGTACTTGCTAGGATATAATCCACTCATAATAATGGGTGCACTCACCAAATTATATTTGCCCAGTTTAATATATAAAAGCATTTTTTTAAGACAATATCACATCCGATAATTTATATCAAAGCTTTCAGCTGTTTTGGATGGATCCTTTGGAAGCAGAGAGAGATTACGGCTCCAATGTGAACATATCTTGTTAGCTTGTGAGCAACCAAAGAGTTGTTGTTTTTTCTTGACTGTTTCATTTGAGGCATGGTGCAAACTTAGAACATTTAGTGTATCCAGTTCTTTTAAAGAAAATAGCAAAACTGAAGAGAAAGAAAAATGTTGATGTTCTTTCTCCATTATGCATTTAACCATCTTCTAAAAGCTCAAAATCATACAAATAGACACAATTTCAAGCCACATTTGTATGTCTCCTTATTACGTGTGTGTGCATTCTCCATCATAAAAGCATTACAAGGATGCTACACTGTATGTGCCATTTCTCTTGTGCTAGGATTCTCTTCCCAAAGCTGTTGGATGTCACTGGTATGTGCTGATTAGAATCCCAACCAGCCCTCCTTTTCATTCCTTGTTTCAGTTGAGGGGGGGCTTAGAGTTTTTCAATGGAGGCACCACAAAGCATGCCTTTTCGTGGGAATGAATCCGCTTTTAGCTGAAGACCTCACCCACAGACCAGGGAAGCAAAGATCTGGAACTAATTACACTAACGAGTTCACCCAGATCCCTGTAAGAGCTAGTGAGTGAAATCATTAACACTCATCTAAAATACGCAGATGTACGTGCACCAGGACATAGAAAGGAACCTAAATCAAGTCAAAGAGCTTAAAGTTGTTTCTGTTGCTTTTTCTTGGCCTATCCTGATCCAGTTCTTCAACCAGAAATCTGCCCCTCTGTGTTTACCCCCCCCAAAAAAAAAAAAACCCAAACAGTTCTCCCTCTGGCTTTTCATTGTCTGTTCTCTCTTCCATCTAAAACATTCTCCATCTTATGGCTCTGCAAATGCATATAGGGGTTTGAAATTCAGTTTGTGAACGGCCAAAAAAAAAAAAAAAAAAAAGGAAACAGAGAGGTGTCTGAATGGAGGTGGAATTTAAATCTCAATGCATCCTTACACGGGAGACATCATGTTGGCATTCAGGCTCTGCCAGCCAGAGAGCCTGAGCCAGCGATGCTCTCAAAGGCTCTGAATAAGCATAGAACAGGCGGCAGTGAAGCAGGTCAGGCTGCAGAGATCTGCCACAGAACGAGGTGCAGCACTGCCTCCTGGGTTAACACCGAAACTGGCTTGTTTGTTTTCGGACGTATGAGTTGTAAACAAAGACTGATGGACAGCAATGCTCCCCTGAGTGGGGCAGTGCTGGGAAAAACAATTGAAGACGGCAAACTACAGTTAAAGAGTGTCTGCTACAGAGAGGGGCATGAGTTCCAGATGACTTAATTGTGCCATTAGTTGCAGATCTCCCATCATAAAAAAAAAACATATTTTACGTGCACCAGCTGTAGTCCAAGAACTTCCCTGCTTTCACCCTCGTTTCCTGCTGATTTTGGTGCACTGTTATGAAATGAGCAGACGGAGCTACCAGGCTTTGCAATGAGAACTCTCTAGTTTGATGCCAACCGCGGCGCGCATCCACACCCATATGAATGCTGACCTAAATATGCTTCCCATGCACGCATCTGTGTTCAGGGTTCCCCGCAAATCCACCTTAAGCGAGTTCAGTCACGGCTAAATCTGAATCAAGACTGGCATTTTTTCCCCCCATGCAACATTTTACAAAGTGGTACAGAAAAGCAACGGCTCTTATATACGTTGACTCACCGTAAAGGGTAAAGGCTGCTGTTCACCGCGACTTTCTGGCGACTTTATCCTTCCTGACTCAAGCGTGGCCGTCGGGCATGGCAAGACTTGGCCCGAATGAAGTATGTGAGCCTTTACTCGTTCGTCGGTACCCCCGCAGGGAGACGAATGGCACAGCAGTTTATTATCCCTTGCCCTCACAGTCACACAGAGAAAATTTACAGCTTCTTCCCCCTTTTAGCAGGAATAGAGTCTTCCCCAAGACAGCCGCGGACAGCTCCGGTGCTGAAATCTTGTTTCCTTTTTTTTTTTTTTGTCTTTTCTTTTTTTCACCCACCCTCCTTCCTGAGCTACTCCCTCGGCATCTGAGGAGACACACAGCCTGCTGGCAGTTCAGTTTAGGCAGGATGAGACGTCGGTGCAGACTCACAGACGGCCAGTGGAGTTAAATCAGAAATTTATGACCATCTCGAAGCCCCCCTCCCCTTCCCGGGTGCCCCGACGACTTAGTCCTGATCATTCAGATTAATAACTTGTAGGTTACCCAGTCTTGAACCTGGATAGTGTTGATTGGCCAGAACCGTCAGGACACTGCAGTTCCCCCCTCCAAAAAATGACGTTGGGAAAGAGGCTTCCTCAGCAGCCAATTATTTCCAACAGAAATTTAAAACGTAATGGATCCTTATTTTAAGAATCAGAGTGCAGCTTGGAGGTGTCAGTCCCATCTGAGACACATTTAGCATGATGCGTGACATGAAGACAGCTGATGCAAGCAGGTTTGTAAAATGCATAATGTAGATTAAAACCATAGACTGTGAGATTTTACCACTTTTAAAAAAAATCTGGTTAGCAATCCTCACTGTTATAATGATCATGTCCAGGAAATGTTTTTGTTTTTATGTTTTCCTCGCCATTCTTTTATTTGGAAACGGCAACAGAGCTTATAACCTCTTCTTCACTAGCAGGAAAGATCCATTAGAAGATATTTAGCATCAGTTTCTCAGTTTCTTTGTTATATAAATAAGAAAAGTATCAGTAATTCTAGTTCAGGATCTGCAATCAATATGGATGACAATGGCCACTATTTTATTCTTAAAAGCCCATAGCTTTGAATTTGCCAGAATGTCCACACATAATAAAGGCAATAATGTATTGTTAGTTTGACACTTACTAATCCATTCGGTGTAATAGCTGGATATCAGAATTTCTCTGAATTTATGTTTATAATATTGGGATACTGGTACTGAATTGCTTGGCATTTTCCAGTGTATATTTTTATATTGATTAAAACTTTAGGAGACTGTTTCAGATACACATTATGCCTGAATTTATTGCCATTATATAGAATAAATGTATGGACTGTAATGCTTTTCAAACTCAAATAATACAATACCAGTACTTCCCAAATCATTACGTATTTACAAGGCAAGTACTTAATTTGGAAATCCATTACAATAAGAAAAAATCAATCGATGCAGAATACCGCATGAATGTGCTTTTCCTTGCCCCACAGCAAACCATGGAATAGCCAAGCGCACACACTGATAAAACACATGCATGTGTCGAGTGACAGCAAACAAATGTAAAAGCTGAGTCAGTATCATTACAGCGGTTTTCAAAGGGAGGTTCTCCAATGCTTTTCCACAGCAGTATATATGGTTTATGTATGAACAACTATATATGCCATGCCTGACTGTGTTGTTCTACAGCCTGCTGGTTCAAATGGAAGGGTATGCAATATTAATGAATATGTGAGTGCACAGTGACTCACGTGTCTTAGCGTCTTTTCTCAGTGGGAGGGAGGAGAAGAAAATGGTAGCATTTTACCGAGGTAATCTGACCCCTCACCTACCTCTCAGAGAACCATTTCACTGTGGTTGCTTCAGCATAATTTTTTTTTTTAAATAACTTTAAAAAAATTATTTTCAGTTTGCATTATCTTACATCCAGAAGGAGTGTTTTATGGATTTTTACACAAGCAGCATGTATGCATTTATGTAAAAATCGAACACCTTGTGCATTTCAAGCTTGACATTTAGAGCTCATTGTTAAAACTTTTAGTTAACTTATACTTTTCCATAAGTGCCCCTCTAAATGAAGACAAACTGCAGAGGCAATGCCAAGCCTGGGGCCTTTTAAAAAGAAGAATTAGGCTGGGAAAACAAATAGTAATGGCCTCTGTTCCTTTTTCAGAATAGATAATGGTCTCTGTGGAGCAATCTGCCAGTATTAGCAGTCCATTCACAGTCCATTCTTATATTCTTATATACACAGTGCATTCTTAACAGCATTCCCATGGATTTAGAGTTGGACTTTTGGAGCACTGCAATCAGTGTCTTTTCAGCACTGAATTACTTTCTCCTCCGAATGAGAACAATTGGCCCGATGGCACCTGATTGGTCCGTTTAAGTGTGCAGTGATCCCTACTTCCTCTTCTTATACTTTCACTTGCTCTGTTTTTGATTTGAACAGAATTAAATGTACCAGTTACATTGTGCCACAAATCATCCCACTAATTAAACCTTTGATCTTGAATGTCCACAGAATGTGGACAAAAACACAGAAATCATCACTTGTTTCTGAAAATAATACTGCATGCTATGTTTTAGCAGTAAAAGTCAGGGGTTTGATAGGTTAACTGTTGTCATTGGTTTAGAAAATATTATAGACTTATTCTCAAGGCCTTCAGAGATGCTTTCCTTATTTTTAAGCATGCAAAAAAAAAAAAGACTATTAAGCAACAAAGCTGCAAGCCAAGTGAGTATTTCAGAGTATCAGTGTCACTTTCAGAATCAGTAGTTTTGTGCATTGGAGCTCACTGAAAATATTCAGTTCATATGTTCTGGCTTAAGGAGTACTGAAAGACTGCTAACACCATGGGATATTTTTGAGGCTGCGGCTCTGCAGCAAACTGGTGTTTCCTGTTTGGCCTTTTTCAGAAATATGTGAGGATACTAAGATGACAATAGCTAAAGGCGGTACTCACCTATCACCTCCTTTAAAGTTCACAAATCATATCAAATCTCTTCCAGTTGAGACTTCAGAAAGTCGCACTTCCCAGCCAAAAAGTAATCAAATGCAAAACTCAAAATTTCTGTTGATTAAATAAGATACATATAATATCAAAGCTTTGCAACCTAGTGGATATTAGTGTGTATATATAAATATTGTGACACTTAAACTGCAGGTGATGCTGTCAGGTTTATGCAATAGCATTTTCCCCTCTGCTTTACCACTCGTTTAACATGTTTTTTGTCTCAACCACTGACCTAGTTATAACTGTCCTTACTTGTTTCTGGACGCTAGGGTCTCCATTCAGTTCAGGTCTGGTAATCTTACGTTGTTGTCATATTTCATTCCAAACACCCTCATTTCATTTCTGCTTTCTCATAAATTAATCATGAATTAATATGGCTACATAGCCTAGAGCATGTATTCTTCCACTGCAGGAACTGACTGCATCAGGTAGCCATGCAGCGTCTTTGTATTTCATGGAAAGCCCTTATTTCAGGATGGTACTTATCCCTTAAAAACTGCACTGTATGATATTTAATGCAAAGCATGCTGTTCAGCCCTTACATGTCCTCTTTGACAATATGCATTGACATGAAAGAGGCTGAATATACAGTATTACTGAACACTGAAGGACAGGTCAGACAATGAAAGGGAATAAGGCTAAGTGGGCTGCTGCAATCCTTTCATTTAGTTCTTGACACAATGCCACTGATTACAGTGCATTTATATTAACATCCCAAGATTGTTAAGCATAGAAAACGATTCAATTAGAGTCTTGCAAGGTAACACTGTAGGCTCATAGGCCCAGAGTTTTTTCACCAACCTAATTATATTGTCAGAATGTAATATTTGAACAATTAAATATTGCTCAAATATCCACAAAAATATTTTAAAATTCTGTATGTTTATTTTTTTGTTTTTTTTGGGGGGTGTTTCCTGATGACGACACAGTAGTGCAGTGGTTAGCACTGTTGTCTCACAGCAACAAGGTCCCGGGTTCTATTCCACCAGTTGGAGCCTTTCTGTTTGCACGCTCTCCTTGTGTCTGCATGGGTTTTGTCCAAGTACTCTGGCTTCCTCCCACAGCCTAAAGCTGGTGGGGTTTAGTTAATCGGTCATTCTAAATTGGCTATGGATGTGTCTCTCTGTGATAACCCAGCAAAAAAACTCTCACCTCTTGGCAGTTGGGGTAGGATCCAACTCTCTTTGACCCGGAATTGTACAAGTGGAAGAAAATTTCTGTATTATTATTTTATGGTATCTGTTATGCAGGTTAAACTTTAAAACTATTGTTGTGACATAATTAAAATGTATAGCGCACTGAAACACAACAAAACTATTCAGTATTGTCACTAATGATTAGCGTGAAGATGTTTTGTCTGTAGTGAGATTTAACATGGATGGTGTATTATTTCTTTCTTGTCATAATTTCCGAGGTTTAAAGATGTACTTGATTTAATATCCCTTATATGTTGATTGTTGTATCAGGGGTAGATGTTTATGTAAGCTTTAGCTTCAACCTACACCTTTTTGGTTTGTTATTTAAATGAACCAAATAAAGATAACTGAATGATATGGAAATCAGAAGCCTCTGTGCTTTGACAACAATCTGAGCTGTAATCCTCCGTAGTGGGATTGCCTCAGGAAACCTAGTTGAAACATACATGACCGCAGAGGTGTGGACTCGAGTCACATGACTTGGACTCGAGTCAGACTCGAGTCATTAATTTTATGACTTTAGACTTGACTTGAAAAAATGTTCTAAGACTTGTGACTTGACTTGGACTTTTACACCAATGACTTGGGACTTGAATTGGACTTGAACCGGTTTACTTGAAAAGACTTGATATTTTACCCCAAATATAAAATTTAACATGCATATTATATAGAGATTGAAAATGTGACGTCATTCACGGGTAGAACCGCAAAGGATTCTGGGAACTCGTGGCAAGCGGTACTAGCGCACGCAGGCTTTCAATTAAAATCAGTTATACAGCGATAAAAAGAAACACAAAAATGTCAAGAAGCCGTTGTATTATTAACTGCAATAGCCGGTCGCATGACAGCCACGGGAAGCCGACGGGTAAAGAGATCGGTTGTTATCGGATTACGTGGTTGAAGAGAAATTGTTCAAGCCATGTTTCCGAAGTAACAAAGATGCGACGGATGGCCTGGATTGCAGCCATTCAAAGATCAAATATAACGTCCCAGAACACTCCAGCTCACAGGTTAGTCTGCTCCAAGCATTTACACGAAGGTCAGTGTTTTGTAGTAGTTAATACGTCATTTTCTTAACATAATTGGTGATATAGGTTACAAGCAAGTCTGGCGCTGAACAGAAATTGTCGCGCTATGCTCCTTTATTTATTGTGCATAAATAGTGAATTGTCCTGACACAATATTGCGTTTCGCTTCTGTTATTATGGTACATTGACAAAAACATATGCTTTTATTCACAGGATAAAACAGGTTTTTTGTATCACTAATTGCCCAGTACGATTACAGCATACAATATTGTTGTCACTGCTACATTTCTGTAAGGCGTACCAGAAATTATTTCCACTACTAATTAATTACCGTTGAGCTCAAAGGTCCTATTAATAAACGGTTAAGGAATGTATATTTATGACGACGATTTGTGAGACTGGTAAACTTATGATACGTACGATGGTCTTTCGTTCTACACGGTGCATTTCAAGGTCCTGCACCCATCTGTCGGTAAACTGTACCTGGGCTTGTTGCAGTGACCTGAAGTTACTAAACTTCATGAGTGTGTGCACTCACTCCAAGAACCGTATGATTATAAATATGCATATAAATATGCTAAGATGAGATAGCTGACTTCATCTAACTAGCAAATGTTGTCCAGGCTATGTTGGTGATACAGTTTTTTTTTAATGTGTATGATATTTTTGTCATGCGATTTTAAAGCCGGTCCTACAACCGCATCCAAGAATAACATGCAGCGTATCTCAGAACTGTCGGTGAAAATTATTCTTGGAGCTAGGTTTAATTGAGCTGCATTTTAAAGAGGTGCAATTTCACAATTTGTGTATATTTTCTAAGTTCACTATTTTGTCATGTGTTGAGAAAAACACAGATTTTAAAATTACATGGTCTAATATTTACATTTAGCATATAACTGCAACATTATTTTTTCGTTTTTTTTTTTTTTAAAGACTCGAAAGGACTTGAAATTCAAAGTTTCAGACTTGTGACTTGACTCGGACTTTTACACCAGTGACTTGAGACTCGACTCTGACTTGCCTGACATTACTTGAGACTTGACTTGAGACTTGAGGATAAAGACTTGAGACTTACTTGAGACTTGCAAAACAATGACTTGGTCCCACCTCTGCATGACCGTCAACAGAAACTGGTTTCCAGTTTTAGATTTAGGTAAAGGCCCCACACAGTCAACAATCACTTTCTGAAATGGCTCCTCTACTACTGGGATAGGACAGAGAGGAGCTGGTGGGATTATTTGGTTTGGCTTGCCAGTCATTTGGCATACGTGGCAAGTACGGCAGTATTGAACAACATCAGATTTCAGTCTTGGCCAGAAGAAATGTTTCAGAATTCTGCTGTATGTCTTGTTAACCCCCAAATGTCCTGACCATGGATGGTCATGTGCTAAGGACAATACCTGGGTACGTTAGGCAGTAGGTACAACCACCTGATAAACTGCAGACCAGTCTGTGTCTTCTGAGACCTCACTTGTCCATCTGCGCATCAGAAGACCTTCATCTGAGAAGTAAGCCAGCTTTTTCTTCTTGGCATCCTGTTGACTGAAGACAGAAGAATGACACTTGGATAGGGTTACATCATTTTTCTGTGCAGTAATGAACTCCTCTCGGGAGACTGGCAAAATCCAGGATTGGTTGTGTTTTGTTAGCAGGTGGAACTTTGGCCTGAACCTTAGATCCAGAGGTAAATGTGATCACGAGCTCATTGTCACCAAAGGGATCTGACCTCATAAAGGAATCGGCCAAGTCAGGACCATACTTTTTTGTCTGGGCCCTCGTAACTACACAAGCTGGAAAAATGGCAGGCTGGTCTTGAGCTGAGTCAGAGTCCAGGCTCAGCTTGGGTCGGTCTAACACTTCAGGAACGGGCATGACCTTGCCTCCAGCAAGCTCATTACCTAGGATGAGGTCAATACCTGGGATAGGCAATGCAGAACGAATGGCCACTTTAACAATCCCACTGACTAAGGAAGACTGAATGTGAATAGTGTGCAAAGGGGCAGACACAAATCCGAGTTCTACTCCCTGGACAATGACACTAGACTGGCAAAATGACTCCTCTGAAAAGGGTAAGACATTTTCTCTAATGATGGACTGAGAGGCCCCTGTATCTCTCAGTATTTTTACTGGTTGATGATCTTGTGGATTCCCAGTCAGTGAAACCACTCCCTCTAGAATGAATGGTTTGAAACAGGCCAAAATGCCTGATGCCACCAAGGCAAAGACAAGTGAGCTCCCTGGGAAGCTTGCCTGCAGGAGAGAATGGTAGAATACAGAGAGAATGGTAGAATACCTTTTCAGGTATTCTACCATTGAAAAGGAGACCCTTGCTTTGTTGTGGGCCTTGCAACATTTTGAAGTCTATATAGAGTCAGGTCAGAGTTCAGTTCAAGTATTCACAGATCACAACCCTTTTTAGTGTTGTGGGGAAGAAAGATAAATAGAACACAAAAGCAAAGCCACATCTCTTGGCACGTAACAGCTGCCTTCAGTGGAACTTGCTCTCTACTGTATCTAGGCTACTGAAGGAAATTGGAAATCTAGACAGGTTGAGCAAATGGTTAGTGAAATCATTAATCACTTTGCTTTACCGCTGTCTTCTCCTCTGTTGTTTTGACCATTATATACTTTCAGACCATGATGTTTATTCATGCCTGAGTCTTGATCTCCTTGTCCTTTTTTAATGCAATCACATCTCTGAATAAAAAGCAGAACACAGAGCACAAGAGATACGAAGTCAGTCTTGCTCATTGCCTGAAAACACTTAAAAGCTCATAATGTTAAATAGTGAATCTGCATTATTTTGGGAAATGTTTAAGAAAATCTCTGAGTCACATTGTCTAAACATTTATAGACAGATTATGACTGAAGGGGTTTGGGATCAGTTCGAGGGAAGGTTTTGGATGAGATTTAGCTTTCCTCGATGTATGCATGATCATGCATCATTTTGATGCCTGATCAGATTAACTGGGAGATAACTCAGCCTCACATCTGAACACAAAGTGGATTAGAAGAGAGATGGAAAAATGTTATAAAACGACCTTAAAAATATATTTATTTCTTTATAGAATCCATTGTTTTGTTTCCTTTTCGTGCATTACAATGTTTAGCCAGTTTTATTGGCTTTTTTAAGTTTATAAGTTATATATGATAACTTTCTTTTCCAGTCAGAAACCAGTGTTGCATACCTACCGCTGTCACGTTTAGCTGAAACGAGATGTAGTTTGGTAAAACCTGTTAATGCCAGTACCAACACTGTTGCTAGGTAACTGATCAGTGTGACAACTCATCAATCCATTTCAGACCATTTAATTTTTTCCAGTGTTTATTGTTGAGTTAAGATTTTACATAACACAATCGTGTCTGATGTGATTTTGTCTCAATAGTTACTCTGAGCAGTAGTTCATGACTCTGCTTTCAAAATGTCCCAGAAAATTTATTTTAAGAGGGTAAAAACATCCACTTGTTCCCATTTAACTATTTATGAGTTTCTCGCTTAGCAAAAATTTCACTGATCATTTGCAAGCAGAAACAATGGCATATTTTTAACATCTTTTAGGGTGGAAATTTCAGATTAGACCAAGACGCTGTCTAAATGATTTGCGCTCAACTTTTCATAAACTGGCATAACGATATTTTCCGAAGGGTTCAAAAGATACAGTGCTAATTCATGCTGTGGATACAGAGGTCCAGTAAGCAGACACAATGATTGGATTTTCCTGCTACCGTACAGTTAAAAGATCAAGGACACAGTTTTTGGGTTTGGCTGTTTGACTGTTTTGGAGCAAATGTCAGCTTTGGTGTTATGTAGTACTTGAATAGATTTCTTTTCAGGAATCGTCTGGAACAGTCTGACATTTAGTTAAAGAAAACATAGCCAGCTCCAGATCCAGATATTAGATCAGTAAGATGCATGTTTTTGTAGTTCAGAAAAAAAAATAGATCACTTTCAGATAACAAAAACAAACATGTGCCTACCATTCACTGTACATGAGCATCCATCCATCCATTCGCTTATCCTTTTCAGGGTCGCTGGAGCCTATCCCAGCTGTCATGGGGCGAGAGGCAGGGTACACCCTGGACAGGTGGCCAGTCTGTCGCAGGGCCAACACACAGGGACAGACAACCATTTGCACTCACATTCATACCTAGTGACAATTTGGATTATTAGTTTAGTTTCCATGTCTTCCTACAAGTGGCGTCTAGTTCCAAAGGAGGTAATTAATGTTTTTTTGTAACAATCAATCACTGTTAGTCATTTTGTTAAACCAGCTGTATGTAAAGTACAATCTTACCACTATATATGATACAAACTAGTAAATTATTTTTGTAATGTCATTAAGTGGCTGAATCATATAGAAAAGTAAAAATCTAATGTTTGTCCAGTGGGCTCAAACATAATGACTAAAATAATGGCAACAAACAAGGCAACAGTGTTTGGGATTGTTCAGTGGAGGAAACTGAGGTATGCAACTAAGAATCACTGTGCACATCCACGGATTCCTTCCTTGCTACATGATCCACATTTGAGTGATCAAATTAAATGTCCAAACAATTGGATCAAGGCTTTCCTGAGCTTCCTGCTAGTGCACTTGTTTCACTCAAAGCTGAAGATCCTCTATAATGTTTTTTATTGATATTTAACTGTGAATAATGAATGCATATCATTGCTGTAAATTGAGTGTTTGTTCCCTTCAGGACTGCTCTTTTCTGGAGTAGCTTTTCCTGCACTCACACACCCCTGCGTGATATGATAGAAGTGGTAATTGGATTTCCGTCCTCACACTGAAATCCGATAGTGTTGTCAAATGCTAATCTCTTATCTACCTGTCCATCATTGCAGAACAGTATGATAAAGCAAAGATGAAGAATGCAGACTAATCTGGTAGCTGCGCTACTTCTGGAGCACATCTGCTTTTTGTCACATCGTGGAGCTCTTGTACTTGTGCACAGCTTGCATTCTGACTGAGCACAGTTGGTATTATTTTATACAGATGCTACCTGCCAACTGATGCTCCTCTAACCTTCCCAGTAAATGAAGGATTTAACAAAACCACTGTGCTTTCTCCTCCCCGTCAAACTGCATCAGAAGATTTGCTCTGACAGACGGAGCATTGTTTACTTTGTGGTTTAGCAAATTACCCATCATGTGTTACACAATCTCAGCTTTTTCTAAATTGAATTTAAAATGTGGATGCACATGGCCATTTCCTCAATTTTTGAGGTTGACTAATGACTTGGACATGCATTCTTTTTCCTCAGACAATTCGACGTCTTCATCTGGCAATGTAGATTTATTGCAGATTTGACATTGCCCCATTATTTAGCATCACTCCCCAGAGCTGACATAGTGGATTTGGCACAGAAGCATTATGGACCTCAAAGATCCATTAAGACTGAAATAAGGAAGAGCCTAACACAACATCTGACAGCTTGAGCTTTTGAATTTAATTAAATGTGTCACAGGTTTCTGCCTATTTATGGCCTGAATGGAGAAATAGGACAGTATGAAACTCCTGCAAACACAGCAAGAGAATTTACCTCATTTGTCTCAAACTGTGATGAGAGAGCTGCATATTTTTGTGCAAGCATTTGAAGATTTAGCTTTACCAAGATTCTAGACTTGCAAAGTAGATGATTGGTGAGAAGATGAAGAAGATGTGGGATGACTGCTGGCTTTTGAATTGCTAAATCATATAGTTAGGGCTGGACCAGGTGACCCTGAATCCTCCCTTAGTTATGCTGCAATAGACGTAGGCTGCCGGGGGATTCCCATGATGCATTGAGTTTTTCCTTTCCAGTCACCTTTCTCACTCACTATGTATTAATAGACCTCTCTGCATTGAATCATATCTGTTATTAAACCTCTGTCTCTTTTCCACAGCATGTCTTTATCCTGTCTTCTTTCTCTCACCCCAACCGGTCGCAGCAGATGGCCCCGCCCCTCCCTGAGCCTGGTTCTGCCGGAGGTTTCTTCCTGTTAAAAGGGAGTTTTTCCTTCCCACTGTCGCCAAAGTGCTTGTTCATAGGGGGTCATATGATTGTTGGGTTTTTCTCTGTATCTATGAAACGCCTTGAGGCGACTTTTGTTGTGATTTGGCGCTATATAAATAAAGTTGAATTGAATTGAATTGAAATTGAATTGAATTTTGAAATCCAAGTAACAACACACTAATCTTCAAATGTCTAAATGTTAAAAATATTGTTTAGCAAATACATAAATCTAATATTTGTGTTTTAAAACAATCAGAATCCAAATCCAACTAAGCCAAAACTAAGTTGCTCAGGCAGAAATAAACTGTAGACAGAATTTTGTCTGAGCATTTGCAATGAAATTAACTTCATTTTCCAAAAACAGCAATTAGATTCAAGGGCAGAGCAAGTATTAGCTTCCTTTAAACAACTGAAGCAGACAGACGAAAAATGCATCAGAGGTCTAATAATCATTCATGTCTTGTTTTGCATTATGAGAACTGCTAAGTAGTACCATTTGATAGTGAAATGAGTTGTGCTTTATCTATTTTTGTAGCATTAAGGTTGCAGATCAAAGCTAAGACATAATTAGATAAAAGTTTCCCTCAGGATGCCAATCACGCTTACACAGTCTATAAGCAGGGATGAATAAATGAACAGAACTGAATTTTAGCTAGAATGCATTTAGCCACTTAAGGCCAGATTATGTGCACCATGCATGGTTCATAATCTTTCAGTACTGACAAAGCAAAGCCCAGTGATTGTGTATTGATGGTTTCTTGACACCCATACATGATAGCCGGGCAATCTGATCCATCCTTCCGTCCTTTTGATTTCAGTCTTTCTCGAAGATTTTGAAACCATGGCTGCAGGGATTTGTTCCCATTCATGCTCAAACCCATTAGCCGAGTGGGTCAGACACTGATGTTGGTTGATAATGTCTGGTTCACAGTCTGTCCTAATTCATTCCACAGGGTGTGGATGTAAGGGTTCTTTCACATAATTTCCTTATGGACCATGGTGCATGGACATTGTTTATGTTGAGACATGAAATGGACTGTTCCCTAAAGGTTTGCTAGAAATTTAGGACTAAATTATTTGAAATATAGATGTATTGTGTTTCAATTAAGATTTTTGTTGAAGGAATAGTTAAATTGTTAAAACCATAACTAACACAACTCAGCCAATCCCACTAAATAGTTAGTGGGATTGAGTTAGCAAGTAGTTCAGCAGAAGCCTGACATAAAGAAGATAGAAATAGCTAGGCTACTTTTGCCCAAAGGTTTGAATTGGCTTTTTGTTTCTTCTGACCCATAATGTTTCAGCAGGCTTGGTTTGAAGGTAAATTCTACTTGGAACGGAGAAGGCAGTTGCCAAAAAACCTGCTCATCTCTTCTGATGACCATTTCTTTTCATGAGCTTGTTTCATTTCCTGGATATTCATAAACAATTGCTGGCATACAGAACAGGAGTTATTCTATTACAACAACAAAAATATATAAATAAAAACAACAAATGAAAACTGTAGTTTGCAGAGATTAAACTAGATGACTTGCCCAAGGTTTCCCAGAAAGCTCCTGCTAAAATGGAAGAATCTTAGAACCATTGTGAGGAATTTTATGAAGCCCTGTTATTTGTATATTGTGGATATTTTATTCACCCTGAATAAAAACACAAATTGTTGTCTATTTTTGGCTGTTAGCAGAAATAATGACATGGGAGAGTGAAGAAGGGTAAAGAAAAATGCTGCCACCCTGTAGAAGTAAATGAGAAATACACACAGATTATATTTATTGTGACTGTATAATTTATTTTGTGTATTGTTACCAGGGGTTTCCACTTCTGCTGCCAAAGACTGCTGAGGAAGGAGTTGGTGGGGTTAATTAAACATACAGGAAGTGACAAAAACAGAATAGCAACTGAAGCCACTAGAGACCACAAACTTCTAATTTCAGAGAACAGAACCCCTGGAAGTTTTTAGAGGTCTCTCTCTGGTATTTAGTTTTTGTAATATATCAAGATTCATTTCTGTGCACTCCAAGGAAGGCAGTAATGAAAGGAAAAGCCATTAGCTGTGCGCATTAGAAGCACCTCCCTACCTCTCTCACGAGAAGACAGTCATCGTGATCAGAAGTAGATAATATCTGGAGTACAAATGACAGTCTATAATTCCATGGCATCGGCCCAAAAGAGCATTTTAGCACAATTTAATATTTTATATGGCTCCTTCCTGTAATGAAAACATTACATATGAGATACAGCTGATGGAAGAGAATCACAACACGAGAAAATGTGATCAGTAAGGTGTCACAAACACCCAGAAAACAACAACAGTCATTTACTAGAGTCATTAGATGTTTTTGGAGGAATTTTGTGGGTAACGTAAGCTTTTTTTCACATAAATAATTAAGTGGCAGTTTGTTAATTGAAGCCAAAAAGGGCACAAAAAGAAACCACCCCATCAGTTAAAATAATCACCCATCCTTTCTCTTCCTAATTTGAATGCAATTTTATTAGTCGAGTTTTTTTAAAAATGCCCATTTGGGCACTGATGACACTTTACTGAATGAATATTGTGTCATAATTCAGTGCTGGGTAAGTAATTATAATAAAATTGCAGTAGTGTTTCTGAATGGACGAAGAAGGAGGGCCCCGACAAACTCATTTAGGAAAATTGATGCAAAACAGACAGCTGCTGGCAAAACACAGCGTTGCAATGATCTAATTACTTTCTTCCGCACATCCTCCACAATTACGGTACAGCTGCCTGCCCAAATCACTGGGTATGTTAATAGGGAAAATATCTCATGCTACAATCCCACTAACAAAGAAGTCACTGAATAATTAGACAAAGCCAAGTGAAGTCCTCAGATGTTTATCTGAGTCTGTTGGGTATTTATTTTTGAGATATTATAAGCTGCTAATCGAGGTAAATTTCTTTGTTAAAATACAAAACGTGCAAAAAATAATGCATGCTAACATTTTTACAACTTTACACATGTCAATGTCTAGTGTTTGATAAAGTACCATGAGGATAAAGTAGAATTCAAACACCCGGTTGTGGTATTTAGTGAAATATGGGAGGACTGAATGAAACACACAGCAATACATCTTATCTGTCTCAGGCGAGTACGTGCAAGAGCCAAATTTGAGGGAAGAGGTAAGTATCAAGGCGCAGTTTAAAAAGCGGTTTAAGGATATGGTTTTTACAGGGTACAGGGAAAAGGTAGAGATTTGATAGGGTGTTCTTGTCTAATATTTGATAGGGTGTTCTTGTCTAATATTTTCATGTGTGTGCGCATGCACGGGTTTGTTGGTATGGGTATATATGTATGTGTATATGTATGTATATGTATGTATGTATGTATGTATATATATATGTGTGTATATATATATATATATATATATATATATATATATATATATATAAAATTGTAGGTTGTGTATCCTTCAGGTGTTAATGGGGTTATTGAAAATGTGTATATGTGCGTATGTGTGTATATACGTAGGTATGGATAGATAGAAACATATATGTGTATATATTTAAAAAAAAAAAAAAAAATTACACATAACATATAATGTAATTACAAGGAGGTATTTCTGTAGTCTATTGATACTAGATAGTGGAAAAGGGGTGGGATTAAATAAGCTTATGCTTCTTCCTGCTCCTTTTTGAACATGGACGTTATTTGGAGTTGTGGTTGCTCGTTTTCCTTTTGTTTGCTTTGTTCATTTGTCTCTTTTAATTCTTTTTTTTTTATATATACTTTTTCAACATGTTCAAAATAAAGATTCAATCAATCAATCAAGGCAGTATGAAGACACACACTAATGAAAATTCAATACAAAATAAATATTTATAAAAGAAAATGTATGTAGACAATTCAGTAACACATAGACTCTAAATAATTCTTGGGCAGATGATTGGGCTTTATTCCCTCTTTTGCTCTACATTCTCAATCAAGGGGCAAGTACTACAATGTTAAGTTACCCACATAGCAAAATTGGTATGGTCCGGATCACACAATGTGCTTACACATGGCCCACATACGGCAAAGAATGACGGCCCTTTGGTGGTCCAGATCTGGTTTGCCAGAGGTGGCCCACACATGGGCCAGCACAAGGCCAGTTGCAGACACATTGGTGGTCCTGTGCGGGCCCGTGTGTGGATTACCTCTGGCAAACCTGATCTGGGCCACCAAAGGGCCGTCATTCTTTGCCGTATGTGGGCCATGTGTAAATTGTGTGCAGCCACGGGCCAGGTGCAGACACACTGCTGGCCCTGTGCTGGCCCAGAACAGTTTCAGCTCTGGCCCCAGATGTCAGCCTAATGTGTACCCTAATCAAGCCATGTAATACCAACATGTGCCGGAACATAGTAGAGCAAAAGTAACGTGACGAAACTCTGTTCAGACAGTGAATCGACTGATTCTTATATAGCACTTTTCTACTTTCCTGGATTAATCAAAGTGCTCTATACAACACAACACATTCAGCCACTTTCTCTAAACTGAGTGATTCCTAACTACATTCATACACATTCACACTCTTGATATGCAGACTAGAGGAGCCAGGGATTGAACCACTAACCTTCCGTAATGCTCTACCGCCTGATGTGTTTTAAAAATACAGACTAAACAAAGCATAAAAAACAACAACATGTGTTTAAGTGTTAATTTAGCTCACAATAACAGCCATTCATGAAAGAATGAACAAAACGTGCCTATGTGGAACTCCAGCATATCTTGGATAGCTGGGACAACAACTCTGAACCAGGCTTCATCTCCCAACATCAATTGCCATGCTGCTTAAGGGAGTAAACCCCCACAGCTATACGCTAAAATCTCATTGAAGCTAGTTCAAAAGAGTGGTAACTTTCATAGAGGTATTTTTGATGCCCATAGATTTAGAAAACTGATGTTCTGACAGTTAATAATAGCATATTGGTGATGTGAATAAATTAACAACAGCAGGCTGGAGCAACTGCCTCTGTGATATGAAGTCACCACAAAAATAATACTATGAAAAGCTCTGCACTGAAAATGAAGTTTATTTAAATTTACTACAAGTACATGTACTCGGTGCAAGAAAATATCTTGCACTGGCTCAAAGCTACTTGTAATAAAGCAATTCTTGTACCTGATCGAATCAATTAGATTCTTCAACCTTCTTCAGAAAATTTTGGGGTTTATCTTGAGACACTCATTCATAAAATAGGCTTTGAAGGCTTTTAACATCATCATTAATTCTAAGATATTCTTGAAAGCACTCATCTTTCAGATCCAGTCTTTTCAGTCTCAGTGTGCATGGTTTTTAAGGATATTGGATCTATTTTAAGATTAAATCTTTCCAAAACGTCAGATGACTACATATATTTTCATGGTGACAGTTGGAAAAGCTTACTTTCCACAAACAAGGGAAAAAAATAAATCAAGGGATGTCACTTTGCCATTATACACAAACATCTTTGGCGCCACATCAAAATATCAGTCGTGATGCTCTCAGGTACTTCAGTAAGAAAGGCGTGCTTAGCTCACATGCATAATTGAGTCACTGGGTTAGATGAAAGACGGATATGCTGTTGTGTATGATGAGAAGCCGGAAAATAAAGATTCTCTTTGGCTGAGCCCTAATGTGAAAGGAAATGGACTGCCACTTATCGTGTGTGTACTGTTATGGATGTCTTGTTTCTTGTGCTTAGCCTGTCTCTCTGTTGCTTGTGTGGATCCATGATGGTCAAAAGGTTAAGAGAGTGGATTTATAAAAAGATTGGTTAGCTCCTTAAGTATATAAACTGAACAGACTTAATCCACCTGCACACCATTTTGCCCTCTATTCCAGAATATTTGAAATTGAAAAACAATAACAAAAAGTCAGATTTTGTACTTTAGAAGTCCAGCATACTCCTTGATGGATATAAATAAACTCTCACATTCCTTTGACTGTGACATGAAATATCTCCCATAATGGCAGTACATCTTTGGTGATCAACGTTTTATACCACTACCAAGTAAATTTGGGGCTTTTCTTCCACAAATGGCATTTTGATGTTATGACATCTTGGCCGTGAGAGAACAAGAATGTGCAAGTATTCTTCATTTTTCGTAACTCCATCCTGAAAAGTTTTCAGTTGATCCCTGAACAGCTTCACAACTGCATCTTGCCCACCAACTCAATGTAATAAGTCTATGTAATGCTGTAAAATGGATTTTGCAGGCAAGTTAAACAGACAGCTAGTTGAATAAAACTCTCAGTAGCATCACTTTGAAAAAGCTGCATTTCCCCTACCCTTTTTTGTCTATATTTCTTCTTCAGATGACAGAAGATTGTGTGGGTTGGTTGCAGATTCATGCACTTACACACGTACAGTACTGTGCAACTGTTTTGATCCAGCCCTCATTTCTTCATATTTCTATTGAGCTTGAAAGTCACTATCTGGTATGATTGCGTTCATTCTTCAATGCAGTCTGATGCATAGAAGGTGAATAAGTACCTGGGGTTAAGCATTGAAAACATCAGCCAGTGTACAAAAGAGGTGTAGAAGAGAGTACAGGTGTGTGGAGATATCGGGGTGATTTGTTAAGAGACGAATAGCAGCAAGAGTGTAAGGTGGCACTGTCATCTCATGTAAGGGCCACTTTAGTGTTCAAGTAGCACAAAAAAAACCCAAACAAACAAACAAAAGAACAAACAAGAAAACACCCACAAAAACTTCCAAAAATTTAGTTTTTTTATTTTTTTCAAATATATTCTATAACAACACAAAACTGCAAATGTGAACACAGTTTTTTTTCTCACTTTCCACTAACTGAAACTTCCAAATGCACAGTAACACATTGGACTCTCTTTCTGGCCAAACACATGGCAGCACGTTTGCTACAATTTTGTTCATATTTAACAAAAAAACAAATGCAGACACATGTGTACACATAAGTTTTTGTAGAAGTAAGAAGGAATAAAATTGCATTCAAATGAAAATAGTTTTCTTTACAAATCACTGAACTAACAAAGTCATTCCCTCAACATGTTTGTACTCTCTGCCCATATCACCTTGATATTAAATATGCTTTTTAATGGATTTATTTTAACATTGCACTCATCAACAAACAAATCCTCCCCAACAAAAAAAGTAACTTCAAGGGCCAAATTGCATTATATTTTTTCACGTCAATATACGGGCCGCAAGTAGGGGTGACGTGGGCTGCAAGTGGCCCCCAGGCCGCAAGTTTGAGACCCCTGATATAGAGCTACTAAGCAGAGGAAGACCACAGAGAAGAATTGTGGATACAGTGAAGGAGCACATGCAAAGGGTTGGTGTGATGGAGGAGGATTCTAAAGGGATAGGGTGCGATGGAAGCAGATAATCTACTCTGGCTTGAACTCTGTTAGACAAGGTTTCTTGTATATTCTTAAACTTTTTAGATTTTATAACAGGGTCGTATTAACTTAAATTAGTTTTTAGAGCATTTTCTGCTTGACCATCTCAGATTTCCATAAAGATTTGATAATATAACATTTGAACATGTAATAAGTGATGTGTAATTATATCTATATGTACAAGAAAAAAAATCAGGTGTCCATTTTGTGTTACTGACCAGAGCTCTTGTCTGTTCTCTGTAAATAACACAAGTGTAGAGGGAGAGTGCTTGAGCGTTCACAGGTTAGCTTGCCTTCCTTGCCATGACAAATACATTTATCTGAAAATGTTGAGGTTTGGACTGAAGGACTGAAGATAAGTAAAAAGCAGTCAATGGTCAAATAAAAACTTTATCCAAACACAAATGTGCAGTTTTGTTCAAACTCACGCTGATCAGTAACAAAAAAAAGTCGTAGGCATATTTGGCTTCCAGTTATTTCTCTAAACAGCTCTTCTTCTGGTGCAGAAGGATTATACAACACACAGCATAACTACTACTAATAATAATTTGCTGCTATTTTTTTTTTCTCAAATCATTTAATGCTAATTTAAATGTTCTCTAGCAAGTTGCACCTTGACCACAGACTTTTAGTAGCATTCAGCAAGCTTCTGGCATAATTTTGGTTGAATTCTTGACTGCTATTCTAGGGAAGAAGTGAGTTAATACAGTTCAGAATAATGCTTTGTTTGCACAGATCCAACCTCTAAATACAGTCCACGCATTTTCAATATGTTTGTGTTCTAAACTTTGTAAAGGCCATTCTAAAAGCTTAGAAAAAGCTTTTATATCTGTTTGGGGTTAATGCCTTGCTGAAACAACAAATTATGTCCAAGTTTGAACCGACAGTTTAAGGTAATGCTGGAAAATTAATCTGCCTCTGAAGTGGAGGTTATTGCATCCACTCCGTTCACTCTGTTCTACTGCAGCAAAGAAACAAGGCCCCAGAACAAGATGCTACCACAGATGCTTAACAGTTTGTTTAGAGTTGAATAGCTAACCTTTAACCACCCAAACATACCTCTTGTTGTTGTAGCAACTCAATCTTTAGCCCATCTGGCCATCCAGCATTCCTCCAGAAGCCTTTCTTTTCTTTCACTTGAATTTTGAGAGACTATATTCTTGAACAGGAGTTTCTCAGTTCTTGATGATGTAAGTCTTACTTGATAATAAGCAGTGACAGTTATATCTCATACACAGTCATTATTGGATTGTTTCTAACCATCCTAACGTATTTCTTCTGTGACAGCTTGGGAAAGTGGCTACACCTCCCAGCAAACTGTGCTGTTGTACAGTTGTTTGAACTGATTTCTGAACTGAAATCTACAGTTGCTGAGAGTTGTCCCCAAGAGATCCTTGACCTGTAAATGTCAGTGTACATCACTGATGTTCTTTGCTATGACCTCCTTGAACTATCCCACAGAACATTGTGTTGGTCCAATGAGTTGAATGAGGGACTAGTCCACTGAGTTTTTGAGTGAAGTAATACTGATAGCTTGTGATCACTACCAACTAGATAACATCCCTTGACAACTTATAAGACATTAAAGATGAACAGAAAATCTAGGTGGCAGCACACCAGTGGACTTTGAGTCTGTCAGCTCATTCCTACTTATATTTTCATTGTTAAAGCTGACCAAAATTACCAACATTTAAAGTTAAAACCCACTGCATGTGCTCATGTCATTCAAGTTTCTTTTAATTGGCTGCTGTCAAATCCTGTAACAGATCCAAGGCCCTGAATTTTCATTTCAAGTATTAAGAAAATCAAATGGAATTCAAATGAATTCCATTTGATCAAATGATCACATTTTGTCAATTAAAAAAAGATCTGAAAGAGCCACAAATGGAAATGAATGAACTACAGATTTAAGCCTTGTTTAATGAGTGTGCAGTATGTGCTGAAGAATCGCACATTGTAAATCCTCATTAGGAAAGTGTCCTCTCTCCTCTGCCTGCAATATTTCTTCTTCAGAAGCTGATTTAGTTGCTTGACCTGAACTAATTAGTGACACCTTTACTGCTGTGTAGTTGGGTCTCTTTGTATAGTCTAATACTAGGCTTTTTAAATGCCACGGTAAATCAAGTATCAGCTGAGAAACCCCACAAAGAATGGTATGGTATTTGTAAGAAGAAGAAAAAAAGCCTGCAATGCACATCATCAAGACCTATACTATAGATGAAGCTTTTTAATTGTTTTCAGCTTGGTGTTTATTGGATATCATGGGAATGAGGACAGAATGAGTTAACTGTTAACACTCAGAATGTCTGTTTTTATATATACAGTTACCTCACGAAGATATGTGCTTCAGTGTGATAGTAATCAGGCTATCTGCAGTGTTGGGAAGGTTACTTTTAAAAGGTATTCCACTACAGATTACAGAATACATGCCCCAAAATGTATTTTGTAACGTATTCCGTTACGTAACTCAATGAGAGTAACGTATTCTGAATACTTTGGATTACTTAATATATTATCATGCTTTTTACAAATACATGAATGTACTATTACTATTACTGAAGGTCTGCGGCTCCGAACCGTAGTAAAGGGACCTCTGGCTAATACGTCGGGTTTGTGTCGGGCTCGTAGCCGAAAACTAGCTTTACTTTGTTGTCTGGGTCAACTTTGCTAGCGAGAGACAGAGAGAGGCGTTGAAAGGCTGCTGCAACGGAACTTATTGTTTCGGAGGAAAACACGAACACGGTGTACAGTCGAGTCTAAATAGCTTACTTACAATTGGGCTCATGAGGCACTCTTCTTGGCTGCAGTGGTTATTATTATATTTACATGCTTCCAGCTCCCGTTTTTGCTCGATGAGAACTCGTACTTTTCCACTCTCCTTTTTCTCCCTCCTCGTGCTCACGACACATAACGGGTATCGCAGTCCATTCTCCCTGCAGCACGGACTACGCTGCCCAGGAGGCTACATTCTTTAGGGCTATGTCTCTAACACTCTGCCTATCCGGTTGTTCAGTCTGACGTCACTAGCCGTGTCTGGACCTAAACTCCACTGCAGGTCCATATATCAAACGATAACTATGGCATTACTGAGAGTTGAAAAACTGTCTAAAGTCTTTCATCTTTAATAAAATGATCGGCGTTCTGCTCTACCAGGTGTAACAATTGAGTTTAACATCCAGGCATCCATGAAAACGGAATTTATGACATTTAACGGAGTTAGACGTTAGCAGGGAGTTAGCTCGCTAGCTTCTATCTAAATACAATATAGCATGTCCTGACTGCGGGGTTTTGGAAACAAATTAAAACGTACAGCTCTGTTATCACTTCCAACATAAATGAAGACAGAAAACTAAACAGCAGTGACGTTTGTAGGGTTACTGAAGTTGGGCTAGCTGGTATATAATGATGTGCTACGTGACCGCTAGCGACACAGCTATGTTAGCATAATATAAACAAGCTAACTTTTTTCCCACTCGATAAAAGTTAACGTGAGTGTTCTCGGTGGTCAGAAACAAATGTAATCGCATGGCAGGATGCTGTAAAAGGACCAAACTTCAGCCAGGAGAACAACTGAGATAATCCATCCACAATACGAGGTTAGTCATTCATATACTGCTGCATGGGCTGGGCTGTAGTTACATCCTAAGGTTTTAAAAACTGAGCTTAAATAAATGATTAGCGGTAATAAAAGCCGAGGGAGGTCAACAGTGATCACTGACTGTTTTAGGAGCTTTTTGAGATCAAATAGAAGAAAGTACGTAGCATTAAACATGTTAACAACACAAAAGCCATATTAAACGCAGACTACTTTAGGCCCGGAAGTAGGATTGGTCGCGTCATCACTGAACAACCGGATTAGCTTAACAACAACAACAACAAAAAGGCGCTCTCTCACCCAGGAAACACACAGTCGCAGAGAGCGCGTCACCCTGTAACCATGGCAACCATAACGCTGCCGCCTGGAACAACAAAACATAGCTGTCAAACAAAACCCAAACAGTCCTGACCCGCGACAATATGAAACAGGAAAATACCGCCGTGTAATCCATTTATTTCAACAAAGTAACTGTATTCTAAATACCACCTTTTTAATTTCTGAATTTTAAATAGAATACAGTTACTCATATTTTGTATTTTAAATACGTATTTTTCGTTGGCATAGTTCAGGTGGCCGTAATAAGTGGCTAATAGCACCATCCAGCTTTGTTCAGAAGAGAGCAGCACTCCAAAACAGGAATGCGCACATCCAAGATGGAAGCAGCACAAGAACAGCAAATTAGAAGGCATCTAAAAAGGTCTCCATTGTATAAAATGGAATTTATTCTCTGCATGAACAAAGTCGGTAAAGCAAACATTTTGCTGACTACAGGATGCACAGCATTAGACACTGTCCCATTAAGTTGCATATTTTCACTGGTGCTGTGAGACATAAAACTAGACCAAAACAAAACACTAAGCTGAAGTTCAATTCTAAGCTCTATCATAACATAATATTTTTACAATTAACTTTTTTAATGATAACACTTTTACAAATATATTTCATGTTGTGTATTTTAGATTAGATAAATGTTGACTTAAAATATATTTTTTAAAAGCTCATTGTGTAGCTTTAGTAATTGTTATCACAGCATTAAATATAGTAAAAGAGTGAAATGCTTTCTATGGCTCAGGGGGAAAACTAATGGGTCTTGCTGTTTTCCAAATGAAAAACTAAATAAACTGACAGAAAGGGGGGAATACATAGTCCTGGGTGCTCTTGGTGCAAATGATCTTTCTTCTTCTTGCTCAGTTAAATCTCACTAACTCTATTGATCGTCCTTCATCTGAAAATAAGTGGCTGAGGCGAGAGAGCCTCCACCATGTTGTGCTGCTCTCGCATCTGTGTGTGTTGCCGGTCGACTGCCTACAGCTGCAGTAATAGTATGAATGTGACAGACCACTCCTGGCCATGTTGGCTCCATTCCCCAGTGACTGGACTTTATTTTGATTACAGTCCTTTTGAGACTAAGATCAACTCGGCGAACACTCTGTCATGACTTCTCAAGGGCACTTTAATGAGGTAGGAAGAAATTAGCGACTGCATAAGTATCCATTTTTTCCTCACGATGGATGTGTGATAAGAGAGAAAGTGTCTTACAGTTGTCTGCCCCTGAAACCTTTGACTCTTTAGTGTAAGGTATTCAGTTGCTCTTAGGAAGTGAACATCACTCTAAAAGCCAATAAGCCTGACAACATGCCAACTGGATGAGGAAAGTGCTTTTGGAAGGCTGACAAAAGGGATGCCACAGTGGGCAGCTGAAGCAGCCTTTTGCGGTTCTGTCCAGTTGGGTGATGGCTGATTATTCGCATAAAAACCATGAGACATATATGTTGCTGCAATCTTTAAAAGCTGATGAGCATTATCATTGATTCAAAGTGTGTTTCAGTATGTCACTGTGGCTGTTATCCTTTTGAAAAATGCTGCCTAAACAAGTTCACAACTGGGAGAAGAAAACAGTTTTTGGAAGTAAGAAAGTGGCGCAAAAATGAGCCAAACAGAAAACTCACAAAATCCAGCCTTTCAAAAACCCACAAATTGAGTTTCATGGTAAAACTTCTCATTGAATCTGCTTCTGTGGAGTATACTATATGTTCCCACAGACAACTCTCAGCTGACCCTGAATCGAGGTGAATCCACCTGTACATTCGCTGTGGGTATGTCGCCAAAACTGAGCACGCTATTAAAGAAAGACTCAGCTGCACACCTCAGCTCTGATGCGTCATGATGCTGCTTTTCTCCCTGTCATTACTGAGAGGGAGGATTATCTGCCTTTAGCTTATAGGAAAGTTCTATTTATTTATTTACTGAGCAATTGCAGCTACAGGCTTAAAATGCAGCACTATAGACAAAAGCTCTGCTCTGAAACACTTTTGCAATACGCTGTTTCCAAGACTGTGAAAAAATGTGTGGTTTTATGGTCATTGTAAGTATTCTTTAATAGCCCTCTATTTGGATATAACAATATTAAATCTGAAGCAAAAATTACATTTTATTTTATCCAAAAATAACCTTGTTGCTATATTTTTTTTTTAGAAACCAAAAGCAAAATATGAATACATTCCTTTGTGCTATCATCTTCTATTCATAGAATAAATAAATAAATCTTGCTTGGCTCTATGTCTCAGATGTAATGGTCAGTATGTGAGTCACAAACAGATCAAAAAGCCAGGAAATGTGTTATGCTGCAGGAGTGGTTTAATAATTTCCTGTGTATGTTTTGATGTGATCTGTGTGATTCATTTAAAAAATATTTATTATTTGACTTACTAGTACTGCATATTATTTCATGTTACTCAATGATGGCATGCCATGATATACTGATAATTTCTTTTTCCAGTATTGCTTCAGTTCCTTGCTGATATGAACCTTCTGTATATCTCTGACTTGTTCAGGAGAGTGTTCTTGTTCAAAATGCACTTTGCACCTTGTATGGATGGATGATACATTAGCAAAGGTTGTAGATGGAGTTTGGGGACTGTGGGGGTTTAAGAGCAGCTTCATCCATTAGCTTAATGTGTTCTTTTCCACTCAATACCTAATATCCTTAATGCTCTAATGACTACTTTGTCATGTGCTCTTCTGTTTTCACCTTGGAAGATAAAACAGAACACATCACACTGTGTTAGAGGTGTTTCTGCTTAGTAAACAGTAGCACATGATCCCTTTGTCATGCTTCAAAGTACTCCGAAAATAAAAGACTGCAGGCTCACTAAAGATGCTAAAGCGGGCTGTGTCATTGCCTCTAAAAAGTGGATTTACATATACATATACTGACGTGTCACTGAACCTTCTGGTTTCTTCTGCATCCACAGAAGCATATGCCTCACAGCTGTCAATGCAGCTGGAAGGTCTAGAGCTCACTGCTCCAGGTTGTAAATATGCAAATGTGTTGATTAGCCTGCAAGAGAGATCTCACATATTAAGAGCAAAAAAAAATATCTTGCTGAACCCTAGAATGTCACATACACAACATTATTTTTTTACCAGACATGAATGAATAAGCTCAATAATATCATTTCAGAAATGACATGCTCCAAGCATAGCTGTGTTTACATAGGACTCGTGTCACCTGGAGACCTCCAGTAATTTGTAAATTACTTCAGCGGTCTCACCAAACACCCAGATCCTGTGATAGCCTTAGTCTAGCTACATGATTCTGAATTTCAGTGATTTCATGGTGGGTGGGTTTTATACACTTTTCTCTTGCCTTCCAGCTGTGTTGGAAATTTTAAGTAAATACATAAATTTTAGACAGCATTCAGTGTTCAAAAATTAACAAGCACATGGTGCATGGAGACCCAGTTTACAGAAAGCCCAAGCTTAAATGCAACAGAAGAATAAAATCTTAAAAGTTGAGGAGATGGATGTCATGCATGACAGTAACAGGCTCAAATTTGTCACCATATCTTCAGTCTGCTTATGGCGTGCAAATGTGCTGCAGGAAACACAGATGCAGGAGTGGTGAAAGTATGAAATAAATCCCATGCACATATCACATCTACTGAAAACACTAGTAGTCCTGAGCAAATAAGGCTTTAGATGATTGTTTCTATTTGATTTTTTATGGCTCAACGGCTTTTCTTTAGTTATATATTCCATTTTTTTTGTCCAATCACTGACTCAAAAGATTCAATTGACATTTGTTCAGTTCATTTAGAAAACCATGATGAATATGGGATATGGTATTTTAGCAACTTTGCACTAAAACTAAGTAAAGTATGCTGGCATGCAAGTAGACTATTTAGCTACACGTATTCACAGCAGCTGCATCCGTACACATAGTGTTATGTCTGAAAGTAATGACTGTCATTAGTTCAGCCTCTCATCATAACCCAATGCTCCAGGTGGGAGAGAAATGGGCCCCAAACATTTTTTAATCCCTTCAGGGGAATTCACTCTCAGAAACCTCATTAAACCACTTCATCTGTTACTGCTGCCACCTTCAAAACATGTGAGGGCAGGAAGATTTTCCTTGGATAAGCATCAAAGATTGTTGTACAGCTCTAGGCAAGTGTTAGATTCAAACAACGCTCATGTTTTAATAAGGTGGAAAAACACCCCCGCCACCACCTACATAAGTATGTCTCTTGACCGTGCCGCCTGAGATTAAACTTCGGGCTGTTAATGCTCCTAAGGTCCATTTTCTTTTCCATATGTAAATCAATGAATTGTTTTATTTGGTCTGAAATCAGGGATCTCTTACACTGCTACACTTGCTCCAGGTAATGGACAGCCATCCACAGTGTGCTTTGTGTGTCTGTGTGTGAGTCCTCGCTCTAGAAAGCCTAAAATCTCAGCAGCCGCAGAGAGAGAGAGAAAAAAAATATTCCCCTAGAGATGAAGAAGGAGCAGCTGAGACTAATTTGTCAGATTACCTGGCAGCTGGGGAAAAGTAGCACCCCAAATAACCTAAGAGTTTTGCTGTGTAATTGCTTTCATTTGCAATTCATATTTGTGTGTGTGCGTGCGTGTTATTGCAGTGTGGGATAATGCACTTCAAGATGAAAGCACCTGGGATACTTGTAATGACAAGGTGAGATTCATTTTATAGACTTCCAAGAACTCAGAGAAATTAAAGACATTTCGAGATGTGGATTTAAGAATTCAATCATACAACTACAACTGCATAGGGGCCCAATTAGCCCCGTGCAATTTGGACTCAATGCCATCCTGACACAAGCCATGCACGCCCACACAGTTCAGACGCAGAGTTGTGAGAAGGTTAAATATACTCATCATGGGACAAATGTCATGGTAATTTTGTGCTTTTAATGAGTTCTTTTTCCAGGGTAGAATGATTATACAGTACACATCTTTAATTATTTTAAAAACACAAGAACTGGGTGTGCAACTGGGTGGTTTGAAGTTGTTGTGGATTTTCTCTAACCAACACAGGGTCAAATATATACACACATGCTCCAATACATCCTCCCATAATTGGTTAAATGTACCTTAGCTTTTTAGACCTCAACTATTTTATTTCTTTTTATTTCGACAGGCTTTTGGTATAATGCTGCCTCAATATTTTAACAGTCTTCTTGGCAGAAGTGGTAGAGATCATTTAAACTGGTTGTTTTCCTGATATGAACCAAGCTTTTAAGCCTATAGTCCAGAAATGTTCGATACGTCTGTGGTTAGGGATTTGGGAAGATCATTCCAGAAGTTCAGTGTTAGCCTGCTTTATCCATTCCAAAATCAACTTTGTGTAACCCTGTAGCAGTATAACTGCAGATAATGCTGGTTTCTGTGTGCCCAGTTTCTTCTGTCATGATCAGCACATATTAAAAATGCACTGTGTTCAGAAGATTCAAACAGGTCAAGCTAAATCTAATAAAAGGTTTAACATTTCTGGCTGCGCATCAAAAAGTGTTTTATTCTTCTCTGTTCGTTCTCATACTTAACACAAAAGTATGCCCATGAATCAGTTCAGATTGTTTTGCCATGAAACCCATCAGAATGTATAAATGTATAAAATGTAACAGTTAGAGGGTGCATTTTATAGGTTCCTCCTCTCATCCCTACATTATACAACACAGACACTCAGTCTTATCTGCCCACTCACTGGTCTGGTAAAACTAAAGCTACTAACAATACATCCAAGATGATTAGGGCTGTAATGTAGTCCATTCATTCGGTCAATAAGCCTAATTCACTCTGACTTAAACTGAGTAATCTAATCGAATCCCTTTCAAGCAACCGTAGATATCATCCTATGAAAGCAAAGTCTTGCAAATTTACCGGATTGTAACACTATATCAGTCACTCAAAATCCCCTATTTGACTTATTTTCATGCTATGCAAAGATTGCTGAGTGATTCAGTTAGCATGATTCAAAAATTAATGTCATTAAGTCGAGTCTGAAGTGACAAAGTACTTTTCTTTTTTTTTTTTTCTTTTTTTTTTTCATGTAAAATAGCATATTGTGACCGAACAAAGGAAACTGGATGCAGGAAAATTGTATACTGTACAAGTGACACTTGATAGATTAAAATGGGGATATTTGTACTACTTCAGAATCTGTCATTCCCTCCTTGTTCCCATCACCTAGTTTCCACCTGAGCACAAGTCCCCAACTCATTAATCAGCTCCGTTATTTTGCATGTGCCCTATAGCCACAACTCCTTGTCTGTTGTGCTGCCTCAGCTATACTGCAGCATTCTTGTTGACTTGTTTTCCTGCAGCTTGTTTTTGTCCTTTGCTTGCCCTTTTAAGTTTCTGTCTGCTTTTGAACAACGTTGCCTGTTCTGGCTGACTGCCCTTTTGTTGACATCTTCCATGGGGTTTTTTTTGGTTTGTTTTTTTTTTGTTTGTTTGTTTGGGGTTTTTTTTTGACCACATAAGCCTTCCCTTTACCTGCTGAGCCATGCCAAAGATTTTTAAAACTGAACTGTGGTGAACAGCAGACTGATAAAAATGAAAACTGTTGAAAGCACCCATTAATTTAACCCCATTTGTACTCTGATATTTCTAAATATCCATCCATCCACACATTCTCTTCCACTTATCCTTATCAGGGTTGCGAGGGGGCTAGAGCCTATCCCAGCTAACATAGGACAAGAAGCACGGTACACCCTGGACAGGTCACCAGCCTGATGCAGAGCTGACACAGAGAGAAAGACAACCATTCACACTCACATTCACACCTATGGGCAATTTAGATTCACTAAATATTTCTAAATACTTTGCAGAAAAAGCATTGTCTTTTTTCAAAATTGTTACTGCCTTATTTACTCCCTTGGTATGCTGATATTTTATCTCCATTAACAAGCAGCCAGTTTTCTAGCAGTAAATCTAGGAATCTCAAAGCATTTCTATAAGCCCTGAAGGAAACAGGCTAGCAACACAGTAGCACTTTCTATAGAGAAGTAAGGAATATCCTGAGAGTTTTCTGAATCATTTGTGTCAAACTCTGATAAGGAGGGCTGTTCAACCCGAAAGCATGGTTGTTCAAAGGAAATTGAATCTATTTGACTACTTTGGAATATGTGGTCCTTGAAATATTACATTTGTCATGAGCAAATCAAGCTTGAAATTAAATTTGGTCAGCTCCAATACCACAAAGAGTGGGCAATAGGAGAGGCGAGTATGCTACATATGGTCTGGATTAATCCTAATCCCCAGTTTTATAAAACAATTCACTTTTAAAACTTGTAGGAGTTAAGTTTGTTTTTTATACTCAAGATCCCTCCCTTTAGATGTACTTGATGTAGTGAGCTCAGTATGTGCAGTGAGGCTGTGTGGAGCTTGCTGGGTCTTGGGTACAATACTGTTACCTTTTGTCCTCAAGGGGATCCACAGATAATCACTAGGTCACTGTAATGGCAGCGTCTGATCTATCTGGTCTTTCTTCTTCTTCACAGCAACATTGGCAGAGTGCATAGACAAGAGACAAGCTTCTGTCTCCCACAACAACATGAATCTTTACCAGCTTTTAAAAGCAGCACTGAAATCCTCTTTCATATTTACACCTAAAAAAGGTTGGATGAGATTGCTGTCTTATCGCAGCCAATACCTCTCTTTCTCACTTCAGACGCCCACAAGCGTGGACGGAGACATAACCACTCGGCCAATCTTAAATCCTTTGTATAGAAAGTGTATTTGTATTTTATCCAAGATGATATCATCCCCCTGAGACAATCAGTTTATAGAGAGATTCAATGCTGTGCACAATCCATAACAATGGGGAGCACACTGCTATCATTACTACAAAAATACACAAGTGCACTGTAATAAAAAAAAAAAAAAAAAGGTGGAGAAAAAAACAAAGCAAAATGATTGACTAAAGGGTTAGGAACTTGTCAGATATGTACACAGAATTAACTCTCACATTAGCTCTCTCAGTGGCAGCTTCTGTCACTTGCAGTTTTCCCTTGATGCTCAAACGCCAGGAAGAACCTCCAACTGTTTATTTTCAGTCAAAGGCCCTGTGTGCCTTTGGTGTCAAGCAGGCAATCAAAAGCATGGGTATTATAGTCTGTCTGCCCATCTGTGTGAACCATCTGTAACATCAAATTCACCCTGCATTAGCATTCTAACTCCTGCCGTGGTTTGGCTCTGAATTACAGGGTGCTTTCTCTCATATAAAGTAATAGCATAGCATTAGTAAAAAATAAATAAATAAATAAAAGAAATTAAAACGGGGTATTAATTGAGTTTTGGCCACTTGGAAGCAGTAGAAAAATCTGTGGCACAACACTGATATGGACTGAAGTGTCTCAAATGGCCACTTGAGGCCCGAAATATGAGGTAATGCTCTTAGAGGCCCCACCCAAGTGGAAATGCAAAATGTTGAAATAAACATATTTGCAGTTAATTTAACAGAAAAACCTCAATTTGTGAAAACAGACAGATGGTGAACTTTGATAAAAATTCACTCCTTTTAAATTTTATGACTTCATTATAATAGATAATGAAGTCTGTGGTTACCTAAGTAGCTAACTCATGAATTCAGTGTCATCTTATCGTGGCAAAACAAACAAACAAACCGACAGAAAATTAAACGGGAGATTGTTTTTTAAGGTCATTCTTCGTTTTTACCTTGCAAATGGCACCCATTCACTCTGCTTTAACCTCTGTTTTGGGTCTCCACAGACCCCTGAGAGAACTATAAAGACCTTAAATTTTACCTTCTTTATCCTGAACTTAGCTTGGCTAACCCTGGGCATGTGTGTTTTTTCGTTCTTAGGATGATTTTTTTTTTTTTTTTTTTTTTTTTGTTTAAAAGCTTTTTGAACAACTGCACAGTGTGGCATGTCAGGCTACAAAAATAAATGTGACCTAAGGCAGCTCTGGATAATGTCTCTTCAAAGTGAGGCATACAGTGTAAACAGCATATTTACTCCCACAAAGTTGTTTTTCGTAGCCTACAAAGCCAAACTATCCCAACATGCTTTTTTAGGCATTTGATTACACTGTTAGCAGATTTTACAGGATATAATACTCTCTGTTTCCAAAAAGTCTGTTTGAAGCATTCAAAAACCAGTTTTCCCTAGTTCATAAATGTACCATTTAGTAAAGAAATTGAGAAAAATACTGCAGATCTGAAGCCAACAGAAGTGCAGTCATGTTTCAAACGTATCCTAACTTACAATTCATCTGAGTATCCCTTTGTTGTGTGAAGAGTTGATGTAAGTCATCTGATTGACCAAGCCCTGGCTCACTGCTATATATTGATTCAAGTGTAAAACTCACTCATTCTGAATGTCAGGTTCCAATTTAGTTTATGTCAAGGTTATTAACTCTCAACTGGAATATGTCCAGAGTTCGTTCATTCTGTGTGGGTGCTGCCTGCACTAAGTATGACATCCTGTACATGTAGCATATGTTGAAAAAGACTTATCAGAAAGGAGTCAGCAGGCAGGAGTCTATCTGAAAACACCAGCACACAGATGCAGAAAGGGATTCCTTAACATTGATTAAAAACCATGAAAATTCTGCTGTGGTTTATAACACTGGACAATTTTATGAGTCCTAAAAATTATACTATCAGAAATATAGAGACTGTGCAGTTAGGTAAATTTATGAGAGCTCAATTTTATGACTGCAGGCATTGTTTTTCTCACCATAGCTGAGCTCTGCACAGAGGATAACCATCCACAGGCTCGACTTGAGTTTTAGTTCTAGCTGTCTATGTGTCAGCGTTAGTTAAATGTTCTTCTGATTCTTCAGAGACTCGAACAGTGCGGCCTGACAGGAGGTGACCAGTGACCTTCCCGTACACACGACGATCCTACTTCACAAGAACAGCCTCTCTAACTTTGGAAGGACATGACAGCCTCTTGCTGTGCTTTGGTTGGATCAGTTTCACAAATGACACATATCACATCATTACTGGGGCGGCTGCGGTTGGGGCGGCAGAGCAGGTCGTCTAGTAATCGGGAAGGTAGGTGGTTTGACCAAAGTATGCTGAACAAGATGCCGAACTCCATTTGCTCCCGATGCTTTCATTGGAGCGTGAAGGTGTGAATGTTTGATAGAGAAAAAAAGTGCTGGTATGATTGTGGGTGTGAATGGGTGAATGTGACTTGTAGCATAAAGCATTTTGAGTGCTCAAGCAAAGTAGAAAATTGCTGTGTGAGAACCAGTCGCTTTACCATCATAGTTTTCAAAAAATAACTGAATCTCCTTTCCTTTTCTGGAAGATGCATGGGCGCTCTTTCCTGTGTTTGAGTTTGTTTTTCTAGTGCTGATGCACATTCACCGTGCTGTCTTTGACTCTGCTAATCTGTCTCTGTTCAGGCGTCCCTTCTCCTTCGTCACGGCATCAATCAAGCAAACAGCAGAGTCCTCAGTTGTGGGTTGTAACTGGTGGTTCACTGACAGTTCAGGAAGCTTATTTCCTCCCAGAGGTGACATACACTGTAATGTTCTCTCCCATCTCCCATTTCCTTCTGTTGATGAGTTTCCATCTAAGCCTGCAGCAGCAGAAACAAAGACAGCTTCACTCCACATATCTTCATCTAAACCTGGGTTACTACGGCTGATGATGCTGAATCCTCAAGTCAAGCATTTAAACCTTAATTTGATAAAAACATCATTCAACACATAAAATCCATGCTCTATAAATATCTTTTTATTTTTTTCACCTGCTAATTTTCTTGGCATTTTTCAAAAGCCAAGTATGTTTCCTCAAAATGTTCCTCTACAGATCTAACAAGTGAACCCTAAGTGGCATAATGGCCATAAATGGTCCTCCATTACATTCAGCAACTTCAGAAACTCTGCACCCTTTTCATCCTCATTAAAGCAGCTTCTGAAAGGGATGATGAATATCATCAAAACAATTTTATGTCTGGTCCCCCGCGGAAAAGATGAAGCCCTTCCTTGTGAACTCAAAGCACAAACATCAGAGGCCAGCTAGAATATTTTCTTTTCATCCTCATAATGCAACTTGGTCAGACTTTAATATTTGATGCCAACTGAAATGTGACTATTGTTGTCCAAAGAACACATAAAGCAGTAACGATGCTTAGAATAAAAGCTTGGGCTTTTGATCTTCAACATCTACAGCAGTGCCATGATGGATTTTACAATAAAGTGTTTTTCACGTTGTTTTATGTTTATGACCAGCTATTGATATGTTGTCCATTTTTAGAGGGCGGCTCATTGTTTCTACACAAAATAACAAACAGTAAATCGTGAACAGAGGGCTTATGTTGGACAGTGCATTTTTCAGGCAATCAGTCAGCATCAAAAAAATGATGAGAAAAATGACTCCAAATGTTACACTTCTTCTCATCCTCTTCATCTTGTTGCGGGAAATAAGGCCATATTATTAGCACCACTGTTAACACAGTTTTATGAGTATTTAAACTCACTAATAATTAAATACTCCTGCATTTCCTTGGTAACATGGTACACAGTATTGCAATTCCAAATTTTGCTTTATTTGGCCAAAAGAGGTTGATATTCAGTCTTCTACTCAGAATCCCTATTTGGGGTTTTACTTGCAGATGGCACGCTATTATGTTGGTTGTATTTGTGGCTTGAGCCATCCAGTATCCAGAGTTAAGTCTCAAATTACTTGTCTTAGAATTGGCTGGTTAACGCTACACCAAACCTCCACTCAAGTGGACTCATAGATGAATTACCCTGCTGATGAATTGAATCTATGCAGACAACATGTTACCCTTTACCCTATTTCTGTGGACTACTTGTTTGTTCCTACACAGCATATTTTCCTTCCACCATTCATCCATCGCCTTCTGCTTATCAAGTTAAGGGTTCCTGGAGCATGCTGGAGCCTATTCCAGCTACCATAGGGCCATGAGACAGGGTATTCCCCAGACAAGTCGCCAGCCTCCTCCTTTCAAAGAAAAAATCAAACTACCACAGAAAACTCCTATTTTCTGTGAGCGCAGCTGTTCTACTTGGCTGTGTTGGAGATAATGGTATTGTTTCTAGTTGGATTTTATCTGCCTTTTCTGTTGAACACATGATGTTATTGACATTTCTAGCTATGTCGTAACTAGCCTATTTGAACTTGTTATTTTCTCAGTAATGGCAGATGTGTTCACCACAAGGAGGGGGTCCAATCCAACACACAGTCAGCACAGCCATTACATTGTGCCCTCACACAAGAAGTATATATATTTGGGGTCATACTTATAAACTCAAATACAACGGTGCCTTCCCATGGGCCATAGTTAATAAATCGTTAGTTCATTGATAATTTGAAAAGTAAATATAACGTTTTTCAGGTGAAGTAAGTGAGCTTTTCATGGCAACATAGCACAAAATAAGAATGATATGTCTTTAGTAGAAAAGCTGTAGAGTCACAACAATGACTTGGAAATAATCTTAGAGAGGGGTTTTGATTTTTTTTTTTTTTACTTTGAGAAGGTGCTTTTTAATTAGCTGTACACATAATCTGCTCCTGAGGGTCTTTTTGGTGATAGTAATTCTTTGGTCACTCATGCAGTTCAATTTTAACTGGCTGAATTTCCTTTGAGGTACACTTTGTGTTAAACTGTCTAGTGGAAAACGAATACAAAAGGAAAACCCAATGTTGTGAAACATCATCATGAAATATATATAAACGCACACATTTTCATTGATTTAAGGTTGCACTTAAACATTCGTGTGTGTGTGTGTGTGTGTGTGTGTGTGTGTGTGTGTGTGTGTGTGTGTGTGTGTGTGTGTGTGTGTGTAATTTCATGAAAGAGGATTTAGGAAAAAATGGACAAGGGAGAATTTCAACAAGTCAAGAGTTATGGGCACTAGAATATGCAGAAAGCCCCAGTTAATAATGAATGAAGCACCTTAACTGATGGGCATTGAAATATGGCAGCAACTTTCTCCTCCATCAAGTCCTTGGTTCAATAAACCAGTCATAAAATCCTACTTATATGGACCGCATAAATAGTTTCCAATTCTACTATAAATAATCTCAAAGATGAAACATAGATTAAGCATCACAAATCACAACAGGGAATAAACAGACAAATCTGGATGCTTCTAATAATTTAAGTTCAAATTATATTCAGACTAAGATGTCAAGTAGAAAAATTTTATTAGAATTTTTACAGAATGTAAAATCATTTTAATTAACCAGTTATTTATATATTAAAGTTTAAAAACAGATACAGATGTGCCCCATCATACAACCAAACCATTACTTGGGCTCATCCCTCCCATACAGCAGCAGCATGAGGGATTCAGTAGTATTGTCATGCAGCTTGACATTCCTTCAATACCATTAGTTGGCTGACTACAGCTGCAGTACAGTAACGGATCCTACACTGGATACTGACTCCGACATGTACAGAAAAAGAAGAGAAAAAACACATTTGTTGTCCCAGGAGGTCTTGGTTTGAATGACATCATACACACAAAAAAAGGCATTGATTAAAGCCAGGCACCTATTTGTGGGTAAAAGTGTGTGAGGTCTAATTAAAAACAACACTGATTTGAGATTAGGAAAAAAAACAAAAAAAACAAAACACTTCTAATTATGCATTACAGTAAAGAATCAAAACCTTACAAAAAATAAAGACTTTGACTAATTAAGAACCCAGAACTGTATACAAATTGGCAGTAACCAGAAACACTGGTTAATTCATGGCATTGAATAAAACAATACATACATATAAACATGAGAACAGTTATTTTACATTAGCAACCTGCTGTAATGCACTTAAAGAAAATGAGAGAACCTGCTTCCAGAGTGATCACAAAGTAGCTCCAAACACTGATGGGCAGTTTTGCTTTTGTGGTCTCACTGTATGTGAAAAGCCACGTATTAAAGCCCACAAAGAAAGGAGACAAGCTGAACCGTCACCCACCCATGAATGCAGAAAAAAAGGGAGTAAATTTAAATGTCACTTTACCAAGTAGAAAATTCTTCATTTCACAGGTGTTTTCCCATCATAGTAGACTGTCAATTCAGCTGCTACATTGCATATAAATGTATTGCAGCTGCAATTATTTTTTAAAGGGGGAACAAAAAGAAATGCATATTAAAAGGGCCAGATGTATTGGCCAGGCAATTAGAGTGTGTAAACTCTATGGATATGGTGTTGTTTTTCAAACACTTATGAACCACTTGCAAGACTGATTTCAACTGTTCTTGAAGGTTTTATACGTTAGGAAGGTTTACAAGAAACATTCGAAAACACCTAACAGATGTTATCTCTCTATCCAAATGCAAATTTAAAGGGGCCTCAAAGTTCCGATGCATCCCAAAAGTATATCCCAAAATGTTGATTCTGTTCATCTGGACTTAGCGTCTTCAGTGGGACAAACGTTTTGCCAATCATCCAAGTGACTTCTTTAGTCTCAGCTGACTGTAGGATTCCCCAACCCTAAACAGTACATTTGCACAATGACTGAAACCAGCCCACTGAAAAGGGAAAGACCATCTCTGAATTGAGGAGGAGGCCTAAGGGTACATCTTTCACCATCTTACAATGCTGTGATTGGAGCCATTTCCCAACTCTCTGTGAATGGTACTCAGTGATCAGTGGTTGTTGATCAATGGTCATGACAATTTGCATATTAATGATCAAATAACTAACCTCAGAGTTCATTGTTCATTTGGCGGGCTGGTTTCAATCATTGTGCAAATGTACTGTTTATGAGGTTGGGAAACCTGCAGTCAGCTGACACCGAAAAGGTCACTTGGTTGAGTGATGAAACATTTCTCCCACTAAAAACGCTACACCCAGATGAACAGAATCAACAGGGGGGGTCTCAAAGTCCTTTATCAGTTCTTCATCTCATTCCTGGGGTTGTTCAATCAAACTGCTATATAAAAAGGTCCCAACGCTCCACATTTAGTCAATCTGAGATTCGATATATGAAAGTTCCTCAGGGTCAGTAATGTACAACATAGCCCTCAAGAATCACAGTATGACATGCCACATGACATGTTAGTGGGGTTTCCTTATCACTATTGGCAACATTTTTTCAAAAAAAAAGAAAAAGAAAAAACAAATCCTGTTTAGTGACCACCATGTCCATTTCCTCTGGGGCACAGTGAGCTGTGGTGGGTGCCGGTAGGCAGCAGCTGCAGCAGCAGTGCCTTCGCTACCTGGACACATCTGGGATGAGTCTTTTAAACCACTGGCCCACAGCCACATCTACTCTCAGCACTAATGTGACCCCAATCAGCAGGAACACGCTGCTCACCAGGAACCCTGAGGCCTCAAACATTAACCTGAAAGAACAAAACAGAAGAGACACAAAGGTTTAAACAAGTCCAAATTAAGCTCCAGCAACTCCTTCGGACATTAAATAGATCATAAGATAAAAAGAACCAAGACTATTACTTTTTTCCCCAAGATCTACCAAGTTTATTTAAATTACCTATATCCTTTTAATATTTTCAAGCCACCAACTTATTATAAAAAACAAAAAACAAAAAAAAACAAACAGGACACCACATTCAAAACCCAGATGTAAATGTGTGGATATCACAGTAGAAAAATGGACCGGCATTCAACACTGTGTGTTCACTGAAAGTTCAGAATCAGCGGTGATCCTGTATCCATATCCTCAAAAAGCCTTTACTGTCAGTGAGTTTGTATGAGCTGGAAAATCCATTCAGGCACTTACTTCGGTGCGAAAACCTTCCACACCATTAGGTGTCTCCTGAGTATAGCAGCTGCACAGACTGAGGCAAAGACCTGTGAAGTGAGCAGACAGACTGAGTGGTGTGATGTGATACTGCTACTCATAAGTGTAACAGAACTAAATAAAAAATAAAATTAAATAAATAAAAAAAAGACAAGAAAGAAATGCAACAGAAATCTGCTACTGAGGAAAGACTTTCCCAGCTCACATATGCCTTAAATGGATGTGAGAAAAAAAATAATTCTAGGTCTGTGGACATACCTGTGCTCCGTGAATAAGGAGGTAGCGTGTTGAGAGTTGCAGAAGAGCAGAGCTGAACAGCTGAGGGTTTTCTCTCAGCCTCATCTCCATCACAGCATCCTCTCCGTCGTCCCCACAGGCTCGTCCTCTGCTCCCACGCACCTCGCAAACCAGGGGCCAGAACAGTAGCAATGGACAACTCACTGAAGACAAAGAGAAATAACAACAACAACAACAACAACAAATCATCGTTTCACAAGCTCACAATTCATTTTAAGCACTGAAGAGACGGTTTCAAAGCTGCTTTATTTAACTTAACTGCTTTTTAGAATTTTTTTTATCATTCTCTTGAATCACATAACTTTTAAGTTTTTGTTTATCATTTAAAACTGAAATGTGTAACAAACTACAAATATGACTAAATAAAAAGGACTGAAAGTGTCATACGGGTTCACTGATATTTTATATATTTTCGATTATACTGTTAAGGTTTAAACAGGTAAAATGATGATTCTTTTCCTGCTTTTCACAAATTTATGAAATGAATCCCATTAGTTTTACAGAATAACCTTCTTTGCCTAATGGATGACGACTTCTTTCCTTTTCTTTGAACAATAACATTTTTTTTTGCTTCTCTGGTTCCTACCTGCAAAAAGAATGTGTGAAGCAAAAGTATTAAGGGTAACCAGTGAGGCAGGGAGTATGGTCCCTGTGTGTCCTTCAGGAAATCCCACAAAGGCAGCACCCCACTGGATAGAGGGGAAGGTGGGTAAATGACCTGTAGCGTGGAAGAACTGCGTGGCAGCCAGGGACCAGAGCACTACTGGGGTCCAAGGCACATTAAACCCACCTGAGGGGGGAGAATGAGAAGTCAGTGAGCTGATTAAGACCTGGAACCTGATAGGCTTAAAAATAAATTAATTAAAAGATGCGATGCAAACATCTTACCAGAATACTTTCCATGCAGGCCACTAAGCGTAGTAGACGAGGCGTGAATGTGCAACAGAGCTCCCGTTTCTAGTAGCAGCAGGAGGAAAGACAGAGCCATGCCCTCTGGGTGCAACAGCAGCAGACCAATTCCCAGCAACCCACTAAACAACAGCAAAGGAGCAGAATAGACTGTTCCAAGTCCGTAGGCCTCCACAGCAGGCCTGTTGTCCACTTCGTTGGCCCCGCTCAGGTCGCCATCATCTAGGGAACGACGCATGCGCTGATAGATCTGTGGGATAAGGTGGTGCAGCTCAGCTTGGGGGCTGATGCCAATGCTTGCTCGATAACGGGGTGTGGGTAGAGTCAAACTTTTGGCTGAAGCCTGAGTCCTAGTCTTCACAAACACAGTGAGGGGGTCTAGCCAGATCAGGAAAAGCCCCAGTCCCAGCAGACAGAAGGCGACCCTGGGGAGGGCCAGCTGTGCCAAGTGAATCAGCTCAGCCAGATTCCTGAAGCTGTCCTCCGGAGTGGCGCTAACAGCCCAGTGGAGCCCCAGGCACACAGACAGCAGCGGTAGGATCCAGCGAGCTGTAAACACCGTCCCGCCTGACGAGTTCAGATTACCATAGTGGCAGAGAAAGCATCTTAGCAGATATGTCCACAAGCCAAGGGAAATGACAGCGAGGACATAATGGAGGTTCTTCAGCTGGTTGTCCTGCAACCGGGAAAGAGGGGAAAGAAATGAAGACGGCTGGCAGGAGCCCTGCTCTTCCCGACAGCCGTGGAACGAGAGGGAGAGGTAGAGGCTGCCAACAAGTATTCCTAAGCAGGCTAGAAGGGTGCTGCTTTCCTTCCTCACAGCTGATGGAGACAAAGCTGGGGCAGGCAGCAGCCCAGCAGACTTCAACGGGTCATGGCTTGGGGGCAGAAGTAGGCCATCCCAGTTGAGATGGATGGGAATGCATAGGGCCAGGGATAACACCAAAAATGTCACAACCCGTCCTTCTGCAATCACATAGCTGTCTGAGAGCAGAGAGGCACAACGAAGGAGTGGAAACAAGAGAGAGGGGACAAGGAGGTGATGCAGGGTCAGCCAGCTAACACGCTTTGGAGCTTTGGTTCCGTTTTTTGACACTGTAGAGGTGCTCAGTTGGCGTGAACGCCAAAGGAAAAGGAGTTCAGAGCTGAAAGCAGCAGCTGCAAGGCACCACATCACCTCAATGTAGCCCCGTATGAGCAGCTGAGCAGCAGCCACACTAACCCCCACTGTCAGTGACACAACAACTGGGGCCTTCAGTAATGGACCGTTCTCCCTGATCAGCACTAGAGACAGTTCAGACAAGATGAAACACATCAGACAAGCAAATGCCAGGATGGCTAAGCCTGCCGCCATCTTCAGTGGGTTAAATCGGGCCCAGGTGGCTCGGCAGGTGTCTCTGACAGAGGTGAGGTAAGCCTGCAGAGAAGAGGCTAGCTGCGGGGAGGGTGAACGACCCTCTCTAACAGTGCTGAGAAACTCAGAAGACAAGAGGGCAAATTCACTCTTCAGCCGAGAGAGGCTCTCTGGTGGGATGTCTTTGGCCATGCCAGAGTAAGTCTCCAGGAAACGGTTGACCTTCAGAAACAGAGATAAAATTTAACACACAAACTATAAAAACAACAACTCCTGAAAAGGCTCCAGGATATGTGAATATATAAAAACATTTTTCTGTGTACAGATGCTCGAAAAGTGTTCTAGATGGTTCTTTGATGAGCAGATACCTGTTTTGTGTTGATCCACAGTGCCTCCAGCTGGCTGAGACCTCCAACTGCACCTTCTGTCTGCTCGTGTGGTGGAAATAAAGGCAAGAGAACCTGCCCAACATTACTGTATGGAATAGGAACTCCTAGTAGCAGAGCCAGGGTGGGCACCAGGTCAGTCTGTGGCACCACATCTGGTTCATTCTGGGAAATAAACAGGGGGGGGGGGATGTGTCACATTACATTATTCTGTGTTCTCATGATCTAAATTGTGCTTTGACCCTTATCTGTGATATTTTGAAGTAAATATTTTTAGCACATAGCAAAATAACTTGTAGCTGTTCCAAGGCTGGGTTGTCAGTTAAACTCAGTGAGTGATATTTTATCTTGTAGCCTTTCTTAATCAGGGTTGTGCTTGATAACAGCAATATTTCCTAGCAGTGGCAAAATGCCTTGGGGGAAGAAAAAAAAAGTGTCTAAGTTCTGCCTTTTTAAAAAAAAAAAAAAGAAAAAAGAATAGTGTAATTTCTCTCTTGCATCTAATCACTTTCCACGGCACATGATATCCCTCTCCAGTTAGGCTGCAATTATGGAAATCGGTGCTTGAGCTCTCTTTTCTAGTGTGAGATCCACTTTTATCTATGAAAAAAAGGCAGAGACCACCTGCCAGCATCAATTTAATGGATTCTGGGAACTGCACAGCCAAGCGTGAACAGAAATGGGCATGCATCAGTGGTTTAATGCTTTATGTTTTTATTACAGCAGTGATTCTGAGAGATCGACATGTCGCAAATGTGCCTTTGCAGACAGGAGAAAGACAAACACACAAGTAACTGAAAGCAGTTGTGTTAGTTATAGATTTGACTTGACTTTGTTCTTCCTTTTTAACTCATTTGTGGACTGAACTGATGACGTTGGTCTGAAAAGCAACAAGAGTGAAATGTTCTTACCACTAAGCATGTGACTGCCCATTACTGGGATACAATATGATGAGTGTGCTCTCATAACTTCTTGTTCTGTGCTCAACTCTCACTCTGAATTAAACTGACTTTTACAGCAGTTTTCAGCGGCTCTTTTAGATAGTTAAATTACTGATATAAGCACTGGTCACTATAATATGTATATCAGTGGGAATGATCTAGTGCCTCAAGTGGACGCGAGAGAGGAGCAGACGTTGTACAGATCGGTGCAGTGTCCACAGCAATGCAGATGCTGTACCAGTCTGTTGTCATAAACAGGGGGCTGAACCCTGAATTTACTCATGGATCCTACCATCATCTATGGGAACAAGCCCTGGGTAGTGACCACAAAAATTACATCAAGACTATAAGAGGCAGAAATGAGCTTCCTCAAAAGGGTGTCTTGGAGATAAGGTTGAAGACCTCTGTCATTTAGGATGGGCTCAGCATAAAGCTTCTACTCCCTGACACCAGAAGGAGCTAAGTGAGACTGTTCAGGCATCTAACTAGGATGCCTCCTGGTAGCTTCCTTGGTTAGGAACTCCTACTGGGAGGAGACCCCATGGTAGGCCCAGGACACGATGAAGATTGTGCGTGTCTGAGCTGGCTCTGGAACACCTCTGTGTCTCACCAGGAGAGCTAGAGAATGAGGCCTAGTCATCTCTGCTTGGATTGCTGCTCTTGCTACCCAGAAAAGCAGCACAAAATGAATTAATGGATCTTGTATACACTTGGGCCAAAACTGTCATTTAGCAATTTCTTTGTTAACGTACAATAGTGATTTGTTTTGATTATGACAGTATGTCTTCAGTGTTAATTTCTTATATTTTATACAAAGTCAAGTGATGTAGAATTGGTTGTGTTTTAAATAAGAATTAATCCTACTGTCATGCTGTGGCTGTTTCAAAAGGTGCATTCTACCCACCTGTGATGGGGGTCCATGAAACATGGGAGAAGGACTGTAGAGGAAGATGGCAGCATCAGTCTCTTTCTGACTTTCTCCACCATGATCTCCAGTATCTGTCATTCCATGATCTCCCATCACCACCAAGAGTGTGTCATTCTGCAGACGATCAATCACAGACCTAGAGGAAAAGCAGAGTTTTCACAGGTCGTGCCAGGTGCTTTCTAATGCTCAACTGCTTGATCTGGGCCAACAATAACAATAATAGCGCTGGTATCATGACATATCTACAGCACTACAAGTGCACTGTGGCAACAGCTGATGATCCAGCTGCATCTGGATAATGGTGTGAAACAAGCATGTAGCAGCTGTACTACAGCCTGACCTGATGACTCCATCCATCTGCGTGAGTTTGTCAGCCATGGCTGGGTGATCCGGGCCAAACCTGTGACCACAGTGATCGACTCCAAGGAAATGAGCGACTAGGACATCCCAGTCATCACCCACCACTATTAAAACCAACAGCAAGAGACAAACGAAAGGAGATGAAACACAAATACATCAACCGCATAAACAAGTTTCCCACCTGTGGGACTAATAAAGATCATCTTAAGTGTTGGTGCAAAATTATTTTGATTTTGCACAGTTTCCTGGCAACAGAGGCTATTTGTTAAATGTACGTTTTAATTGCACAACAAATGCATATTAAATAACTACATACTAGTGTTGTAGAGGTGCTGGAGAATCCCGTTATCCACAGTGTGCAGATCCTTGACATTAAAAGAAGGGAAGGGCAGAGAGCGGTAAAACTTCTTAGGAAAAAGACTCTCCCAAGTGTCGTCACCCATAAACACCACTCGTTTGCCTATTGAGAGACAGAAAGATTTATATGAGCAAAATCAGATGGCACAGTTGGTTTTCTGGTTTTTAAAGTCCTAGATTTGTGGTATTGTCAGGCACAAAAGAGCATGTCTACAAATGAGCAGAGAATCATTGATGCTTATATTATTTTACTTTACCCACAGAAACAAAACCAAACACTATTAGTCTGGACTTCTTTAAGTTACTTGAAGACGTTTCACCTCTCATCAAAAGGACAAAAGGACCTGTCCCTCTGTGGGGGGATACTCCCACTAGGTTTATATCTGGGACTCTCCACCATTTGACCTTAGAACTGAAGAAGCTTCTCGGATGAGAGGTGAAACGTCTTCAAGTAACTTAAAGAAGTCCAGACGCTTTTCTTTGCAAGCTCCTTTGACTACGATGACCTGGATGACTGAGAACCTTCACAGACAAACACTATTAGGGTCAAAATTATTAGCCTCCTGATGCTAATAGTTGATTATTTATCCTTTTTGCCAGATAACAGCCTGTGGTCTTCTGTTGTAGTTTTCAGCAAAGCTCACAAGTCTTCTGAGCAATCCTAACTGATTCTTCTTTGACAAATCTGTCGAGCTCCTCCAGATTTTATGGTCTCCTGGCATTGACCTTGGGCTTCAATACACTCCACAGATTTTTAATGAGATTCAAGTCAGAGTCTTTGTGCAGGTCAGTGATTTTTTATTTACTTCTTCTAGAGCAGGTTGTTCATCAGGAACGATGCATCTTTTGAGATGCTGTCGTGTTGGAAGACAAAGAGATTACCTAGACCCAGTTTTGCTGGCTTCCTAATTTGGTTGAGTCAGTCATGGGTGTCTTGGCAGTTGTTTTGGGGTCTTTAGACACATCACTCACTAGTTTTTTTCCCCCAGAGTCTTTAAATCATTCACTTCCTACCTCTGCAAGGCTTGTTCTGTAATCTGCGACTCTCTTCACATTTCACTTAAGTTTTTGACACCAAATAGTCTAAACAATTTTTTTGTTGTTTTTGGCACGATGCTTTCTCAAGTGACGGCCCAGTTGTCATATTGTGTGTAATGTAATATTTAACCCTTAGTTTTACCTTGATTTTACAAGCTTTGACCATTACAAAGTTAAAGCCCATCATTGCACAGCAGTGGTTTGTGCTATGGCTCAATTAAGAAGTCTGTTTTCTGGGAGGCTATAGTTTATAAATGCTTTGCTGAAAATCCCTACATCCCATAACGTTGTCCTCATCTGTATGTTTCCCATAAAGCTCTTTACATGAATGTATTATATTTTTATAATTTACAGACACTTGTAATAACTCACCTGCTTGTCCAAACTGGTGAATAAGATTGTCCTCCAAGATGGCACTGGATGCAAAGTTGTTACCTACATCTACAAACGTCGGCAAAGATCCAGTCGTGAACCCCTTGATCCTCTGCATGGTGGTCGTAGGTGGGTCAGCACGAAAGGGGTACAGGCGGCTTTGTAAAGGCCTGGATGACACGGTCTCTTCCAGCACAGGTAACTTATTCTCATAAGGTCGTGGTGCCGTCTTGTCGGGGTCATACCGGGCGAAGTCGATCTTCAGGGCGTCGATAATGAGAAGGACAACCTTGCGGAAGCGCGGCTGAGCTCGACAGAAGTCCACCGGCTCCTCTCCGGGCTCGAGCACGTCTCCGCAGGTGCTGGTTCTGTTAACCTCCAACCTAACCAGCAAAAATCCACCCACGAACAGGTAGATGCCCACGAAGAACACCGCACACATCCAGAGGAGCAGGGACAGCACAGGCAGCCCCTTCATCCTACATGCACAGGTAAGAGCAGGTCAGGTGAAAGACAGGAACATTTGGTTTACATAGAGGTAACAAACACACAAAAATGAGAGGAACAGCTGCCTGTGAGCTACACCTGTTATAGAAGAAAATAATTCCGGTAACGTGTAAGGTGACTGAAATTTTAAGCTCCAACTAAAACCTCTTTTGCAGTTAAGCCGCACAGGTGGCTAACATGAATGACGGTTAAGTTAACGCTGTTAGCAGAAGCTAGCTCGCTTTGCCTTTTGTCACTGACCTTGTGTGGCAGCTAGTTTTCGTCCTCTCCCGGCCGGACGTTGGGGGTGACTGTGTGTATTAACAACACAGGAGCACAGGTGCCTCAGGTAAACAGAGAGCGGAGCAACACGCTCACCTTCATTGGGACTCCGGTACAATGAGATTAGATGACTGGTGGATGATAGGAACCTTAGCGTGGAAAGAGCACGGCGGGCGCTTTTCTGTGTAACACCATGAATACGTTTGCTTTGCCCCGCTCTGTGACTTACAGGACCTCCTATATACGGAACAACGGCTTTAGCGCGTCTCTGAAAATCGCTAAACACGTCAGAAATTCTGCAGAGAAACCACCCTTAAAAGAGAATGGACTAGAAATAGTTTTGTAAAAGTTATTATAAAATATCAATAATGGTCTCAAACATTTTAATTTAATGATATTTCATAGCTTTGTCTACTACAATATTGTTTTGTTGTTGTTGCTGGTTGGCTTATTAACGTAAAATCAAATTAGACTTAACTGATGCAATTTAGGGTATCTAGGAGGTACTAAAGGCAATCTCAGCTGTCACTGGGAGAAAAGCAAGTTGCACCCTGGACAGCTACAGTTGCAGAAAGTGAATCCAATGGCCAAGTTTGTTAAGCCTCCGTTGTTTCTAATAGCCACAACCTGTGATTGTAAAAAGACAAACACAGGCTGTGGCTGTGAAAATGGCCTTTAGATCTTGAAACACTGAGTCCATTTAATACATCTTCTAAGGGTTGAGTGGAAAATTAGCCAGGGCAAGCTCATTGGCTACCAACTTTTGATTGACAAATATTTAATCGATGAGCGTGTAGTTTCACATTCAGACCCCTCATTACATCTGGCTTCAAAACACCAAGATGGTAGTGGTGAAAATGACCATCTCAAGAATTCACAAGTTTTCATACTCTACACTCAATTCAGAATCGGCAGTTAACCTAACAGATGTTTTAGGACTGATAGGACGCAAGACAGAACAAGGTACAGGAAAAACATGCACAATCCACATAGGAAGGCCCCAGGTGACAGTCTTTTTTTTTTTTTTTTTTTTGCTGAGAGCCAAGTGCAAGTCACTGGCCCACAGTTTATGTACACACGTTTATGCCTGTAAGGCAAGGTAGAGGGCTAATACACCAACTGCGCTTTTCATGTTTGCCTATCTTTTTAGCAGGTAACAAGATAGGCAAACGTATTTATTTTTGCAGACTTTGTTAAATCAGCATGGGTGTGTTTTTATTTTAATAGCCATTTGATAGTTTTCAACATGTTTGTATATTTTGAACATTTTTGTCCAAATATTTCATCTAACCACATCTTTTCAAATCTTCTCAGACTTAACATGCCCGGTTGCCCAGTTCATATTCCATTATTTTGTAGAAAACAGAAATAACAAAAACTTCAAGTCTTTGCAGTGAACCTTGAAATTTAATAAATATATCCGGTAAGACATCAGATATGAATACAAATACTCGGAGGAGAGGAATATTTTGATCATCGAGCTGACACGGGACATTACCTAGACTTTGACAAAAAAAATTCTCTCTTAATCATTTCAAAAAGTAGGTTTTTTTTTTCTAAAGGAAATTCTAATGTAACCTTTTCATGGGGATATAGCTTTATTATCGATAGGGTAATGTTTCAAAAAACGTAGTAAACTGTGAAATTAATACACTTTTAGAAACATTGTGAGGAATCCAGCCAGGCATTGCATGCAGCAACTTAAAGTCGGTGGTCCCATCAACACAAAGAGGGAGAATTGTCACCCATTTCTGTAAATAATACCTATGTATATATTTTCACCTGAGCTGGCTTTGATTATTATTAATAATCTCAGAGAACCTGAATATAGCTATTTGGGAAAACATGGAAAATAGGCTGCAAAGTGAGAAAACATGATGGTATAATCTACAAAAACCTCAGGTAGAGAGGTCAAAAGGGCTCAACATATTAAAATATAAAATTGCTCAGGGGAGACTTATTTTTGCATCCGTGTCTGTGCTGACATCCACGTCAGCTGGATAGACTCCGGTATCTGTGTATTTGGCTGGAGGCTGGTGTTACTTTCTCAAACATACACTAATTAAACCACACTCAGTGAAGATTACGACTCCCCATACAAAAGGTGTAACTTTCCCCCAGGCTCCAGGACAAGGCTTCGGAAGAGTTTTAAAGTTGGCAATTTTTCCCTTTTGTCCTGTCATTTTAAGGTCTGTGTGAGAACAAACCGTGGACCTTCAACATAAACTGCTTCTTCTGGTTCTGTGTCATTTATTAGTTTGAGTTCATTCATTAATTCCTTTTTCTTGAGGTGATCCCGATGGGTTCGCAGCCTCTTCACGGTTCTCCTCCAAAACCTCTGGAGTTACCCTCATGCTTGGCTTTGCCAGCGTGCTATAAATAGTCATAGCCTGAGTGGCAAGAAGACAAGATAAGCATCATTAGGGGCATGTAAACTTAATAATTTAGAAGCTGTTAACATATAAATCCAATAGTTGGGACTATTGGATAGCAGACATACCTGTGAAACCATTCCACTAATGTCACCAGTGTTAGAGGGCAGAAGGATGGTGTTTGACTCTTTAGCGAGGTTTGAGAAAGCAGACACGTACTGCTCAGCTACACTTAGCGAAGCGGCAGCATTTCCATTCTGAATTTAAGAGGAAAAAAAAGCATTAACCAATGAAAAGCTTTTGTAAGTCAGACTGTGAAAATGGAAAAGAACATTTACCTGCTCTGTCAAAGCATCTGACAACATACGGATGGCCTTGGCTTTGGCCTCAGCTTTGGCTAGAACTGCTTGAGCCTCACCTGGACGGAGCAGAGTAGTAGGTAACAGGGAGCATATTAGCCTCTAAAAGCAAAAAGATGTGAGATAATTTGTGGAAACTGGAGTGATAAACCAACTAAATGCACTTACCAGCCGCTTTATTGATCTGTTCTGCTTTTTCACCCTCCGAGGCTAAGATCTGTGCTTGTTTACGACCCTCAGCGACATTAATGGCTGCTTCTCTTGTCCCCTCAGACTCCAGCACTGTGGCTCTCTTTTTACGCTCAGCTTCCACCTACATGGGGTGAATAAAGTGTCCTGTTCAGTAAATTTAAGTGATTTAGTCTTGTTCCCACAGTTGAAATATCTACTGCTATATGCAAAAAATGTTTCTGACCTTGTCTGAAAAGACCTATAATTTATTTAAGGTACTATGAACTCTAGTTTTTAAGAATCAGTGTAAAACCTCTTAAACTTAACCAAACTTACCAACACAATATAAGAAAATTATTTGACTACAAAAGGTCTCTTTTCTGTTGAAGATTATAAACTGTACTTGAATGATGGCTAAGCTGTACTTTCATGTAATACCCATTTGTACCATAAGATCGTGCAGTGAATTAAAAACTAAAAATTATGCTTTAAAAAGCTCTTTTGTTTCTCTCACCTGCATCTGCATGGACTCTTTGACACGAGGTGGAACGTGTATATCTTTGATTTCGTAACGAAGGCAACGGATTCCCCACTCGTCTGAAGCTTGGTTGATGGAATGGACGATGTTGGAATTCAGAGACTCCCTTTCCTTAAAAACAAATGCAAAGATAAAATACAACTTGTTCCTTCATGAACAGAGAAAAAATATGAGATGAAACAGCAGTTTGTCTTTACTCGGAACACTTTGTCCAATGTGAGTTTGCCCAGTTCTGAACGCATGGTGGTCTGTGCCAGCTGTGTGACAGCATACTCTGGATCCTCAACACCGTAGCTGGCCTGTGAACAAACAAAAGTATAAAGTGAATTTAAAAAAAAAAAAATAAGCAAGAAGATATTTGGATCTGTTCTAATTGTTGCCAGCATACCTTAAAAGGGTCTAGTATCCTTAAGTAAAGCACGCCATCAATCTGCAGTGTTACATTATCTGCAAGTTCAAAGAAAATATAACAATATGGAGAAAACAATCAATTCTGTTTAAAAAAAAAAAAAAAAAAAAGCCTGCTCGTCCTCCTGTGAATAATGAGAAATAAACAATGTCTTACTTACCTAGGGATACTGCAGACTGCTCTGGGACATCAATCACAATTTCTTTGAGACTTTGAACATAGCGAATTCTGTCAAGTATGGGTATGAGGAAGTTCAAACCCTATAGATAGCAAAAGGGAAAATGTTAGGGTGTGCCAGCAGTGAATAATGTTTGGAATTTTAATGACATAGTCCAATAATAAAGCAAAATGAGTTATAGTATTGTTGCTTAAAGGCAAGTTTCTTTAGTAGTCTATCAAAATAAAATACACTAAAATTTCCATGGTATGAATGACATGGTAATATTTGGCCTTTTAATGATTTCTTTGAAGTGGAATGGTTGTACAGCATACATCTTTAATTACTTTAAACAAATGACAATTGGGTGACCAAGTGTGAATTCAAGTTGGATTGCATGTATACATACGGGCTCAAATATAAACATACACTCACTTAATTGTGTTCATAAGTGGTGCTGAAGGTTCTACAATGTGTTTTAACTTGACAAGGCAAAGGCTGCCATCATGACTGACTACAACTGGTAGTTTCCATTTGTCAGCATTAAAATTATCTGTTTGACAGCACTCACTGAAGTGACCAATACTCAGACCAATGTGAAAGTTCAAGGAAATCAGTGAAGATCTAAGGAGAATTGTACATTTACACAAGTTAGAAAGATAACTTGAAGCCATTTCTAAACAGCTGCAGAATCTAAGATCATCAAACAAGTGTACAAAAATACAAGATAGTCAGATGTCTTACAGGGCTCTAGAGACAATGAAAAACACATCAAATCTGGTTATGGAATGGATAAAACACATTGACATTACATTTCTGGAGCAGCTTTTATATACCCCCAATCTTAATCCTATTGAAAATTTATGAATGAAGCACAAAAGCTGAGTCCATGTCAGGAAACCAGCCAGTTTAAATTAACTCTCCCAACACTTCCAAGCAGAGTGGTCAAATATCAGACTCAGTTTTATTGTCATTCAACAATTTGACATGTTATGAATGAAACACAGTTACTTAGGTCTTGGCATTGCATCATGCTGCCAAACAACAAGTGAAACAGTAGGAAGATTAATCAATTACCAAAAAAAAGTAAGAAAATATGCCACAAGTGTGATGATGGCATACGATCAAAATATGATCCAAATTGTCTGGTCAAGGTGCAACTTGATAAGCAAATATCAGTGGGCCTTTGTGTATATTTTTGAGTCTGTATAAACATTTGACCATAAATCCAAACTCATGCACCTAAATCTTGGTTGTTTTTTTTTTTACATCATTATGTAACCCAGGGCTCTAGAGTGCAGCCTATTTGGCTAATTTATCAATGGTGCGACTAAAAAATATATATATATATATATTAGGATGCATCGGTACGACCAGCTGTTCAAGTATTTAAAAAAAAAAAAAAAAAAAAAGTCTTTGTGTGGTCAACAACAGACACACATTAGTCGTGTCCAAATTCATGGGCTGCATCCTCCTGAGGACCGCGAAGGCCGGGTCCTCAGAAGGTCGGGTAGGCCGGAAGTAAACGGCAGATTATGTTTAACAATGGTTTGGAGACTGCATCAAATAATAAATCACATACGATCCACTCCGAGCCATAGCCAACTGAAAGTAAAAGGGGTAAAGTATATACATTTCGAAGACAGTGGCTTGACCAGTTTCTTTGGCTAAGATACAGTAAAGCTGACAACATGATGCACTACATTTACTGTGGTGCAGTGGCGGTTTTTGATACGGGCGACATGGGGCATTGCCCAGAGCGGCATCGTGAGCATCTGCAAAGAAAAGTTGCTTGCAACATTGCCTATGATATTCCCAAAGAAGAAGCTCCGTCCACCAAGTTCAAGTCCAAAATAATTCTTCACAAGAAAAATAGTTTGAACATAAACCCACATACAGTAATGATGTCGCGTGCGCCCAGTTTATAGGTGTCATCCCAGACACACTGGGGGGAAAAAAAAGGCCAAATTACAGGAGCTGGCCATCTGAGGGGGAATGTGACTGCAATGGAGGATAGTCCATAAGATATCAAGCCTTTGAGACACTTTGAGGTCCTTTTAATTTAGAGTTTCTTTTTATTGATTAAATCTTGAGATGTTTTAAGTTTACATTTCAGCTCAGTGAAGCACTTTAAGCACAAGCACTTTTTCAGTAACTTATCTTTCTTACAGAACTGTGCTCCAAATAAATAACTTTGTGTTGACAAGACCTCTGATCACAACTGTATTTGATCTGTATTTGTAATTGTGGTAAGTTGGAAAGCTAGGATATGTAACTGTAATGCAGTTTAGTTCTATGCAATATGATTTGATTTGACCAAAATGAAAATTTATGAAGTTCATGGTCAAACTGGGGATCGAACCCATGTTGTTTGGGGAAGAACACCATCTATTTGTTGTGCTTTTTGTTTTTTGGGGATCTATTAAATGCAACAAAGTTTACCGGCTCCAAGATCCGATGGAAGCGACCCATCCTCTCCACCACCCAAGCCTCCTGCTGGGGCACAAACAGCACCACGGTGTTCATGGGCAGGCTGGACGCCCATCGCTGCTGAACTGGGTTAACGCACAACCTCGGCACGGTCCGCTGGGTCTGCTACAGAGGATTCATTAAAATGTAAACAGGTGGCATTACTGCATGAATTTGAGCCAAGACTCATAAGACTATCTTAGCTTGTAGAACTTAAGGTTGCTGAATAAACATCAATGTTAATATTCTTGTTTTATGTTTCAATTTTAAGTTTTTGGTTAGACTTATTTGGTCACATTCTACATATTATATATATGAACGAGGTCATTGGTAAATACCCATTTGAGTGTATACAGTATGTGACCATATTAATCGACCATAACAAAGTCTTTCTCTGGCCATACCAGCTAACCAATAGTTCATTTTCATCTAGAAATAATCATTATGTCCGCAGGTGTTCCGCTAAAAATACAGTGCTATCGGGATTATTAAACGCACGGGCTCACGCTGATGAATGACACCTATTTCACCAGCCACAGAAAAGAACCGGTGCACGAGATGTTAAGCCGAAGGAGGCACACAGTGACAGTTTCAGTTACCTGCAAAATGAGGCCGCCGGTCCGACACAGCGTCCGTAACATCGCTGAAAGATTGCAAAAGGACTGTTTAAAATTAGAAGATTAGGTTTGGTAAACTACACTCTGTTGAGACTACACAGTCACGCGAGTGACCCTTACCGATCAGGAAATGAAAGTTACATCAGTGGTGCAACGCTGAAAAACTCCCCCAGCGCGGGAAACAAAAAGTCATACAGTGGTTCCGCTAATAGATACATTAATAATAATACATTTAAAAAGATATAAAAATATAGGACGAAATAAGTGACTTTAATACAAATGTTCACTGTATGACTATTATAGTGCCCTATAACTTTTGTCTTTCACATAAACTAGTATATTCTTTTTGCAGTATGTCTGTAACTATTTCACGTTTTAAAGGTTACTTTTATTGCCACTGTTCTCTTTAAGCACCTTTCATTGTGGAAGACTGATAATCTATTATGAAATATAATATATAAGTCTACTGAATCTTATTAGTTAATAAAAAATATTACTACTGGCAACTAATAGTTGAGTAATATTTCGACTACTACTACTAATTTTTTTGTTTTGTTTTGTTTTTCGTTAATAAATGCACTCGTTCTGGTGTAATGGCTGACACAATTCATAAGGTGGTGCTATTTGTTTCCTTTTTGCTCACTCAACTCAATGTTGTCTTTTGGGGTCATTTGGTGTATGTGATAGCAGTTAAACACACTGTGGGGGCATTCTGTATGAACCTTTTCTTTTTATTTCATTTTTTAAAGTAAATATTTATTTAATTTGGTAAATGGAAATGGAAAATGCTAATGTAAGGATTTATTAAATAGATCAAATAAAACCAAGCTCAAAGTCAATCTAAAATTGTGAATTATCAGTGCTCAGAAAGGATTGTTTTGCTAAAAACAAACACAAAGACTCATGTTATGTGTTTAAAAAAAGACAGAGAAACTCCATAAAAATATAGCAAATTCACCATTGTGGCACAATTTATTTAAAAAAAATATTGTACAGTTTGAAAGCATTGAAATGTAGTTTTACTTAAATTTTGTATTTATGGAAGAACTTGAAATTCATGAGATTCGTTAAAGAATACATTTTTCATATAGCTTATTTTACTGATCCCTACGAAACCTAAAATTTAGAAATCTACAGATATCTCCCCACAGTTTACTTTTTTATGTGTGTGACATGCCCAGAGCAAACACAGCTTAATTACAAAACATTTTTTTGAATATTTAACAAACAAAGAACCAAAAAGCTAGGTCACTTTGAGTACCTTAAATGAATCTTTCTACTAAGAATCGTTTTATATTGTCTATGGTGAAATACAAAGTTCTGGATGTTTACTTGAATCTGTGCGCGTTACCTGTGTCTTCCGCCAACCTGTCCCTCCCGGCGATTGGACAAATGTCTACATAAGGCTCAGCGCTTTGGCATCCTGATTGGTTGCCTCAGATGCCTGTAACAGGTGTCCCGACCCCGCCTCCTCCCCCTCTCCTGTCTCTTTGCTCTCGGTCTATCCTTCAGTCTGGAAACCTGTGATGAGAGTTTTAATAATGGCGTGGCAGCAGAGAGGGGCAGCTGCTCTCTGCCCAGGTCCGGAAACCCACCTGTAAACATCAAAGAGGAATTTATCAGCAATTTTTTAAAAAAAAAATCTGTTTAGTGACTGTTATAATGTTACCTCACAGAGTAAATCTCCGCTGAGAGGTCGCTCTGTAAACTGTGTGAAACTACTGGATTGTCGCTGGAAGCGGTCGGTCATGTCGTTACTGTGCGTCAGAGGTAGGAGCTTTTATCTTTATTTGTACTTCATAAGCGATTTTGTCTTTGTTTGTTTGATGAGTTTGCTGAAGTCATAGTGATAATTCCAGTAACAGCTTACAAAACTGGTTTTCTAACAGTAGGCGTTCCTCCTTGGGTAGTATCTGGAAAAAAAGTACCTTTATCCTGACGTGATTTTACGTTTTTAAAAACCAAGACTTTATAATTTTTATCTTTAAAAACTCAACAGAGGTATGTATTTATCATTTATGTTGAAAATAAATCCTTGGGGTCCTCAGTGACAACTGAGGATTTTATAATCGAACTTTTAGTGTCTCGTCTTAATATCATCTCCCAGCATTAGTTTCGTAGGCCTCTACATTGAAAGCCTGATTCAGGGACCAATGCTGGGGGAAAAAGAAACCGTGTTTGCTATTAAGGAATCCGTCTTGTCAGAAGAAGGTTGATAACAAGGTTAGTGTTCATTCCATGTTAGCGTGCCGTCTACCAGAAGACTACAGTGAATCGGCTGGAGTGATGGTGGAGAATCCTGCTTTAGAGGCTTTTACAGCAGAAGAGCACATCATGCAATATCCCATTCAGCAACAAGAAGCCTGACACCCAACTATTTGCTCCACTGCTGCTAAGAGCTCGATTAAAAAAGATGAAAAAGAAGAAAAAACTACCCCAAACAGAGATAACTGCCCCCCCCCCCCCCCCCCCCCCAACTACACAAGCATGCCTATCTGCAATAACACAGCCATCCTCACCAAACTACTTGATTTTTTTTTTCGTCTCCACAAAATTTAGTCTCTCAGAAATTAATCTATATTACTCTATGTTACTCTTACTGACTGCTCATTAGCACAGAATCCTTCATGGGAGAGTTTAAAAGTTTTGGCATCTGCTATAGAAGTAATGGAGCATTAATAATCCCCACTGATAAGAAATTGGAATAAAAGTCTTTTTCTTCTTTGTAATTCAGTCTTTGAACATGTTTTACCTGAAAACAAATAGGCTTTACTATATTGTTTCTCTGAGTGTATATTAGGGCTGGGCCATATCATACCGTTCACGGTAATACCGGTATAATGTCGGGCAACGATAAGAAAATGAAATATCGCGATAGAATATGGGTAAAACACGCATGCGCAGTGCCTTTGTTTTCATACGCACATGGCGGAAAAAGCATGGCGGCGACGCAGAATGAGAAGGGCGAAAGTGGATCGTTAAATGAAACTGATGAACCAGAATTGGTTTGTAAAAATGCTGCAACTTCAGTGGTGTGGAACTGGTTTGGCTTTTGTCCGTCAGATACACAACAAAGCACTATTTTTAGTAGAGCATGCTAGCGGCCGTCGTTATTGCCGTGTGGTTTGGAAAATACGGAACACTTAAAATCAATCCTTTGATTTTTCTGAAAATCGACAGTGCCCCTTATAATCCCGTGTGCCTTATGTATGAATTCTGGTTGTGTTTACTGACCTCGAAACAATTTTATGTCGTACACGGCGCTTGAAAATCTGTCAAATGTTTTAGTACGACTTTGCTAAGCTACGAACCCACACCGCTTGATGGATTGTCGGAGCATTACGGCTATCGTAGGCAGGCGCCTCGCGGAGTGATACGTACTGTGCTTCAACATAATATTACCGTATTATGTGTATAACCTCTTTTTAAGTTTTGTGGATATTATACATGGTTATGCTGAGGATATGTTGGCCAATTTCCACTGGAAATGCCTTTTGGTTAAACTGTCAGCAAGGATTTTGCATTTGCACTGTTAAATTTTTATATAACTTTAATGCACATAAAAAACAGCTGCTTGTTTAAGTGAAAATACATTGATTTATTTTTTTTTTTTTGCACGAATAAAGTTGTGGAGTTGTAAAGTATTTTGTCTAGTGTCAATTATATCGTCAGTTATATCGTTATCACAAATTTTCAAATGTATATCGTGATAAATATTTTTGGTCATATCACCCTGCTCTAGTGTGTATTCCTGATAGTGTACTGATTAGCTTCCAAGTAATGGCAAAAAGCCAATGACTGTGTTTACATTAAAAGGCACATTTTCTTTCTTTTTTTCCATTTAGTCCACAAATTCTTGTTATCTGGAACTTGTGTGCATGAACCTATGCATGCCCAGACACATCTGTGTTACAAGTGTTGGTTATATGTACATCAAATATAAATCTGTTTAAGTACCAATGTACTTTCTGGTAAAAATAAATAAATAAATAAATTGTGAATATAGTTAGACTCAGGAGGTATTGGGACACCTGTGCACCATTCTGAGAAACACAAGGAATGGTTCAAAAAGAAGCGTTTGATCTCACTTGCTTGAAAAAGTTAATCTCAGTGCCTCTGCAAAACCTCTGGAAAGACTGTTCTTCTATTGATTAGTGAAATTAAAGCTAGTAGGAGCTGCAGCCAATAGATTACAGGAAAGGTTAGAGGAAGAGGAAGAAGTAGAGTAGATTAGCTTAAAGGGTGCTTGGGCAGAAGCTTTGTGATTAACTAATGTTGTGAGTCATCGTTTGATAGCACAGCTTGACAGTGTTGCCTATTTATTGCTAGTTGAGATGTTTCATCACCATGGCAATGTCTTTATACAATAGATAAGTGGTTGCCCTTACGAGTGAACATGTGGGGGAAACTCTTACTGTGCATCAGGTCAAGGCTGAGTTGACACATGGTTCACGTGGATGACACGATGCTGGAGGACTGGAGGTGCACAGATATTGTGTATGACATTGACATTGCTGATTGATTTAGTTACATGATATTTGTGGTTAATAAGATTTTCTTCGTTTCGAAGGCAGATGAAGAATCTGCAAGAGCTTATGCTTGGCTGTTAAAAGAACGCTTTGTGTGGTGCTCCACTTGAAATGGAAAACATTAATTGAAAAATGAGGACAAAGATGATCATTGAACTGTGGAGTCGCATACTTAAATGTTGAACATTAAAGCAATTACATTTGCAAATTGCAGGTGGGTTACATTATTTTAATGATTTTTGGATTCAGGTCAAGTCAGATTTGCCTGAGGGGCGTTCATTATCTGGACAGGAGGTAAAAGCCTCAATGCTTGTATTCTTGGTGTCAACAAGGATTATGAAAATGGTAGAAACCTCCAGAAAGAGGGAGGGATCTCTACTCCAGTCATGTATTGATTAAGTGTATAGAATAGAGCAACATCCTGATTTTCAATTGTGATTAAAAAATTATGCAGAGCAAGAAGCTGTAGCTTGCTCAGACCACCGACACATAGACCTAGAGACTAGTCAGCACCTGACTGGTTCGAGTAGTTGCTGGCAGTCACAGTAAAATTGATTGCCAAATCCCTGTTCATGCAGGCTTAAAGACTGGACAGTAACCAATAGATAAATACTATTCGCTAGTTACAAATGTGTATACAGTTTTTGCTTTGAAGGCAAAATGTCCCGGTTTTTAGTTTGTGTTTGACTCTTTCAAGTTTTACTACAGCTTAACAAGAGTTTGCAGACAAGTTTATGTCTTCAGTGCAAACTATGGGCAACCGTGGCAATCTGATGGCAACCAAAGCAGCCAAAAGGAGGCCTCTGGTACAGCATAGTCTTTGTGACCAATTTTGCCAGGAACCTTCAGCCACAGCTTGCAACTGGTTGAGGAATACACATTTTCTGAAAAAGCATACACATTTTCAAATATGAGCCAAGTCTGCTTGGCTCATATTTGTCTACAGCCGAGTCAGTTGCTGAGGACTTATGCTGAGATAATAATTATATAAAGGATGCAATGGAGAGATAAAAGTGACTGAACTGGAATCTAAGGGGTTGAGTATAGTAACCATCCGAGTAGAGGAATTATGAGAGAAAGACAGAGTGAGAGAGAGAGAGCTTAGAGATTGTGGGAGTAATCCCCTTGCCATCTGTTGCTCTCTCTCCTCTTATTACCAGCTCCAAGTGATCAGATCCAACAGTCGACACAAAGCGGAAGTACGCCACTGCTTTGACTCTGGTGTCATTTCCTGTTCCTACTTTCCTGGTTTGTGCCTGCCTGCATGTCCTGTTATTTGGTACATCAACATTTTCCTCTTTTCCTCACCCCTCTATGGATTGTAGAGCAGTCTGTGTATGTAGCAAGTGAAGTTGACTAAATCCTGCAGTGCTTTAAGAAACAGATTAACTGAACTGAATTTAAATGTCCAACCCCCAATTAAAAAATAGCTAAAAATAATTTCTGAACACTGATATTATTTGCTGTTCATTCGTGTTTATACAGAAGAAATAAAGTATAGATACTGTTTGCAGGGGGTTAAAGTCATTATTTGGCTTATGAACATCATGAGCTGCAACTTCAGAATTAGCACACATTTTTAGAAAATCTCTATCTATGAAGTCGTTTTTTTGTTTTTCTTTTAAATTATCATCTGGATAACACAGATTGCTACAAATCGCTAACAGTATACAGTTTGTTTGGTTTCTCAGAAAGCTGCAGGATTTTGTGATTTTTAGTCACATTATAGATGTTCGGAAAGCAAAATGGTTAAATAAAATTCAGCTATTAAAACTGTGAGCAATACACTAGACACCATCTTATGATGTTATCACACCAGCTGTGAAATCTAACATGTCAGTGGTCATGGACACAAATTGTCATGCTTTTGCAGGTTAAAGTACCTCAAAGGTCTGCTGTTTGAGGAAACATTTTTCATACTATAAGCACATATTATGTCCATTTAAAAGGGGAGGTATCACCATGGCGACCAAGGCAACAAAGCTTTAAAAGAAGTGGCAACCACTGTATCCCAAACCATGATCTTTTTTTTAAACGGTAACCCAGTTTTATGTTCCCTTACTTAAAAAATATGTTCTTTGTAATGTCTAACCCCAACCAAGTCACTGCAAATGTCTAAACTTAACCAAGCACTGCGTTTTGTTTTTTTATTAATAACATCATTAAAAGAATACAAATGTTGTGTGACAATCTATGGCTTGTATAAACTGAACACAAATCTCAAGATGATTTGCTCTACCAACAACCTCTGACCTTCAAATGCAGACTCTTATTGTGGTATTGTTTTCATCTCCATGGACAGGAATCACTACATAAGAGATGATTGATGAGAAGTTGTGTTGAGTGACCCAAAATAATGCTGAAAAATTAGTTTTCAGGAACAAAAATAAACATTACAATTTGTGTCCATAAATGTTAATCAATAAAATAGAGAACAACTTAGAGGTGACTATTTCGTGAAGTGTTGTGAAACTGTGTTGCATATGTACCATCTGCAATAGTCCAGCTGGTGTTAGTTTCAATTTATGAGGTAGTGTTTTGTGTCATCATGTCAAATTTGTAAACTGCTGGGGGAAAGCGCTTTACTTTGCTAAAGAGAAATGATACTGGATAGTACTGGGGTGGGGGATCTACTTTTATTGAGACATGCGACTGCATTAATATATTTGAAACAAAGTATGATCACAAGCAAGTAAAATTAACCAAAAAAGAAAAGAAACCAGTAGGTTTTGAAGAACAGTAGATAAAGATCAACTACACCCATCAAATTAAGCATGGACAGAAAACGATAAGGATCAGTTTCCACTGCAATCCCCCTCTCTCTGGTTTAATGACCTCCTGCTCTTTGGTCCACAGTTAAAATTAAGTGATGCAAATGAGAAAAGAAGGCCACAGCCAGCTCATTTGACTCAGTGGAAAAAAGAATCATACTGCTAGCTTCACTGAAGATTTCCACTGTTCCACAATGAGTTATGTAAAAGACAGGAAACACTGGGGGAGGACCAGTGGTCTTTTTTTTTCTTTTTCTTTTTTTTGCTTTCCATTGTTATCCTAGAAGTAAATTCGGTTAACTCTGTGTCTTTGATTTTTAGTCTTTCAGTTTACATTTGTGGCTGCATGTGTTAGGTTTGGTGCATTCCACTTCAACCTGCATTTTTATTCATTCTAATCGTTACTTCACTATTAGTTTTCTAATATGCAAATATTACTTTGCTGTATTTATATGCATATGGTTCTCTGTAATTAAGAGTAATTAAGAATGATCAATTATTAGAAGACCCGAAAACTTTATACTATTGTTTTAATGTGCACAGAAAAAAACAAGGGATGGTACATGAAAATATGAAAGCGTTATTTGTGCCTCCATCATCCCATTCTGGACATCTGGCAGCTCAGCCCTTAGAGGTTTAGTAGGTTATATGCCTGCACACATAACCCTGCCACTGCAATCACAACTAATCCTCTTCAAATCGCTTCACAATCCCATAAACATTATTGTAAAGATGCATTGAGGGGCTAAAGACGGCAGGTCGACTTATGAACCAAAATCGAGCAGCACGTGGTTCTTCACCATAAGTAATGTCTGGAGGTTTTTGGAAATGGCTGCTGTTATCAGACATTTTTGGTTTATTTTGTATCTTAATACCCATCTGCCTGAGTCCCATTTTTCCTTTGTTTTGTTTTTTTTGTTTGTTCACCAGCTGTTAAGATTTGTGATGCAGCTGTCAAGGCTTATGCTTCATGATTATGTAAAAGTTGCAATCCAATAAAAATGTATTTGTCACTGCTAATAAAACAGAGGTGCCAGTCTTTAGTATCCCATTTTTCATTGATTTAACTTTGAAGCGTTCTAACTAAAACGATAAGGTTTTTACAAATATATTTTACTATAACTGAACTGTTATGCATCCGGTTTATCAGTTATGAACTTAGCAAAACTATTAACTATGACACAATAATTTGAATGAAGCTGAAAAATATAAATAGTGTAAAGTTGATTTCTTCACATAGTTCTTCTGTTTTGATCAAACTGCACAAGAGTTCCTAAAACAAGATGATGTGTTTGTAGTCTTCATTTGTTGCACGTTGCACCAACTTATGACTTACTTGCAGTGTTGGGCAAGTTACTTTGAATAAGTGATTAATTATAGTTACTAGTTACTTCTTCAAAAATGTAACTGAGTTACAAGACTCTAAAAGTAATTAATTACTTGAAAAGTAACTATTGCGTTACTTGGCCATTTTTTGCTACTTTTGATTTTACCTCTCCATTTCGCCTTTAAAAACTATTTACTGCCTTGTTTGGTATCATTCTTTTCAGCACAATCTCATGTGTCTGAATTTACAGTTATGTTTTCACTCTGACATATTGTATTAACACAATTGATCTAAAATCAGACAAAAAACATAAAATCCGAGTAGAGAAAAATAAATTTTTTACTGTAACAACCACAAACATGTTTATTGAATCATATTTCATAACTTTAAATGCAAATATAAATTGTCAATTTTAAAATCATATGCACAAGTTTTGCAAACAACAAAGTTATTTGCAGCCATTTACCTTTTTTAAAATAACCATTTCAAACTATTTACATTACAATCAGCTGTTCCGCATTAAAGTAGATGCCACACAAATTATTTGTGCCACTCCCAAAAAATAATTTCTGTCCACTATAAAGGAGAACATCACAGCCTGATACCTGAAACACGCGTATATATTGTTTATCATGACTCTTGTTTTACGCGGCCTATCAACACAATTTAAAAACTGGTATATATCACCTTGTTGCTTTGTCATCTTGAAGTGGTCATGTGATTGGCTTACCACGACTACTTTACTCTTCCTCAGTGAAACAGCAGCACTCATGCGATTGTTTTGCCGCCTTAGCTCCAGGTGTTTTGCCAAAAAGTGATCGACTGCCAGAAAGTGATTGCCATCCGCGGGTGCGCGCGCAGCTGCCTCAAGCTGTAGGGCCCAGATCACTTACAGCTACTTCAGTGCAACTGATATAAGATGCGGTAAACCGAAGACAGGTTCAACCGTCTGAATGTTGAAAAATAGTAACGCGACCACGCCGCATTTTCTTGTTAGTAATGGTAACGGCGTTGTAACGATAGGAATAGTAATTAGTTAGATTACTCGTTACTGAAAAAAGTAACGCCGTTACTTGTAGCGTCGTTATTCTGTGTTTGTATTTTAGACTTGTCTTTTAAAAATAATTTTAAAAAACCAAACTCTTTTGATTCAACATTGTATTACCATCATTTGACTTACATTGGAGTAGTATATCGCTTTGCTACAGTACATAATTTACATATTGGAAGTTTTGTGGATGTTAATCAAATGTCAGATGTATTCATTAAAAACAATAAGTTTGAAATAATTTATTTAAATAATTTAAAATTCTATTTACACTGTGCTTTAAAACTGTGTTTTAGGTACATAAACACTGGAAAGGGTTAATTTTAGGTCTTTGGTAGGTGAGACCCCTCAGGGGCCTAAGATTTACCTATGTGTCAGTTTTAGTTACGTATTATAGTACGATGTTTATTCTTAAGCTAGTGCAAATTAAATTTATGTAATTGAGCTAATCTTTGTTTTTGTGTGTGTGTCTGTGTGTTTCTGTGCGCTGTGCAGTGAAGAAAGCCAAACTCCAGGGACCACCAGGTAAGAACTTTCTTTATTCACAAACTTTATTCCCATTCTCAGGCCATTTTACCTTACATTTTACTAATGTTCATTGTTCACAGCTGGTGAGAGATTTGTATGCTGTGAAACTTGTGGGATTTTTGATTATGTTTATTGGTGTTTGTTTGTTTGTTTGTTTGTTTGTTTGTTTGTAAAAACAAGAATGTCTGAACTCTCATCCATGTTGAACTGTAAATTAACTCAGTTATCCAGTTACCCAATGAGGATGTCCAGAATTCTACACATTTTGATCAAACCACCACTACTTCTGTGAGGTTGCTTTGTGTAGACTTTGTTAAAAATATGCCATGTGTACTAATTGTCTTATATAGGTTAATCTCTTAAATTCTGGCAAGTCACTACAGGCGCTAGGGTTGATTTTGTGTTACGCAATCCTGGGTCTTTCAGTGTCATGCCATGCAGGTGGACATAGATCAGTGTCCAAATCCCCAGACTCTCCAACTAGGCAAATCCCTCTGGTGTTCAGGCTCTTGTCTACCTTTACGCCCTGTGACATTTCTGGCAAGAGCAGAGAGGAGCACTAATATAAAGTCAACTTAGCTTTGAGTTTGCCATTGATATTTTACTCATTTGATGCCAAAATAACTTCTGTAAAGTTTTTTCTAACCCTTTTTGTAAAATTTCTGATCCCTTACAAAATGTGAATTCAAAAAGAAGTATTTTGTAAATCATTAACGTCCTAAAGTTAATAAAAAATGTAAAAAATTAATGGAGGGGTAGCATAAGAGTGGAAAAGTTGTTAATACTATATACCTGTGATACATCTCACAACTAGTTATGTTCATAAGCAACACATAATGGATGTGAATGGGTATCAGAAAAGCATTTCGAAAAAGGCTAAACCTTTTAGAAACAGAGAAAACTGGAAAAGTGTTCATTATTCTGCACAGGACAATAGTTCGGGGATTTGAGAATGACTCACTGTGACATTAAAATAACTTGGGATTTCATCATCAGTACATAATATCATTGAAAGATTCTAGGAAACAATACAGTATTAGTTTTTGGCTTTGTGTACAAGCCCAAAAATCATTACCGAGTGGCCATAATCTTCTGGTCCTCAGACACTGCTACAATTTATAAAAAGAAGTGATTATCTAGAGGAAGTAACTACATGGACTCGGGACCACTTCAGAAAACTTCTGTCAATTAATGCTATGGTGCATTCACAAATGTAGTTTAAAAACCATCAACAAGGAAGTAAAATATACAAATCAGATCCCAAAACACTCTGTCCCAGTACTGGTTTAAGATCCACTGAAAACTGTCATGTGGGTTGACCAGTCCAAGATTGAAATTCTTCCTTGAAATCTTGGACACTGTGCTTTCCAGGCTATTGATAATGGGGGACATCAGTGCACAGCTGAAAAGCTAGCATTTGCCTTTCAGACAGTGTCTTCACTTTCTAATGCTGTGAGTTCAGTTTTTCTAGCCAGCATCAAGTGACTGAAGTTGATGCTTTTTTAAGTTTTTTGTTGTATTGTCAGTTTTCAAAGGGCTTCGTAGCATTGAAACTTTAAAGGGATTGTAAGACTTTGTTTGGCTGTCTATGACCTCCTCCCTCTTCCGGGTCATACGACATGTGACACCTGTCTCAGAGCAAACATTAGGTGAATTTCACTTTAGCCAGGCATCTCTCTGAAACAAAATGTAAACACTAGTCACTTTTGTTGTTGGTGGGGTTTTTTTAGAGGGCAAAGATGGAAACGAAGGCCTGCGAGAGAGTTCTTAGCTAAGAAACAAAAATAACCAAATAATAAGTTTAGCATTTTCATGTGTTTAAAGATGTCCCTTGTAATGTGTTATGGTGTTAAAGATTTTGTCAAAAAAGTGTATCAAGAGTAGCTTTTAAAAAATGTCATCAAAGTAAAATTTCCAACTAATCTAAATGAGCTGTTTTCCTTACGACTTATGAAGTGATATCAGCTCAATAAACTGATGTGTGAGCTTATGAGTAAAGGTGTTTTAGAAAACAGACTTTGAAAATATACAAATAATGAACTAATGTATTTTATTTTATTTTTTTCAGCAAATTTGGTTAAACATAGCCAATGCTGTTTTGCTGTCCTACTTTTTTGGCACCGTAAAGTGTGGCCATGATCCAATGAGCATGAAATATTTTGATATGCTGCAAATGCAATGGTTTGTGCTTCAAAACTGCATACCATGATGTGTTGAGCTGCAAATTGTAAGATCAGATTTCTGCATTTTTTTTATGATTATTGCACCATTTTACTTTGCATTTTTGTGTGAATAGCAATAAGGGATAGATTCTGAAAGAACATATTACTTACCAGTTTTCTTACCTCATGATAATTGTACTTGCATAGGGTGACATGTGACTTATTGGAAGAGGCCTCAAAGTTTACATAAGGCTGGCCTGGGATTGATGTTTGTATTGTGTCTACACCACACCTGTGCTTGGATGGCTTTTAGGCCTTATTTTGGCACATATACACAAAGAGTTTTGAGAGAATACTGTAAAACAGAAGGTGACGTTGTTTGAACTAGTTAGCAGTCTATCTGTCTATCCACTGATTTGCAGATAATAGCTGTGTGCTGCTAGATGTGTGCTTGCAGAGTCTCTGGTTGGAATAAAATGGG